>NC_083572.1:62959844-63299844 GCF_027579695.1 Neoarius graeffei
TTTGAATATATTGAATGAAACTTTGAATATATTGAATGAAACTCTGAATATATGGAATGAAACTTTGAATATATTGAATGAAACTTTGAATATATTGAATGAATCCCCGAATATATTGAATGAAACTTTGAATATATTGAATGAATCCCCGAATATATTGAATGAAACTTTGAATATATTGAATGAAACTTTGAATATATGGAATGAAACTCTGAATATATGGAATGAAACTTTGAATATATTGAATGAAACTTTGAATATATTGAATGAAACTCTGAATATATGGAATGAATCCCCGAATATATTGAATGAAACTTTGAATATATGGAATGAAACTCTGAATGTATGGAATGAAACTTTGAATATATTGAATGAATCCCCGAATATATTGAATGAAACTCTGAATATATGGAATGAAACTCTGAATATATGGAATGAATCCCCGAATATATTGAATGAAACTTTGAATATATTGAATGAAACTTTGAATATATTGAATGAATCCCTGAATATATGGAATGAAACTTTGAATATATGGAATGAAACCCTGAATATATGGGATGAAACTTTGTATTCTGCCCCCGCTCCCACAGCTCGGCAGACAGACAACAGGTCCCAAGAAAAACTCTGACTCGGAGAGTATTAGAGTATATTGAGAAATGCTGTAAAACTCGACAAACAAAATTTACGTTATACAAATATGATCCACGAGGGAAATGACTGTCACCGTAGCTTCGTTGCACATAAAAGAAGTAAACACTAATAAAACCACAAGCATTCGCCAGAGTGTTAACAATGTCTTTATTGTTTAAAATAGCCGCAACCAAATCCCGAGCTGACTGACTCATTTTTGCTGCAGGACGGCGGCAGTGCCTTCATGACGTCAGCCAAGTTTCATTCCATATATTCAGAGTTTCATTCAATATATTCGGGGATTCATTCAATATATTCAGAGTTTCATTCCATATATTCAAAGTTTCATTCAATATATTCGGGGATTCATTCAATATATTCAGAGTTTCATTCCATATATTCAGAGTTTCATTCCATATATTCAAAGTTTCATTCAATATATTCGGGGATTCATTCAATATATTCAGAGTTTCATTCCATATATTCAGAGTTTCATTCCATATATTCAAAGTTTCATTCAATATATTCGGGGATTCATTCCATACAGAGTTTCATTCAATATATTTTGGGATTCATTCCATATATTCAGAGTTTCATTCAATATATTCGGGGATTCATTCCATATATTCAAAGTTTCATTCAATATATTCAGGGATTCATTCCATATATTCAAAGTTTCATTCAGTATATTTGGGGATTCATTCAATATATTCGGGGATTCATTCCATATATTCAGAGTTTCATTCAATATATTCGGGGATTCATTCCATATATTCGGGGATTCATTCAATATATTCGGGGATTCATTCAATATATTCGGGGATTCATTCAATATATTCAGAGTTTCATTCAATATATTCGGGGATTCATTCCATATATTCAGAGTTTCATTCCATATATTCAAAGTTTCATTCAATATATTCGGGGATTCATTCCATACAGTTTCATTCAATATATTTTGGGATTCATTCCATATATTCAGAGTTTCATTCAATATATTCGGGGATTCATTCCATATATTCAAAGTTTCATTCAATATATTCAGGATTCATTCCATATATTCAAAGTTTCATTCAATATATTCGGGGATTCATTCAATATATTCGGGGATTCATTCCATATATTCAGAGTTTCATTCAATATATTCGGGGATTCATTCCATATATTCGGGGATTCATTCCATATATTCGGGGATTCATTCAATATATTCGGGGATTCATTCAATATATTCAGAGTTTCATTCAATATATTCAAAGTTTCATTCAATATATTCGGGGATTCATTCAATATATTCGGGGATTCATTCAATATATTCGGGGATTCATTCAATATATTCAGGGATGCATTCCATATATTCAAAGTTTCATTCAATATATTTGGGGATTCATTCCATATATTCAATGTTTCATTCAATATATTCGGGGATTCATTCCATATATTCAAAGTTTCATTCAATATATTCAGGATTCATTCCATATATTCAAAGTTTCATTCAATATATTCGGGGATTCATTCAATATATTCGGGGATTCATTCAATATATTCAGGGATGCATTCCATATATTCAAAGTTTCATTCAATATATTTGGGGATTCATTCCATATATTCAATGTTTCATTCAATATATTCGGGGATTCATTCCATATATTCAAAGTTTCATTCAATATATTCAGGATTCATTCCATATATTCAAAGTTTCATTCAATATATTCGGGGATTCATTCAATATATTCGGGGATTCATTCCATATATTCAGAGTTTCATTCAATATATTCGGGGATTCATTCCATATATTCGGGGATTCATTCAATATATTCGGGGATTCATTCAATATATTCGGGGATTCATTCAATATATTCAGAGTTTCATTCAATATATTCAAAGTTTCATTCAATATATTCGGGGATTCATTCAATATATTCGGGGATTCATTCAATATATTCGGGGATTCATTCAATATATTCAGGGATGCATTCCATATATTCAAAGTTTCATTCAATATATTTGGGGATTCATTCCATATATTCAATGTTTCATTCAATATATTCGGGGATTCATTCAATATATTCAAAGATTAATTTCCTGAACGGCATGCCATTATATATATATATATATATATATATATATATATATATATATATATATATATATATATATATATATATATATATATAAATTGGTCCAGGATATGCACTTTAAGACCTGTTTGCAGGAAGAATGGGACAACATAACACCTTAAATGCTTCATCACTTGGTGTCTTCAGTCCCTAAACATGTTTTATGAGGTAAAGCATCATTCATGAGGCAAAACATCAAATAATGTGCTGTTGTATTGTTTTGAGTGCACTCTAAAAAATGATTCAGGAGGTTAGTTAGTATTACCCCCCAAAAATGAGGTTTTTCAACATGAAAAACACATTTTGTTACATGTCTATTATTTTATTAAGTTCATAACTTATTTTAAGAAGTTGATCAAACCTAAAAATAAAGAAAGCTATCTTAACTCATAAATCCAATGATATTGGAGAAGCGTTTTTGCTTTCAGTTAACAAGGATAACTATTACGTTAGTGAAATTTCATAATATTAAGTTAGTGACGTCACATGCAGAGGAAGTGATCAACGGCCATTTTATGGACGCTGCCAGACTGCAAGTTATAACTGCGTGGGAGAGACCGTTTCACTTGGCAAGTAAGTATACTTTTTAATTTCTTAAATTTTATGTCCATCAGCAAGAAGTGGGTGAGTGGATTGCTTGGGTGGTTTGCAAAAATAACTCGACAACGCGATAGAGACAGAAACTCGCACTTACACCTGCTCAAACACCACATGCACACATTAGTGAAGACGCGCACGTGAGAACGGGATAGAGAGACAAAGAGATCCTTGCTCATTCCCGCACTCTTGCATGCACACACACCACATGCAGACTGAAGACAGCACGGTGAAAATGGACTTAAAAGTAAATATCGGACTGGGCTTGTGGACTTTCACGAAGTGTGAGGGAAAGTTTGGCGTTGGGGCGACGCCATTAAACAGCTGAACAGCTTTAGTTAAGTTTTGGGTGTTTGTTATGTGGTGCTCCACACGCGGTGCATTCTAACTTGATCTTTTCTTCATTTTCAGAAACGAGGAGCTGTTAGAACGCAACAAAAGGTTAGGACAAACTTAAATTTTTAAAAATGAATTGGATATGTAAAATGTGCAGATTTAAAACGCCAAGAAAGACTGACCTATTGAAGCATTATAGACTTAAACATGGCCATTGTGGGGAATTACAAGGGTGTCCCGGGACACCGAGGCACTGCAAGGGTGTCCCGGGACACTGCCTGTGTCCCGGGACACCAAGGCAGTGTCCCGGGACACCAAGGCAGTGGGACACTGCCCGGGTGTCCCGGGACGGTGCTCGGGTGTCCCGGGACGGTGCTCGGATGTCCCAGGACACTGCCTTGGTGTCCCCATCTTCCTCTTTGTACTCCTGCTCCCTGACTAGAAACAATTCCTCATGGAGTAGTTGTTAGTGTTTTTGTCTTCTTATTCACAGGATGATTCTGTGGAAATGAGGAGAGAGGTTGTGATTCGTGGATTGGTGGTGTACCTCGGAGAAAAGGAGGAGAATCTCTTTCAAGAGCAGTTGGTAGGTTAATATGACAAAAAACAGTACTTTGTGTTAGTCTTGTTTTTAATTGTTAATCATGTTTTGATTTTGGCCAATTTGTGCTAGGCTGATGGGGATCTCACCAAGGAAGTGATGAAGATCATTGTTACCAGAAGTGCCACATCTGATCCAGCCAGTGCACGGATTGTAATCGAGGGAACAGAAGTCCTGGAAGACGTGGACGTACCCAGGGCCTGTGCCTTGCTGATGGGGCTGATTTATGCAATTAATCTCAGCTACCCAAAAGTACTGAAAAACACTTTTGAAGTTTTTCAAAAGATATTTCTTCCGCTGGATGACCTGAAAGCAAATCCTAAAGTAATGTCTTTGAAAAGTAAACTGCTGTAAAATGTGCAGATTGTCCAGTAATGCAGGAAATGTTGCATTTTGTTTGTGAAGTTTTTTTCTATATACATTTACTTGAAGTACACTTAAAGTTCAAACCTGAATTATACTAAAAGTTAAATGAAAGTTAATTTCTCAGGTGCTGTTCTAAAAATGAGAAGAATTCAGCAGCTAATACAGTTATGCTCAAAATAATAGCAGTGTCTTAAAAAGGTAAGTGTCCAACTTCTTCAAATAAATTGTACTTAAATGAACAGAAATGCATTGTGGACACTGAAATTGGAAAAAATAATTAGGGGCGAAGCTGCGAGGCACCTTAAGTGTTTGTAGGTTTTCTTAGGTTTTACTTGCAAAAACTTGCTGTGCTTGCCTCTGTCAGTCAGCCTCTGTGTCTGCCTTGTCGGTTCTATCTGTTGCCTTGGCAACTTGGGCTGGCGTCTTAGGCGGGTTCACTGCTTGGCCCCGCATTGCTGCTTGTAGCTATATTTCAGTTTTTTATTTCACAGAATGTCAAGAAATGCAATGTTCAAAAAATAGCGTTGACCTGTCTTTGAAAACTATTTTTTGAACATTACTTTTCTTCATATTCTGTGAAATAAGATAAATTAATTACTTTCTCCAATTTCTTGCTTCGAAATAGAATGTACAGTGTCCCTAATGCATTTGTGTTCATTAAAGTACAATTTATTTGAAGATTATTTGACATTTACTTACCTTTTTACAGACACTGCTATTATTCTTACCATAACTGTATATATGCACTTTTGTATGGCTTTGCTTTTTTTTTACTTTTGCACTTTTGTAAGGTTGGCCTTTATACACTCTATTTTGAACAAGTTTAGTACATTTAAAACAGACCAACTGGAAGAACACTATTCAGAACTGTTCAGCAGACAGTAAATGGAAGACAATTTTGGCACATGTGCAGTGCAAAAGGCTGCCAATTTGTTTGGCATGCATTGAGGTCTTAAGCAGGCAATTTTCTATCTTCTTCTGTATGTCTATGTTCAGCAGACAGTAAATGAAAGACACTGTGAGACGCTGCTTATATTTGTTGACCTTGGTTTCAATAAATAGACACTCTTGGAAACTGGAATTGTGATGTCTTCATTCTGACTTAAGTAAAATAAGTTAGTATTACTGAATAAAATTGAGGTAACAATTTGCATGGGCCTTTTTGAGGAGGAATAAAGTAAAATAAAGGAGTTATTGCAACTTAAATAGAGTAATTTGGCCACTATAAAGAATTGAGTTGGTTCAACATAATTAAGCTTGTAGAGGACAAAACATATCATGTTGGTGCTTCTAAACTAATTGAGTTCGTCCAGCTTTAAAAGTCTCATTAGATATACTCAATAATTGCTTAGTTGGGATTACTTAAAAAGATCAATGCAAATTGTTACAACAATTTTTTTAAGTTGAGCCAGTGTATTTTTTTTTAGAGTGTGCAATACAGGTCAAAGATTATTTACAAATCATTGTGTACAATTTTAATTTCAATTTCAACATGCCATCATAACTTTTTCTGATTTGGGGTTGTACTTCTGTGGAAATGAAATATGGAATTGACCAGTGTTTCTCAACCACTGGGGCGTGGCCCATTAGTGGGCCAAAAAGCGCCATCTAGTGGGCTGCAAATTTTTTTCAAGTTTGAAGCCAAATGGTTCAGGATGTCGTAGTGTCCCAAATCCAGTAGCTGATTTGCCGAACACTTTTCACATGGAATAAATACATTTGTGGGTAAGTTAAAAAGAACAAGACTTTATTTTTGTCACATTTAGCACACACACACACACACACACACAGAGCACGCACATCCAGTGGGCAGAATAAATACATAAGTTTGTGGATAAATTATATCAATCTGTGATGTCTGCTGGAAGAGAAGAGCAGGGAGGATTAAGAATCAAGTGGCTGTGGTTTGTTTACATCTGATACTAAAACTTGTTGCGTCCTAGCAACCATTGCAAAGGTGCATACAAAAAGCCCAGAAATTCCTATTTACCTGGGCAAAAACGATACAGGATTTATCTTGTAGTGTCCTGATCCCCAGATCTTTAACCCATCCATATATAAAAAGTTGTACGCCTCCATGCTCTTCCAGGTTTTCTTCTGTTTTTCCATGTAGAACGATGTCTGTGGCACCAGGTAGTTTGAGATATTGGGGAACTTGATGGATGGATAATTTTCCAACTCATAATAAATGAATGAATGAATAACTTTATTTAAACACAATAAGTTGATCAGCAGAGCTGGTGGGGTCATGTATGTACAGATACAAATAATTACAAATAGAAAAGACTAAAAATATACACAGTATTTAAAAAAACTTAAATCTGTTGATTATCTGTTAATTATCTTCATATTAAGTTAATTAATAGTATGCATAACTGTTGTCCTTGTATTTAGTTACGGCTACAATAAGATCAAAATGTATTCTACTAATGTCAAATTTAGCTCGTAAATTTTTCTTTCACAGGAAAAAGCCTGCTTTGTTAAGGCTTTTTGTGTAAGGATCTATCCCATTGAGTGGTTTCTATATCCACTTCTTTTGAGTGTACTTTTTGGTTTTAATAACTTGCTTGTTTTCTGTACACAAACATGGCAATAAGTTCTTGTGTTAATTGAACAGATTCCACTTTTGGATCATTAATCCCTTTTGACTGAGAATGACCCGCATGCATGGTTTGGCTTCTGGCACATCCATACAGTTTTAAATACAATACCTACAATTAAAAAGTTTGTTTTTATTGTATTTATTTCATTCCTGGGCTCCCATCTGTAACAGCGAGTAGTGCTGCATTCCATTAATACATTTTACAATAGATTATTACATTATAATAGAATAAATGAGCCAAAATAATTGGGGATCTTTTTTAATGGGCCCCGACTTGTGACAAGTATGAATAGGTGGGCCTTAAAGTAGAAAACACTGAGAACCCCTGGAATAGACAAAAACCAGAGAAGTGTGTAAGATTTTTTGCAGACACATTGATTACAGTTTATTTATTTATTTATTTATTTATTTAAATTAAGGTTTCCCTGCTTGAAGAAAAACTAAGAGAAAAGGAAAGTCAGTTTACAGAAACTTTACTCAAACTCCAAGAGACTCAGGAAAACTTCAGGCAACTTCAGGAATCTGCAAGTATGTTTGCACAAAATTTAAACTTGCTTAATTTTCTGGGAGTTTAAAATGTGATTCTTTAAACAAGTTGTGACTTGTTTATTTAGACCAGCATCTTGAATTACTTCACAACTGTAAACAAGAACAGGATGAACTTAAGGAAAAATTGGAAAGAGAACAACAACTCAGGTGTGAGAGTGAGGTTTGTGCTCATAGTATTTTCATGTGATTCATAGAATCTGTTTGGTTGTAGATGCTTGATTTTCCTCTCCTCAATCATGTGTATTATATTATGTGTTATGTTATTAATAGTACATTTATTTGATTTCTCCAGGAAAACCAGAAATCATTAGTTAACATGCTTGAACAAACCAAAGAAATGTATGTCAATAAACTTCTGGAGAAAGATACCAAACTTAAAGAAATAAATAATATCAAAGAACAATTGGCACACCAAATTGAAGAGATACAAGAAGCAGCAGATTCCTTACAGTCATCTTTAAAATCTGAGAAAAAGAGGTAAGTTGGCAGAGAACTGATATGCTCCATATGAGTAATACTAAGAACAGTTTGAGCTGCAGAAAACAGGTTAGTCTGTTCTTACTCTCTTTTATGGATTCCTTTATTTTCATAGGGTTCAAGAACTTGTATCAGAGCTTAGCACAGTATCTCAGGAGCTCTGCAGCAAAAACACTGAACTAGGTAGGTATATATTGCATAGATAACAAGCTAAAAGCTTTCTTGCCATCTTCCCTGCTAAATCAAGTATCACCACAGGAATAATAAGAGAAGTGAAAGTGGAGTGTGACAGCCAAATACAAGCTCTGAAATTTGAAATGGTATGTAGTGTTCTCATCAAAGCATTATGTTTTCAGCAATAATTCACTAAGTTGATAATGTATGCCCTTACTATTACATTAAAGGAAACAAAGGAAAATACCCTTAAATCTTTTGAGGAAAAGATAAAAGCAGATGAAAGACAGATTCTTCAGCTGACTTCAGGACATCAGGAAAAACAAGCAAAAATAAACAATTTGAAGGTAAAATCTGAAGCTAGTGTAAGTATCTGTATCACGATAAATGCAGACATACCAACTTATATGGTCTGAACAGGGCACCGCTAGAAATTTTGGGCCCTATAAAAGAATATAATATGCCCCCCCCACCAAAAAAAAAAAACGACCCTTAGTTTATCCAGAGGTAGTGTTATTAGTGTAACTTTCTAACAAAAAAAACCACACATGAATTCAAAAGTCTGAGTTTGTCAAACACTAGTAATGACCCACTGGATCTGAACATCTCTACTTAATTCATCACAGAAGACACAGACCTTGTTTATACTCTGATATTACTTTTCATTAATATTGATATTTATAATAACTGATATTACTCTGTTAACGTGGGGCCCTTAGAATTGCCCCTCTGGTCTGGATGGATCAGAGTCTGAGAAATTTACAGCTAAATTATATACAAACAAACAGTCAGATAATAGTGCTGGACATTTCATGCATAATGATTTGACTTATGTTTTAGTTCAAAAATATGTATATACTTTGTAACATCTCTTCTTTTTTTTCTTCTTTGTATTTAATCAATAGTTTTGGGATCACATTCCACAATGTACAATACAAAGTCTCTCACACATTAAATTGAAGCTACCAAGACATCTGTTTTTAGCCAATACATACTGCACACAGGCACATGTTGAAACTTAATTTGAGCCAAAAGTGGTGAACAGTAAATGCTCTTGCTGGTTAAAAGCTGTGTTCACCAATGTCTCACTGTAGGCTATGGCATAATGTCAGCATGCAGGCACTTATGGATGTATGTGCAGGAGAGGATGGAGATCGCAAACTGGCAAACGCATCCAAAACGCTAGACAAAATCGAAGTTGAGGGACAGGCAGGGGTCGATCAATCGGCAAACAGAGTAATAAGGGCTAGACTAAAAGGTGACAAGAACGAGACAATAACGAGGGTCGAGAACATGATAAGGCAGGCAGAATAACAAGGCTTGGTATGACAGGTTAGACACTGAACGATACTTTGCATCAAATGAGTGTGGGAGAGGTGTTTATATAGCATGGGCTGATTAACCAGTGTGACATCCCGAGAGGCTGCGTCTTGGAGGGGCGCTATATTCCACGTAGATGGCTCCAACAACAAGCAGCTATAACTCCATCTGGTGGTGGAGTTGGGAACTTCACCCCTCAGCACACAACACGGCAAGACACCTGTGGCCAATGAGGGCCTAATGAGCAAGAGGGCTTTGTGAGAGCTCAAAACTCTCAGTGTGAATGTGGAGGGGAGAGGAGAGAGGTTCATGGACTCTCTTTGCTGAGTGGCTCCTGCTGGGCAGAGTATTCATGGAAATGCTTATCTGAAATACTTACCTGTGTTCTGAATGCCTGCCACTGGACTGAAGACTACAGGGATTGTTGACTGGACTCAAAGTAAGGCAGAAGATTTTGTTTGTTCTGTGAAAAGGATATTGGACTGAAGGAAACCTGCCTATAATTTTGTTATTCTAAAGCCAGAGACATTGTTTGAGTTGGACTTTTGGGAATCACTCCTCATTTGAGCATTGGAATTTGAGATACCTTTTCTGTTCAATCTCCTGGCATCACATTAAAAATCTTGGTTTATTCTAACCTTTGTGTTCTTGCACTAATTGAAGGGTCCCGCTGAGAGCCAATCAACCTCTCGCGATATCACACGAGGAAATGAGTGACAGATGTAATTAATAGGCAGGCGATAGAGGGTGCTGTGGTTCTTGGGTGTTGTAGTTCAGATTGGCCATGATTGTAGTCTGACTGGAAGTGGTGCTCTATCGCGTTACTGACAGACCCCCCCACCCCCACCCCGAGGAGCTACATTCTTCCTAGGATGCCCCTTCCTTCTGGGTGCAGGCTTGTTGGGGTGTTGGTTGTGAAATTCTTGAGTAAGGAGAGGGTCTAGGATGTCCTTAGCTCCCACCCAGTTTCATTCCTCTGGTCCATAGCCCTCCCAATCTACCAGGTATTCTAGCTGACCTCTTCTACGTCTAGGATCCGATTTACCTGGTAGATGGGTTCTCCTTCTGGGCCAGGAGACAGGTGGTCGGGGGTGGGCATGTTCTCAGACAGGGGACCCTGGATGGAGGGTTTGACGCAGGAGACATGGAAGGTGGGTGACAGATGACTGTGAGGTGGGAGCTCAAGTCTGTAGAAAACGTCATTGATGCGCCAGAGCACCTTGTATGGTCCGATGTAGCGTGCCTGTAATTTTCGACATGTGTTGGGTTCCCTAAGGTCCCTGGTGGATACCCATATCTGATCGCCAGGAGAGTACTCGGGATTGTTGCTCTGGTGCTTATCGGTGTATTCCTTGTACTTGGCATTAACTGACGTGGTGCATTGGTGAACTTCCTCCCAAATCGTTTGGCTACGGGTAAACCACTCTTCCATGGCCTGTACCCATGCTGGAGAGTGATCCCAAGGAAACGGGAGGGTTGGTAGCCAAGCATACACTGGAAGGGTGCAAGTTGTGTGGCTGAGTGTTTGAGAGAGTTTTGCGCATATTCGACCCATGGGATGAATCGGGCCCAGTCCCCTTGGCTTCGCATGCAGAAGATTCTGAGGAAACATCCTATTTCTTGGTTGGCTCTCTCTACTTGGCCATTTGACTGGGGATGATATCCCAAAGTGAGGCTCACCGAGACCCCTAGCTGCTCCATGAAGCTGGCCCACAGATGAGATGAATTGAGGGCCACGGTCACTGACTACGTCTTCTGGGATGCCGAAGTATCGGAACACGTGTTGGAACAATAATTCGGTGGTCTGAAATGCTGTGAGTAAGCCAGATAATGGGATGAGTCTCAGCACTTTGGAGAAGCGGTCAATATTAACCAAAACTGTGGAATTGCCTTGGGATGGTGGCAGGTCTGTGATGAAGTTAATTGCCAGGTGGGACCATGATCTCTGAGGCACAGGAAGAGGGCATAGTTTGCCAGCCAGAGAAGTTTGAGGGACCTTAGTTTGAGCGCACTCAGTGCATGAAGAGATTAAACGAATGATCTCAGTCAGCATATTCTTCCACCAGTACTTGTTTTGCAGCAGTTGGTGGGTGCGATGGCTGCTGGGATGACCAGTGGCAGGAGAAGTGTGAGCCCATGTGATGAGTCTGCTCCTGAGATGATTAGGGATGTACAGGCAGCCCGGTGGGCAGTTGGCTGTAGGATTCTGTGGTTGTGAGTCCCTTGTCGAGGTCTCAGGTGAACGCCTGGAAGAAGCATTCAGGTGTCCGGATGAGATGAGGATCCTGGTCGTGAAGAGATGGGCTGGAGATGCATGACAGGACATCAGCCTTGGTGTTTCTAGTGCCAGGACAATAAAATATTGTGAAGTTGAAATGGGTGAAGGACAGTACCCATTGGGCTTGGCATGGGTTCAGTCTCTTTGCCTTCTTGAGATACTCAAGGTTTTTATGATCAATAAAAATGACAAAGGGGTGTGTGGCCCCCTCCAACCAGTGCCTCCATTCCTCTAAGGCGAGCTTGATGGCTAGTAGCTCTCGGTTCCCGACGTCGTAGTTTCTGTCTGCTGGAGTGAGCTTTTTGGAGAAGAATGCTACTGGGTAGAACTTGGGCCTTTTGCCGAAACACTAGGAGAGAACCCTTCCTACACCAATCTCAGAGCTGTCCACTTCGACCATGAAATGTCAGATCAGGTCCAGATGCTGAAGGATAGGGTCTGTGGTGAAAGCTGTTTTGAGCCTGTCGAAGGCCTCTTCGGCTGTGGGGTTCCAATGTAGGTGTTTGGGTCCCTTCTTCAGGAGGGAGGTCAGGGGCGTGACGAGGGTGCTGAACCCTCTGATGAAATGACGATAAAAGTTTGCGAAGCCTAGGAAACGTTGGAGGTCTTTCACTGAGGTGGGTACAGGCCAGGACATGACTGCAGTTACCTTGGAGGGGTCCATGCTGACCCCCTCAGCACTGATGATGTACCCCAGGAAGGAGATCTTACGCATGTGAAATTCACACTTCTCAGCCTTGACATAGAGATGGTTCTTAGACAGGCACTTGGGTACTGATCAAACATGGTTAAGATGACTCTCGTCATCAGGGAAGTAGATCAGGATATCATTGATGTAAGCTATGACATACCTCCCCAACATGTCTCGCAGCACATTGTTAATGAGGCACTGGAACATGCTTGGTGCTGAAGAGAGGCCATAAGGCATGACCCGGTACTCAAAATGGCTGGTGCTGGTACTGAAGGTGGTCTTCCACTCGTCGCCCTCGCGGATGCAGACCAGGTTGTAAGCACTACGTAGGTCAAGCTTGGAGAAGATCGTGGCGCTGCAGAGCTGTTCCAATGCAGAGGGCACCGGATGCTGAGTGGGCTGTGCAATGAGTTTGTGGGCAGATTGAACCTCTGTATGACTGAGCTGGCCATGAACTTTCCCTCTGCCCCGAAGTTGATAAAAGCAGACAGTACGTGGGTAGAGGAAGACCGTTTCAGTAGTACTGGAAGCTTGTAAGATCGAATTCTTAGTGATCTCATGGGACTCACTGAATCAGCCTTGGTCTCCTCAGAGCTGGTGCATGGCAGGTGGACTGGACACTGGATGATAAGTTGACTGGAGCTCCCACAATAGAAGCACAAGTCTTCCTTCTTTCTCCGATCTCATTTGGAGCGTTTCAAGCAAGCACGACAAACTTCCATGGGAGAGAGAGAATCAGCGGCCATGGCAGGTTTGGCTTCCTCCCGGAGGGATGGGCAGCTGGATAGCAGATGGTCTAGCCAAATGGTGAGCTCAGAGCGTCCAGAGTGAGATGTTCATTGCGGCATGCTAGTTCACTCAATACTTAGGGGTGAAGTCCTTGGCGAAACCCCGCCTTTAACACTGGCTCATTCCATCTGCTGGCAGCTGCAAGAGTCTGAAAATCTAGGGCATAATCGGCGACTCTCCTTGAACCTTGGATGATGGTGAGTAGGCTCTCGCCGACTTCAATTCCCTCCGGTTCGTGATCGAGCACATGCTTGAATAACTCCAGAAAGCTGTCGTAGGAGGTGATGTGTTCACCTCCGCTCCTCCACACTGCTCTGGCCCATTGTAGCGCTTTGCCAGTTAAAAGTGAAGGAAATCCGGCGATCTTGTGTTCATCTGAGATGTGTGGGAGCGAGGAGAAGTACATGGAGCACTGAAGCAGAAACCTCTTTCAGCTGAGCACATCCCTGGCGTACTTCTTCGGGTGTGGAAGTGGGAGCGCGGGACTCTGAGGAGCTTCGGGGTGCATTAGGAGGGCCTGCGGCATCATAGCAGTGAGCTGATGAGATCAGCGAGCATCTGCTGATGTTCTCCTAAGAGGCGCCCCTGAGCGATCAAAGCAGTCTGCCACGCCTCCTCTGCTGCATCCATATGCGGCGAAGTATCCTGTCAGGATGCAGGCACTTACAGATGTATGTGCAGGCGAGAGTGGGGATCACAGACTGGCAAACATTATCTAAAACACTAGATGAAATCAAAATCAAGGGACAGGCAGGGGTCGATCAATCAGCAGACAGAGTAATAATGGCTAGACTAAAGGGGAACAAGAACGAGACAGTAATGAGGGTCGAGAACATGATAAGGCAGGCAGAATAACAAGGCTTGGTATGACAGGTTAGACATTGAATGATACTTTGCATCAAGTGAGTGTGGGAGAGGTGTTTTATATAGCATGGGCTGATTAACCAGGAAATGTAATTAATAGACAGGCGATAGAGGGCGCTGTGGTTCTTGGGTGTGGTAGTTCAGATCGGCCATGTTTGTAGTCTGACTGGAAGTAGCGCTTTCTATAGTGTTACTGACACATCATTTTATAACCCCAAATCAGAAAAAGTTGGGATGGTATTGAAAATGCAAATGAAATTACAAAAAAAAACAGTGATTTCTAAATTTACTTTGACTTGTATTTCATTGCAGACCCAAGATATTTTATATTTTGTCTGGTCAACTTAATTTCAGTTGTTAATATACATCCATTCCTGCATTTTAGGCCTGTAGCACATTCTCAGAAAAGCTGGGATGGGGGCAGGTTAGGGTTAGTAATGAGGTAAAACAATTAAATAATGATGTGATTTGAAACAGGTGATTATAATCATGATTTGGTACAAAATCGATATCCAGGAAAGGCCTAGCAAACATGGGTAGAGGATCTTCAGTTTGTCAATAAACGTGTGAGAAACTTGAAATGTGTTTAAACAATGTTCCTCAAAGAAAGATATGAAGGGATTTGGATATTTCACCCTCTATGGTGCATAATATTGTTAAAAGATTCAAGGAGGAATTTCAGTGCATCAAGGGCACAAGTCTAAGCTGAACACCCGTGATCTCCGATCCCTCAGACGGCACTGCAACAGTAATCATCAGTCATCTATAGCTGATGTAACCACATGGGTTCGGGATTACTTTGGAAAGCCTTTGTCGTGCACTATAGTACAGAGTTACATCCTCAAATGCCAGTTAAAACTTTACTGTGCAAAAAGGAAGCCTTATGTTAACTGTGTCCAGAAGCGCCATTGACTTCTCTGGGCTCAGAGAAATCTGAGATGAATCATCACACAGTGGAAATGTGTATTGTGACCAGACAAATCAGTATTCCAGGTCATTTTTGTAAGAAATGGATGCCGTGTGCTTCGGACCAAAGACAAAAAGGACCATCCAGACTGTTACTAGCAACAAGTCCAAAAGCCAGGGTCTGTCATGGTATGGGCTTGTGTCAGTGCCCTTGGCAAAGGTAACTTACACTTCTGTGATGACTGTATTAATGCAGAATAGTACATTGAAATTTTGGAGGACCATATGCTGCCTTCATGACAACATCTTTTTCAACAAGACAATGTAAAACCACATTCTGCACACATTACAAAGGCATGGCTGTGGAAGAAGAGGGTGCCTGTCCCGAACAGAGTATGTGTGGCAAATTTTGAGATGAAAAATATGACAATGACAACCCCATATTGTTGCATACCTTAAGACCTATTTGCAGGAAGACTGGGACAAAAATAACATCTGAAACACTTCATCACTTGGTGTCTTTAGTCCCTAAGTATGTTTTAAGTGTTGTGAGAAGGAATGTCAACATTATAAAGTGGTAAATACTTTACTGTCCCAACTTTAAAAAAAAAAAAAAAGTTTTGCAAGAATCAAAATTGAAATGTGTTTATTTAATAATAATAATAATAATAATAATAATAATAATAATGTGCTGTTGTATTGTTCTGGGTGCAATTCAGGTCAAAGGATTTTTACAAATCATTGTTTTCAGTTTTAATTTAAATTTTAACGTACCATACCAACTTTTCCTGATTTGGGGCTGTATGAGCATATTGGTTGAACAGAGCTTGAACTGCAATCTGTTGATTTATAATTAAACCATTTGAGAGTATAAGCTTACATTATGCAACTGTTTAATTCAAAGTACAAGTCAGGTCTGCAGGCCAGTTCAGGTCAGATCTTGGAAATAATCTCTCTACCTCATGATTAACTGGCTTTTTTTTGTAATAAGAAAATTATAAAAGCACTTAATAAAATATGAATGTGTTGAAATATAGCCTACATACTATAAGATTTCTTATAGTATTTTTTAAACTCAAAAAAAGCATGAACCATAATACAAAAGGATATGACTGTTTGCATAAAAAAAACAAGACAAGTGAAAGTTATCATTTAAACCAGATAGAACCAAAGTTTTCAAATAAAAAAAAAAAATCCAATGAGTTTTACATTTCAAAAAATTCTGAGTCATACATAGAGGATATTACATGGTGGTGCAAAGATATGAAGTTTTCTTCGAGTGGTGAATGGATGTATCGTGAGTGAAGTGAAAGACCTGAAATATTTTTCAACATGAGAAGATAAACTTCATATCTTCGCATGACCATGTAATGTTCTTTATATTATATGGACACAGCCACAAAAAATACGCAAGTTAATTAAAAGAATTTTAATTTTGGACCAGTTCACCATTCTGACAACGTGCATCTAGTCAAAAGGAAAACACTGGGAGTAATGTCATCAGTGTAAAATATCGGAAAATATGTTACTCAGATCCGCAATGTATTTCGTATGAAAAATGCAATTTTTCAACACAAGAAGATAAACTTCATATCTTCAAGTCAACATGTGATTTTTCCTTTTATTATATCCACACATTCACAAACAAAAAGTACCCAAATTTATCGAAACAATTCCTCACAAGCAGTGTTGGGCACGTTACTTTCAAAAAGTAATTAGTTATAGTTACTAGTTACTTTTCCCAAAAAGTAACTGAGTTAGTAACGGAGTTACTTTGTCATAAAAGTAACTAATTACCAGGGAAAGTAATTATTCCGTTACATTTTGTCCCCCCCCCCCCAAAAAAAAAAAAAAATCAAATTCAATTAGTGTAATCATAATAAAAGTGAATGTTAAATGTGTTTAATGACTGAAATGGACACTTAACAGAACCAGTTAGTAACATTATCTACACTATATTAATATTTTTGTGGGACAATGTGAGATAAGACATCTATCAAATGTAATATATTTTTGCAGTTATTAAAATTATGTTACTAATTACTGGCCACTGACGAGGACAAACGCTTTGTTCCTCGACATAATGTGCATTGCACGTAAACACTCTTGCCTTTTATTTCAAGTAATGAAAAGTCCTGGCTGTATTTCCAATGTGAAAGCGCAGTGCTGGGCTGACCGCTCGCCATCGCTGGGTCTTCCGATTGAAAGCGTGCGCAGTAGTGCAGTAGGCGTGGCCTACCTACATATGTTGTCCAAATCTACTCTGATTGGCTTACTGTGCCGTTGTCTCGTGTCTCCCCGCCCCACACTAAAGCAGAGTAAAGAAAGGCTGAACGAGCAGCGTGCCAGATGAGAACAGCTTTAATAAAGTAACGCATAGTATTTTATTGTAAGTAACGGGAACGGCGTTATAACGATGTAAAAAGTAATTAGTTAGATTACTCGTTACTAAAAAAAGTAACGCCGTTAGTAACGCCGTTTATTCTAACGCCGTTATTCCCATCACTGCTCACAAGTGACATAGAGATTTATGTCACAGTGGCTGTCTGGATGTAGCTCATATGAAAAATATGAGCGGTATATTTCCCAGTAAAACACTTGTGTCCATATAATATGATTTTTACATATAGTTTAGACATTTGAAAATAAAATGTCAAATGAACACTGCATTTTCATTTTAATTCTAAAAGCCATTGTGCATTGCAGTGCACAAAAATGCTAATACATGGTTTGCACACTTGTATATTAAACAGGAAATGCAATTGCAAATACTTGTTTGAATAAGCAATTTTAAATTAGCATTTAAATTTGAATTAAGTCTGGACAATGCTGACAAGGCATGTAACAATTCACCCAATTCATAATATTGGGTTCATGATTCGATTTTATCGTTATATTTTAAAAAAAGTTTTTTTTTGTTTTTTTTTTAAGGTTGGATTAAACTATAATTGCCTATTATCTAACATATTCCTTTTATTAAAATGAAAAAGTTAATAACAAATAGTCCTTTTCTTAATAAAACTTTTATGAATATTTGTACTACCTCCATTTGCTTCTCTTTTCTTTAGCTTTTGGCAGTCTGTAAAAAGATAGCTTCAGTTTTTTTGTTAAATAGTCAATTGACCAACAGCTCTTTCCCATTCTAGATCTGTTTTTCGTGGCATTAGATTTGTGTTACTTCCGCATAAGAAAGTCATGTGCATTCCCACTATTGTATGTTATTGCAACCTTTGCTGTCTAAACAATGCAATTACAGTTAGGAAAAAGAGATTTAAGAGGTTATGCAGACTAATAATTGCAGTTCTTTTATTTCATTAATTTGAATCGTCGTAAATTTGTACCGCAATTTATCATATGATATATCATTACATGCTGAATGTGAACATGATTTAGAGCACAGATGCTGTGAGCTTTGTATTTCACCTGCTTCAACAGGACAAACTGGAGACTGCTGCAGTTGAAAACAAAAAAATGGTAGCTACCCTGGAAGAGGCCGTAAATGAGCAAGTGCTATTGAAGGAGCATTGTTTTTTGAAAGAGGTAAAAATGTTTATACCCTCATCTAGAATAGATTATAGACCTATCAAGCATCACCATCTTTGTGTGGGTTTCATTTCATATTGACTCTATTGAGATTAACTGAATTGTGAGTGTCATATCAACTGTCATGTCAATGCTGTAATAGCAAAAACTCTCAGACGACACTGCCGGCTACAAACATGACTGTAAAGGACTACAGCAACCAAACATCACAAATTCTTTCACATTCACCAGGTTACTGATCGCCAGAGGTGGACAAAGTACCCAAGTTCATTACTTAAGTCAAAGTACAGATTCCACTGGTCAAATGTTACTCCGATACAAGTGAAAGTTGTCCAGTCAAATTTTTACTTAAGTTAAAGTACTGAAGTACTTGCTTTTAAAAATACTTAAGTATTAAAAGTAAATTTTCTGTCAACGCATCGTTGTATTATTGCCACAACGCTTACAAAACGCAATGCCGTTACCAAAAACAGAAATGTGACTTCACAAAATGGACACATGCTGTGCCATCATGGTGGTTTAACATTAAGCTAGCTAGTCAGTGAAGCTCCTACAATGCAAGCAAACTCTTTTCAAGCTCAATCATACTGGGTAGCTAATGCTACTAGAAAAGAAAGATTTCTACATTCTGTTTATTTGGCAAGATTATGCTAAAAGATATTTCTGAAAGGACTTCAGATAAGTTAACATTATTCATGTTAGTGTAACTCTGTGTTTACATGCTAACTAACAGTGTCCAAGTTAACTAGCTATGTGTAAACGTTAGCCATGATCAAGGCGATGGCAACTTCGTGGGCAAATCCATAGAAAGTCATTTGACTAACCAGACTGCATAGCTATTACATTATCGCTAGTTCTCAAAGCACAAACAACTTCGTTGCAAGCTTTCTCTTGGAATAAAACCTTTATTTAGGCCACACCAATTTAATTAGTTGGTTCTCAGATTTTTTTCAGGAAAAATATGAAGCGAGCGGGCGAAATAATAATAAAAAAATGCTCTGATGGTAAAATTAGCGGTGGAAATAGACCAAACAATACAGGCAAACCAGTAAACAGAGGCTAAATAAATGATTGAATTACAGTCAATTGAACATCTACAATGCACAGAAGAAAAGATTTGACCAGGAGTAGGCTACTTCACAAGTCTTTAACGAAAGTGAAAGGGGTGATTTGATTGGTTTTCGAAGTCACGTGATCTCATGTCATGTGACCTTTTCTGTTGGCGGGAGTTTGATTTTGATTTTTTTTTTTATTATTATTATTTTGCATTTTCTTCAAGCGGCGATTCTGAGAACCAACTAATCGAATTGGTGTGGCCTTAACTCAATATGCTTCCGCAGGTCGGATGTCGAGTTTTTGAAGGCCGTGATGCGGTTCGTTTTTGGCAAACATTTAAAACTAAATGAATCTTTAATCCTTTCAGAAAACTGAAACATGGGTTCTAGGTAAAGCCATAGTGGCGTGCATTCCCCAGAAGAATCGCCTCCTTCCATTCTGCCATGAATTGATTATGTTCAAATAATGCTGCTGAGAAATAATTGAACTTGAGTTTATCCAGTCTATGGACATGACGTGACCCTAGTGATTTACTGATCGGCTGCCTCAGTGTCACCTGTGAAAAAACCAATCACATTTTAGAAAAGAAAAGGAAAAACATCCACCTTCAAAGCTGCTTCATAGTAACGAGTGACTTGGACCTTGATAGAAATGTAGTGGAGTGAAAAGTACGATATTTTTGTCTTTCAAATGTAGTGAAGTTAAAGTCATAAGTTTCCAAAAAAAATACTCAAGTAAAGTACAGATACTCAACGTGTACTTAAGTACAGTACTCAAGTAAATGTACTTCGTTACTGTCCACCTCTGCTGATCACACACCAGGACTCAATTTCCTTCACAGCCACACTCAGTGAACAACTATGAAAAAAATTAAGAGACCACTTTTATGGGTGACCACCATTTTTCCCTAGCTATATAAGGATTCTCAGTTCAAACATTCATTGTGAAGTATATGCTCAGTGTTTTACATACCTGCCTATACCAAGCGTTTGTATGTTGCTACGTTCTCATTCTGGTTTTGATCCCTGTTATGGTTTCCTGGTTCTGATTCTTGCCTTGCCTCATGTATGTTGTATGTTTTATATTTTTCCCTCTGTATTGGATTTGTTTGCGAGTTTCAGTAAAACCCTGTTACGCCTGCATCTGTATATGCCACCCTGACACACTAAGACACTTGCTAAAAATGGTAGCACACTGTACTAACTGAATTTAGTTGCACAAATTACAGACACAAAAAAGGAATCGGTTTTTCCAGGTAAAAGATTTTTCACACTGTCAGGCCTTATCCAAGCATATGATCATTTGTGTAACCATTCATTTAGTATACATTATTATAGCACTAATTATGCTTCATTAAAATTGTTGACAGGGCTATATGCAGAAATCTAAGATGTCTGAAACAAAGTTAAGACAAGGTTAATTCCAAAGTTGACTGTACGCTGATGTCCCTTGCCCAGGTCAAACTGCAAGAGGTTGAAGGGCAGTTATTAGAAGCACTGAAGAAAGAGAGCGAATCCTCTAATAATACTGAAAAATTGCAAAAGGATATCGATCAGTACAAGTAAGTCGGCTAAAAGATTGTTCTTTTTTTTTTTTTGTACCATTTTGATCTAGAACCATACTTGTCAGTTATGGGATGCATATAAGACTTTATAGGCAACAGATAAACATGGCTACAAGATCATTGATGGTTAATAATAACATGAATTATCCCAGTTTACTATTCATGGCCTCTTACCCACAAGTGGTTATGAGCTTGGTGTCTTTAACAGGGATGAGAATTTTCTGCGGATCCGCGGAATTCCGAGTTTTTCCCGCTGAAAATGTCATTTTTGTGAAACGTGTAAATTTGTTGAGAATTTCGGGGGGGGGGTTCGGGGTGTGTGTGTATGGTTAACGATCTGTGGTCACCTTATAACGCAGACATCCCGAGTCTCCCGGAAGTTCCGGGAGTCTCCCGCATATTGATAGTGGCTCCCTGATGCCCGCAAATTGGAGAATATCTCCTGGAATCTAGAGCAAGCAAGCAAGAGCGTGCACGCGCAACATTTAATGCCTGCATCGCGCTTCTTACAATGTGCGCATATGACGGAGCGCGAGAGAGAGACTGCATGTGACTGTTCATGTAGTGCATGCTAGACAAAGAGCATCCTGATTGGGTTACTCACCAAAATAAGCCAATCAGCTTTCAGTGTGGGCGGGCTTTTATCCCTTTTCTTGAGGACCGAAGTTTTCAGTTGAGTCAGTGCAGCCTACAGGATCGGCATGGCAGAGAGAGCGCGCGCCCCAAAAAACCAAAGTACAAAACCCACTTCACCTCAGATTACACAAAAGAATCTCCCTGTCTAATAAGGGTCAATAATAATGACTGTTTTGCGCGATGTACTGTTTGAAACAGTGATTTCAGCATTGCCTATGGTGGCTTAAATGACTGTAAAGGACATGTTGAGGTGAGGAGTGTCAGTTCATGTGCATTATATTTAGGTCTACAACAGGCTGTCATGAAAAGACCAAACTAATTGAAGATTTCCGTAAAGTAACAATGTATGAATATACATCATATATATCACATATATATCAAATACACTTTTATATATGACGTGTATCTTTTATAAATGGGTTTAGCTTATCTAATGTAGCATGTTGGGGAGAATCATAGTATCATATCTATATTTCTGATAAAAATTTAGGTATGATACCGTGTATAACTCTCCTACTTATTGCTCATTTCATAGGGGGACGGGGGGGAAATTGCTGGTCTGTGCCGCGCGGGAGCGTCTGCTCAAATTTTTTAGGCCGAGATGAACTTAGTTTTTGATTAAAAAAAAATTTCCAATATGTAATGCCAATTGTACATGCCTGTTCTTTAATTCAAAATCACCATCTTGATCTTCAGATTGACCATATGGTATCTGTATTACATTACGCAACATCCTGTCCAGATAAAACCTAGTTAGTACACACACCAGTTGAAAGGGAAGTGATAAGTGATGTTGAATGTTGCCTGCTTAATATGCAAGACCTCCTGCTACCATGATAACATCAGAAGAAAGCTTAAGAGAATTATATGATAGAATTTTTTTCTGGTTTGGACTTCATTTTAAAGGATTAGAGTATTCAAATACATGAATAGCTAAAATGCAGAAATATAATACTGTAGAGCTCGTTTATATTAAAAGGTGCATTGATATATATATATTTTTTTTAAATCATCAAATGTGAATTGATTAAAAACAAGTCTCTTGTCCCATATTAATCATTTTCACCTGGTAGTCCACCAAGAAGGGGAATTTATTTCCAAATAAATTGCAACTTTTTGCTGATAAAATTAATGGTTTTGGGGTAAAAAAAAATAGCCCAAAATCATTAGCTCCCGCCCCCTGGGCCCCCACCGGGGCTCTGCCAGGGAAATCGATAAATCGAACAGGATAAAGAACTGTTTCCGATGGGCATGGCTCGACGTTACTGTGCAGATAGGGACACAAACTGTGACGACGTGCCTGACGGAACATATCCGAAAAGTGGACGTGCCGGGAAAGGTTCTGTGTATTCTGTGCTCAGATATGATCAATTATGGAAACAGAGGCGCTAGAAACATCCAGGAGCACATCAAAACAAAAAAGCACAAAGGTACGTTTTACTTACCGGTAAATGGTCAAAGATAGAGTCAGGAGGAATCTAATATATCGTTACGGTTACCTCCATTATCGCTCACGATATATATTTGTTATCTTAAAGTTTATAAACGTTTTAAACCATCATTGAATTTGAAAACTTTCATATATATATATATATATATATATATATATATATATATATATATATAAAGGCGCACCCCCCCCCCCCCCCCCCCCGCCCCATGCACGCTTTGCGTGCGTTATATCTGCCCTTGGCAGACATTTCAGAGTTTTTTTTTTTTAAATGTCCCATTCTCATCCCTGCTTTAAGGCATTAATTCTGTTAGAAATGTATTGTACACAATGATCCATTTAAAAAAAAAAAAAAGTAACAAAGAAAAGGTATCAGCATAGGGAATTGATAACAGTGATGCACAGGATGGAGTGTGGTGCACAGGGTCAGCTCCAGCTGTTTGGAGGCCATAAGAAAGCTCTGAAATTTGAGCCTTCTCAACCCTAATTGTATTTTTTTTTCCTGCAGCATAATTAATAGCTGAATTTGTCTGTGGTATGTATCTCTACAGGATAAATAAAATTAATACAGTAATAATTGATGTTTTTAGGAACTTGCTTAATGAAAAGTGCCCATACATTCATGAATACTACACATAAACCCCTCCTGTACATCACATGTGTATACTGAATACAACACCGATTACAAAAAAGTTGGGACAAAGTACAAATTGTAAATAAAAACGGAATACAATAATTTACAAATCTCAAAAACTGATAATATATTCACAATAGAACATAGACAACATATCAGATTTCGAAAGTGAGACATTTTGAAATTGCATGCCAAATATTGGCTCATTTGAAATTTCATGACAGCAACACATCTCAAAAAAGTTGGGACAGGGGCAATAAGAGGCTGGAAAAATTAAAGGTACAAAAAAGGAACAGCTGGAGGACCAAATTGCAACTCATTAGGTCAATTGGCAATAGGTCATTAACATGACTGGGTATAAAAAGAGCATCTTGGAGTGGCAGCGGCTCTCAGAAGTAAAGATGGGAAGAGGATCACCAATCCCCCTAATTCTGCGCCGACAAATAGTGGAGCAATATCAGAAAGGAGTTCAATAGTGTAAAATTACAAAGAGTTTGAACGTATCATCTACAGTGCATAATATCATCAAAAGATTCAGAGAATCTGGAAGAATCTCTGTGCGTAAGGATCAAGGCCAGAAAACCATACTGGGTGCCCGTGATCTTCGTGCCCTTAGACAGCACTGCATCACATACAGGCATGCTTCTGTATTGGAAATCACAAAATGGGCTCAGGAATATTTCCAGAGAACATTATCTGTGAACACAATTCACCGTGCCATCCGCCGTTGCCAGCTAAAACTCTATAGTTCAAAGAAGCCATATCTACAGTGGTGCTTGAAAGTTTGTGAACCCTTTAGAATTTTCTATATTTCAGCATAAATATGATCTAAAACATCATCAGATTTTCACACAAGTCCTAAAAGTAGATAAAGAGAACCCAGTTAAACAAATGAGACAAAAATATTATACTTGGTCATTTATTTATTGAGGAAAATGATCCAATATTACATATCTGTGAGTGGCAAAAGTATGTGAACCTCTAGGATTAGCAGTTAATTTGAAGGTGAAATTAGAGTCAGGTGTTTTTAATCAATGGGATGACAATCAGGTGTGAGTGGGCACCCTGTTTTATTTAAAGAACAGGGATCTATCAAAGTCTGATCTTCACAACACGTTTGTGGAAGTGTATCATGGCACGAGCAAAGGAGATTTCTGAGGACCTCAGAAAAAGCATTGTTGATGCTCATCAGGCTGGAAAAGGTGACAAAACCATCTCTAAAGAGTTTGGACTCCACCAATCCACAGTCAGACAGATTGTGTACAAATGGAGGAAATTCAAGACCATAGTTACCCTCCCCAGGAGTGGTCCACCAACAAAGATCACTCCAAGAGCAAGGCGTGTAATAGTCGGTGAGGTCACAAAGGACCTCAGGGTAACTTCTAAGCAACTGAAGGCCTCTCTCACATTGGCTGTTAATGTTCATGAGTCCACCATCAGGAGAACACTGAACAACAATGGTGTGTATGGCAGGGTTGCAAGGGGAAAGCTACTGCTCTCCAAAAAGAACATTGCTGCTCATCTGCAGTTTGCTAAAGATCACGTGGACAAGCCAGAAGGCTATTGGAAAAACGTTTTGTGGACGGATGAGACCAAAATAGAACTTTTTGGTTTAAATGAGAAGCGTTATGTTTGGAGAAAGGAAAACACTACATTCTAGCATAAGAACCTTATCCCATCTGTGAAACATGGTGGTGGTAGTATCATGGTTTGGGCCTGTTTTGCTGCATCTGGGCCAGGATGGCTTGCCATCATTGATGGAACAATGAATTCTGAATTATACCAGTGAATTTTAAAGGAAAATGTCAGGACATCTGTCCATGGACTGAATCTCAAGAGAAGGTGGGTCATGCAGCAAGACAACAACCCTAAGCACACAAGTCATTCTACCAAAGAATGGTTAAAGAAGAAGAAAGTTAATGTTTTGGAATGGCCAAGTCAAAGTCCTGACCTTAATCCAATGGAAATGTTGTGGAAGGACCTGAAGCGAGCAGTTCATGTGAGGAAACCCACCAACATCCCAGAGTTGAAGCTGTTCTGTACGGAGGAATGGGCTAAAATTCCTCCAAACCGGTGTGCAGGACTGATCAACAGTTACCGCAAATGTTTAGTTGCAGTTATTGTTGCACAAGGGGGTCACACCAGATACTGAAAGCAAAGGTTCACATACTTTTGCCACTCAGATATGTAATATTGGATCATTTTCCTCAATAAATAAATGACCAAGTATAATATTTTTGTCTCATTTGTTTAACTGGGTTCTCTTTATCTACTTTTAGGACTTGTGTGAAAATCTGATGTTTTAGGTCATATTTATGCAGAAATATAGAAAATTCTAAAGGGTTCACAAACTTTCAAGCACCACTGTAAACAGGATCCAGAAGCGCAGACGTCTTCTCTGGGCCAAGGCTCATTTAAAATGGACTGTGGCAAAGTGGAAAACTGTTCTGTGGTCAAACGAATCAAAATTTGAAGTTCTTTATGGAAATCAGGGACGCCGTGTCATTCGGACTAAAGAGGAGAAGGACGACCCAAGTTGTTATCAGCGCTCAGTTCCGAAGCCTGCATCTCTGATGGTATGGGGTTGCATTAGTGCGTGTGGCATGGGAAGCTTACACATCTGGAAAGACACCATCAATGCTGAAAGGTATTGGGGTATCCAGGTTCTAGAGCAACATATGCTCCCATCCAGATGACGTCTCTTTCAGGGAAGGCCTTGCATTTTCCAACATGACAATACCAAACCACATACTGCATCAATTACAGCATCATGGCTGCGTAGAAGAAGGGTCCGGGTACTGAACTGGCCAGCCTGCAATCCAGATCTTTCACCCATAGAAAACATTTGGTGCATCATAAAATGGAAGATACGACAAAAAAGACCTAAGACAGTTGAGCAACTAGAATCCTACATTAGACAAGAATGGGTTAACATTCCTGTCCCTAAACTTGAGCAACTTGTCTCCTCAGTCCCCAGACGTTTACAGACTGTTGTAAAGAGAAAAGGGGATGTCTCACAGTGGTAAACATGGCCTTGTCCCAACTTTTTTTAGATGTGTTGTCATGAAATTTAAAAATCACCTAATTTTTCTCTTTAAATGATACATTTTCTCAGTTTAAACATTTGATATGTCATCTATGTTCTATCCTGAATAAAATATGGAATTTTAAAACTTCCACATCGTTGCATTCCGTTTTTATTTACAATTTGTACTTTGTCCCAACTTTTTTGGAATCGGGGTTGTAAGTATTTGACTGATATGAATGCAAATAGTTGCATCCCTTTTGATGGCTGGGTGAAAAAAGGACATTGATTTTACAGCAAGAGACAATCATTTTCGAAGGCAAAATCAACATTAAAATATCTTGAAATGCTTATCTTTCTTCAGTCTGTAACCTTGTCATCTAAGCAATTGTACCATTTAGCTGCCTAACTGCACCCAATACTTTAAAATACTTGCCTCTGAAATGTATGAATTTTAAGTTCCATTTAGCATTACAGCAAAAGTATAGTTGCAAAAAATATGAACATTTGTCAACACTTTAGCTGAAGGCTAATCAGATATCATCACTTTATGCCTTGTTTTAGAGGATAAAATGTTTAAATTGTCAAAGCCGGCTAGCTAGCTTCTTTTAATCCAACTTAATTTGTTTTTATATTAAAGAAGACGGGGTGGCACGGTGGTGTAGTGGTTAGCGCTGTCGCCTCACAGCAAGAAGGTCCGGGTTCGAGCCCCGTGGCCGGCGAGGGCCTTTCTGTGCGGAGTTTGCATGTTCTCCCTGTGTCCGCGTGGGTTTCCTCCGAGTGCTCCGGTTTCCCCCACAGTCCAAAGACATGCAGGTTAAGCCTTGGTCACAACCGGCCGTATGTGCTCCTACGGCCGGTCTACGTGCAAGGAACGCATGGAGGGCGCGCGTGTGATGTGCTGATTTTTGAGCCGCAGACCGGCCGCAGAGGTTCTTTGTCATGTCAAACAAACTCTACGGGCGCTTACGTTTTTTTCAGGTTGCAAGAAAACTTACGGCCAACGTGCGTCTTTCCCCATGAACAAAAATACGCAGCGATTTGGGAAACGCCAAAAAATCGTACATCCGGTTGTGACCTAGGCTTTAGGTTAACTGGTGACTCTAAATTGACCGTAGGTGTGAATGTGAGTGTGAATGGTTGTCTGTATCCATGTGTCAGCCCTGTGATGACCTGGGTAACTTGTCCAGGGTGTACCCTGCCTTTCGCCCATAGTCAGCTGGGATAGGCTCCAGCTTGCCTGCGACCTTGTAGAACAGGATAAAGCGGCTAGAGATGATGAGATGAGATTAAAGAAGACATGAAACAGCCTAATTTTGATGATTTTGTAAAGAATTAATTGTATTGAAATTAAATTTGAGAATTTTAGATATAAAATGATTACACATTAAATTATAATAGATTTATGTTTGATACTCATTCTTTTGCTCTGGCTCACGCTATATTGCCGTTGCGCCATTGACTGTCATGGGGTTGATTAGTTGTGAAGTTGTCCCAGAAAGAAGGTAGTTGTGGTATGCTGAATTTTGAAAGAAACATTTTGCTTGTTACTTTAATCAAAGCATCACAGAAGATGAAGCTGAAACATATTTTGAGGAGAGTCTCAGAACCCCAATACCTTACGTATTCGAGTCAGTGAGGAGGATAGAAAAAGTACAAACTCGGAGCGCACCACGCAGCCTACAAGTATGGCACCTCAAAATACCATTCCCACACATCCTTCTTTATTGACTCTTAACCACACACTTGCACTCTGGAAACGTATTAGTGAAGCCCCATAGGCATAGAGTGTGGATGCATAAAGAAACCCATCGAGATGGTTTCGGTCCTGTGCATGCGTCCCTCCCACCATAGGAAACCCAACAGCTGAATAGTGAGTAACCCATCGAGTTGTTTTTTGATGGTTTCAGTCCTGTGCATGTGTGCCTGCCACCACAGGAAACCTACCAACTAGTGAACTGAGTAGTGAAGTGTGAAGTAGAGTAGTAGTCGGAACAGTATAGTAGTGAGTAACTTGTCGCTGTTGTCGCCCGACGTTTTGTACAACATAAGGAAACAGTATAGTAACTATAATGGTAAAGAAATAAAACAAAAGAGGCTGGCTATGATATAAGAAAATTCTACAACCCAGAAACAGATGGGAGCGCCGCTTTTAGGCAGTGCCTAAATCTATATATTACTTGCCTTATTTCATCCTGGGTTTCTGTTAGTTTCTTTGTCTTTATTTTCCATTCCGATTCTCATTGTGTTTTCATGCCTGGTGTTTTTTGTTGCTTTGACTATCCTGCGTAAATAAAAGGTTTCCACACTTGCATCCCTCTTCGCACCCCAACCATGATAAAAATATTAAGCAGAAATGTTATTCAAGTGGAATCCCATTCATTCAAGAGAGATGGACCATATTAATATAACTTTTATTACAGTATATTGTTATTAATTACTGTTGTTGATTTCATATTATCTGTAATTTATAGATGAAACTATCATAGGTATTGGTATCATAGGTGCACTCTAATATTTGGTTGAAATGCCTTTAGCTTTGATTAAAGCATGCATTCACCATGGCATTGTTTTTGAAAAACTTATGCAGTGTCACAACATTTATTTCAGTCCAGAGTTGTATTAATTTTTCACCGAGATCTTGTGTTGAGGATGGGAGAGTTGAACCACTGCGTAAAGTCTTCTCCAGCACAGCCCAAAGATTCCCAATGGGGTTAAGGTTGGGGCTTTGTTTTGGCCAATTCATGTGTGAAAATGATTCCTCATGCTTCCCAAGCTCCTCTTTCACAATCTGAGACCTAATTTTATGCCCGTTCCATCAGGGAAGAAAAAATCCATTGATGTAATAACCGGGTCATTCAGTATGTTCAAGTCGTCAGCTGACTTCATTTTATTGCCCCATAACGTTGCTGAGCCTTGGCCTAACCAACAGAAACAACCCCAGATCATAACACTGCCTCCAGAGGCTTGTACAGTGGCCACTATGCATGATGGATGCATCGTTTCATGCTCTTCCCTTCTTACCCTGACGCTCCCATTACTCAGGAATAGGGTAAATCTGGTCTTATCAAACCACATGAACTTTTCTTCCATTACCCCAGAGTGCAATGTTTATGCTCCCAAGCAAATTGAAGCCTTTTCTCCTGATTAGTCTCACTAACAAGTGGTTTTCTTATGGCCACACAGCTGTTTAATATCAATCCTGTGAGTTCTCATTACACTGAGAGTGTATAAATGCTCTTAATCTCACTATTAATCATAGCTGTGGACAGCTCTTAACCCAATTCCAGTCATTTCAGCAATCTCCTTAGTTCTTTTCTTTGCTTGATACAAACCAATAATTTGACTCTTCTGAAATACAGTAACATCTTTTCCGTGAGCATAGGATACATCTTCTGACATGTTTGTTAAAGAAATGAGAAGCTACTCATTGCATCAGTTAGGGTTAAAAGAATCGTTGCCAGATGAAATACATTAATCACTGCATTAATTATCCAATCAAAGGCTCTTAAGTATTTGCCTATTTAAATCCAAATGGCAACTTTTTTTGGCCAGGCAATGTATCTACTTTATATATGGTTTGCTACTATCGGTTGGTTTGCTATGGTTTAGGCTATCCACATTAGGTCTTGGAACATATCCCCTGCAGATACAATGGTCCCACTGTATTATGTATATTATATTAATAAGACCTTAATATCCTCAAAGATAGTGCTGATTTGGTTTTCTGGTCATCTCAACCTTACTAATCCTACCTCTCTTTGCTCTGCCAAATGGGCATGCCTTTGGGCCCTTTCCTTATGGCACATAGGTACCATACTTCTTTGCTAGTAGACTTGGTTGTACAGTCTGTACACCAACCTTATAAGAGGAAAAGTCAGACACAGGGGGAGCAGCCTCAGACTTCAGCTTGTTGCTCCAGCGAACCACCAGTACACCTGACTCAAAAACCTTCTCCTACACATCCTCATTTACAAAATACTTACTACAAACCCTAGCATCATGGCTAACTGGAGGATTCTCTCATTTCAGTGCAGCTAGCCAACAAAGAAGAACCACTTGCCGCTTAAGAGGAAAAGTATGAAAGTGGACAATCTTTCTTTGTTTTTGACTCTGTAAATTTCATTGCTGTATCTAGGGGTAATGCAAAAGTGACCCTCCTTGCATTGCTTTTAGTTTGGCTTTCCTTATTTTCCACTGAGTAAGTGATTTGTCAGTGCTGTGACTAGTTACAGCTAATGTGAACTAATGTAGGACTTCCAAGCCATCTAACCTCATGATGTCACATTCTGTGCAAGAACAAGATGGAGCTACAATTGTTTGAAATATGTAACTGTAGCAACTTGGATGGGTGGGTGGAGCACAGAAGGATGGCAGGCCAGAACTGAGTTCACAAAACCGTTTATTTTCAGCTTCTACACGTTTATTCATAAATCTTTATATACATACACACACACGCCACACACATATGTGTTCTGGTGAGAAGAGAGCCCGCTCTGCTCTCGCTCTCTTCCTTAAATAGGGCGCGGCTGCTGGGAAGACACACAAACACGGGTTAATTCACATCAGGTGTAGTGATTCTGCCACTTACTTTCCCTGACTCCGCCCTCCGGTCACAGACCGACGCTTGACCACGCCCCCACTGCCACATACCCCCACTGCCACATACCCCCACCGCCCAGCCATCCAGCCCGCAGCCGACTCCCCCCCCCCCCCTTGACAGGAGAGGAAGTCTGCCACGACCATCTGTGCCCCCGGCCTGTGGACCACCTTGAAGTTAAAGGGTTGGAGTGCCAGATACCAACGGGTGATCCGTGCGTTGGCATCCTTCATGCGGTGGAGCCACTGGAGGGGCGCGTGGTCCGAACAGAGGGTGAAAGGGCGTCCCAGCAGGTAGTAACGGAGGGCAAGGACCACCCACTTGATGGCCAGGCACTCCTTCTCTATGGTGCTGTAGCGCCCCTCACGCACTGACAGCTTCCGACTTATATACAGCACTGGGCGATCCTCCACCTCCTGGGACAAAACAGCCCCCAGCCCTCTGTCCGACGCATCCGTCTGCAATATAAAAGGGAGAGAAAAGTCAGGGGAGTGTAACAGTGGCCCCCCACACAGTGCAGCCTTTACCTCAGAAAAAGCCCGCTGGCATTGCTCCGTCCACTGGACCGGATCTGGTGCCCCCTTTTTAGTGAGATCAGTCAGCGGGCTGGTGACGTCCGAATAATTAGGTATAAACCTACGATAATAGCCAGCCAGCCCCAGGAACTGTCTCACCCCCTTTTTGGTCTTGGGCCTCGGGCAGGCCGCAATTGCCGCTGTCTTGTTAATTTGGGGACGCACCTGCCCGTTGCCCAAGTGGAAGCCCAGATACCGTACTTCCACCAGCCCAATCGCACACTTCTTCGGGTTGGCTGTGAGACCCGCCCGCCTCAGCGACCTAAGGACGGCCCTCAGATGTTGGAGGTGCCTTGGCCAGTCATTACTATAGATAATATCGTCGAGATAGGCGGCCGCATAGGTGGCGTGGGGGCGAAGGACCTTATCCATCAGCCGCTGAAACGTAGCGGGCGCCCCAAACAGCCCAAAAGGAAGTGTGACAAACTGGTGTAAGCCGAACGATGTGGAAAAGGCTGTTTTTTCTCGGGATAATGGAGTCAAGGGGATCTGCCAATAACCCTTTGTTAAATCCAGTGTGGAGTAAAAGCGAGCCGTGCCTAGTTGATCAAGCAACTCATCAATATGAGGCATTGGGTACGCATCAAATTTAGACACCGCGTTGACTTTTCTATAGTCCACACAGAACCGGACCGACCCGTCGGCCTTGGGTACCAAGACCACCGGGCTGCTCCAGTCACTGTGGGACTCCTCGACAATGCCCATTTCGAGCATGGCCTCGAGTTCTTCCCGAACCACTTTTTTCTTGTGTTCGGGTAGCCTGTAAGGGCAGCTACGCACTACCACCCCCGGGGGCATCTCGATGTGGTGTTCTATGAGGTTGGTGCGGCTGGGCAGGGGTGAGAATATGTCCGAAAACTCGGTCTGCAACTGGGCAACCTCCACGAGTTGGGTTGGGGAGAGGTGGTCTCCACAGGGGACCGGAGAGGTACGCGATGCCAATGTTCCCTTTTGAACCTCCGGCCCCAGCTCCGCCTTCTCCGGAACCACCAACACCAACGCCACGGGGACCTCCTCGTTCCAGAGTTTGAGCAGGTTGAGGTGGTAAACTTGTAGCGCCCCACCCCTGTCCGTTCGCCTCACCTCATAGTCAACGTCCCCGACTCGCTGTGTGACCTCAAAGGGTCCTTGCCACTTGGCGACTAATTTGGAGCTCGATGTGGGCAACAGTGCGAGTACTTTATCTCCCGGTGCGAACTCTCTGAGGCGCATACCCTTGTCATACAGGCGGGTTTGTCGTTCTTGGGCCTGCCGCAAATTCTCCTGGGTTAGGTGGGGGAGTGTGTGGAGTTTTGTGCGTAGGTCAATAATGTATTGGATTTCATTTTTACTTTGTGAAGGTCCCACCTCCCAATTTTCCCACAGCACATCTAGAATGCCGCGCGGCTTACGCCCATATAACAATTCAAACAGGGAGAACCCCGTGGAGGCTTGGGGAACCTCTCGCACTGAAAACAACAAGGGTTCGAGCCACTTATCCCAATTACATGCGTCCTCACTTCCGAATTTTTTAATTATATTTTTGAGGGTGTGATTGAACCGTTCCACTAAACCATCCGTTTGTGAGTGATACACGCTGGTGCGGATCAGCTTAATGCCTAATAACCCATACAGTTCCTTTAGTGTACATGACATAAACGCGGTGCCTTGGTCAGTCAGAATCTCTTTCGGGATTCCAACTCGGGAGATGACGCGGAAGAGTGCCTCCGCAATACTGCGTGCTGAGATATTGCGAAGAGGCACTGCTTCCGGTTATCGCGTTGCATAGTCCACCAGAACTAATATAAAGCGGTACCCTCGTGCTGACCGATCTAATGGCCCGACGAGATCCATCCCAATTCTTTCGAACGGGGTCTCAATTAATGGGAGAGGGCACAAAGGCGCTTTTGGAATGGCCGCTGGATTTACTAACTGGCATTCGCGGCACGCCGTACACCACCTATGGACATCGCCGTGAATCCCCGGCCAATAGAACCGGGCCATTATTCGGGCTAGTATTTTATCCTGCCCCAAGTGTCCAGCCATGGGATTAAAGTGAGCTGCCTGGAATACCAATTCCCGGCGGCTTTTCGGAATCAAAAGCTGCGTGACTTGCTCTTTAGTTTGAGTGTCCTGCGTCACTCAGTATAATCTATCCTTCATAATCGCGAAGTAGGGGAAGGACGGTGTGGCGTTCGGCGGGAGCGTTTGACCATCGATTACTCTCACTTGGTCAAACGCATGCCGCAGAGTCTCGTCTCGCGACTGCTGTAACAGGAAATCCGCCAGGGATTCCCCAATAGAGAGAGGAGGGGCCGGTGGCTCCTCACTCTGACGCAGAGCTGACATAGACGGCTCTGTGACAGCTGCTCCCGCCAACGTGACACCGGGACCTCCCCTTATTAAACTACTGCAGGACCCACTCTTTACTAGGTGCCTCATTAATTCCCCAAATCCCGGCCAATCAGTCCCCAAAATTATTGAGTGGGTAATGCGAGGATTAACCGCCGCCTTCACTATAAATTTTTCCCCTCGAAAAAAAATGTGGACTGACACTAAAGGGTAGCTGTGAACATCCCCGTGCACACACAACACCTTCACCAATTGTGCTCCCCCCAATGCCTCATCTTGCACCAGGCTTTGGTGGATTGAGGTCTGATTACAACCAGAATCCACCAACGCCTGATATGTATCCCCTTGGATACTCCCCGGTATGCGATACGCTCCGGCCCAATCGCGGGCCGCTCCTGGCACGTCGGGGATCCAAACCACCACGCCCACTTCCATCAGCGAGCACTGCTGTTGGAGGTGACCCGGCTCCCCGCAGCACCAGCAAACCGGCCCGGGCTTCCTCTCTGCACTGGTGCTCTGGGGCTCACTCACCTGAGGGGGGGGAGAGACAGACACAGAAGGGAGAAACGGGAGGGCACCACGGGTGCGGCGGGCTGGGTGGGGTGGGGCTGGCCCCCGCCTCTGCGGTGGGGGAATGGGGCGAGGAGGAGAGAGAGAGGAGAGGGGAGAAGAGGTTGTCTTCTGTCCTGCCGTCGGGACAGCCGCCAAATGGTCCTCCGCCAGCTCGATTGCCTGATCCAGTGACGCCGGTCAGTGGCACTAGACCCACTCTGCAGCTCCGGCTGGTAGACGTGCGATGAACTGCTCGAGTGCCACCTGGTCGATGATCCCCTCGGCGTCGCGGTTGTCGGCCCTCAACCACCGGCCGCAGGCGTCCCGGAGTTGCTGGCCAAACGTGAACGGCCGGCCGACTTCCTCCAAGCGCAAAGCACGGAAGCGCTGCTGTTGTTGCTCGGGGGTGCGCCCTACACGCTGGAGAACGGCCCGGCGAAGGTCCGCGTAGGCCAGTCGGCGGGGAGCTGTAGCGCGGCCAGCTGCGTCTCTCCCGTTAGCAGGGGGAGGAGGCGCGCCACGCGCTGTTCCATCTGCCACCCCGAGGTCTCTGCCACCTGCTCAAAGAACGTGAGGAAGGCCTCGGAGTTGTCCTGCGGGCCCATCTTCGTCAGGGTGAAGGGGGACGGCCCCGCGGCAGTGGACCCCGCCGACGCGAGGAGGTGCCGGAACGCCTGTCGCTTTTCCTGCTGAGCCAGCACCAGGGCCTCAAACCGTTGTTCCTGATCCTTCTGGAGGGCAACTAGTGCCTGGTGCTGGCTTTGCTGGGCCGTGGCGAGGGCGTGGACCAACTCGGTGAATGGGGAGGACTCCATGGGGCTGTTCTGCTTCGGCGCTCCAAATCCCGGGTTTCGGCACCACTGTAGCAACTTGGATGGGTGGGTGGAGCACAGAAGGACGGCAGGCCAGAACTGAGTTCACAAAACCGTTTATTATCAGCTTTTCAGCTTCTACACGTTTATTCATATATCTTTATATACACACACATACACACGCCACACACATGTGTTCTGGTCAGGAGAGAGCCCGCTCTGCTCTCGCTCTCTTCCTTAAATAGGGCGCGGCTGCTGGAAAGACACACAAACACAGGTTAATTCACATCAGGTGTAGTGATTCTGCCACTTACCTTCCCTGACTCCGCCTTCCGGTCACAGACCGACGCTTGACCACGCCCGCACTGCCACAGTAACATAGATTACTTATTATTTTTAATCAAGATTCACTGACAGTGCAGGGCTTGAAATTCGCGGTGGTCCGGTCGCCCGAGGTGATTTAATTTGTCATTTGGCGGGTAATTCCTGTCATTAGCCAGCCTGACTGGCTAGTTGAAATTAAAAAATATATATGAAGCGAAGATTCAGACACACCGTCAACTAAAGCCGCCACATATTAAGCGCGTGCCGTGTCTGTGTTAATCGATGTGTTTATCGGCAGGACGGAAAATACAGAAGAATTCTGAATCATATCGTGTACGAGCCAGGCTGTCAGTTTTTTTCACTACTGCACATGCATATAACGCATCTCGTTGAATATCGCGGTAATCACGTGTAGTATTGGACCAGGTTGGTGGAGCACAGAAGCACGGCAGGCCAGAACTGAGTTCTCAATGAACTATTTATTGCTAGCTTTTCAGCCCGCACGCAAGCACACACACACACACACACACACACACACACACACACGTGTTCTGGTTGGGGGTAGAGAGCGCCCTTTCTCTGCTCTCCTCTCCTTTTAAAGGGCGCGGTCACTGGGGAAGATACACAAACACAGGTTAATCCCCATCAGGTGCAATGATTCCACCTTCCCTGACTCCGGCCTCCATTCACAGACCGACTCTTGGCCACGCCCCCGCTGCCACATCACGTTATCAAATTCAATAGATGTGGCCACATTATCGCCCATTTAAACACGTGTTTTTGTTGTTGTTTACATCTCCATCTGCCAAAGCTACGTTGCGATGTGGAATTTTCTGAAAGGTGTACAGAAACCGCCAGAGACGGGGACAAAGTGACCTCGGTCTGAAGAGGAGAAACTACAAAGGACTTAAAGCAAACGCGGGGGCAGGGTAGGCCTTGGCTGCGATACGATTTTTATGGAATAATAAATTTTTTTCAAGTTGATTCCTAGTCAATATGAAGCGCCTAATGCTTTCTCTCTCATAAATGGTTAAATACAGAAAGCATGTTGGACATATTTTGGGTGCTATAGTCATGATAGTAAGTATATTTGCTTTCAATACTCATACACCAAGTTGCCAAGTTTTCCAATATATTATTATTTGTTGATATTATGTTATGGTGCTCTGTGTTGTTCTCATTTATGTATTTAACAACAGTATCAAAATACTCAGGTCTTGAAATAAATGCACATTAGTCATGAACAATGGTAACTACTCTCTTTTGCGTTATTTTTGACAGAAGTAAAATTTATACATGAACAAATTTTGGCTAGTTGATTTTCTGTTTGGCTAGTTACTTTGGAAGGTAACTAGTCCGGCTGGCTGGTGAAAAAAAAAAAAAAAGAATTTCGAGCCCTGCAGTGTTACACCTATAAGGATTTTTAGCTCATCCAGCAGCCGTAGGCCAGGCCGGATGAGCTTATGCGATCAAGCATCGTCCATCCGTTGTCATCGTTGTTCATCCACAATTTACAAAAATCGCTACTCCTCCTACAGGATTGATTGGATTTCGATCAAACTCGCATACAATGTTCCCCAGGTGGGTGCGCATAAAAGTTGTCAAGATGATGGTGCCACCTGTCATATTTACGATTTTATGGGCGTCTTGGCCAGTATGAGTTACAGCCTCATTGAGGCTATTTTTAGAGTGGGACTCTGCCTTGTAAATTATGCTAAATACATCTAGTGGTTCAGGTTCACTTTAATCTGCATGAGCTTAAAAACAAACACTCAGCAACAGAGCTGTTAAACAAGCTGGAAATTCACATCAATAACAATCCTGGTGTGGGGTATCTATCCAATAGCATGCTCCTTTACTCCAACTTGTTAAAAAAAATCCTCCAATACCAGCATTTGATAATACCATGTCACTTGTGTAAGTCTAGTGTATGTGCTGCATGAGTACCAAGAAACATGTTCTCATACTCAGTCTGACAAAAATTGGTATTAATGCATTCCTAGCTGTCTGAAGCACCAATAGGTAATATTTGCTCGGGATTTGTTATGTTCTCCAAGTGGAATGCTGCCAAGTTAATTACATTAACCAAAAGCCTGTGGCAGCTGGTGTGTGTGTGTGTGTGGGTTTTTTTTTGTTGTTGTTGTTTTTTCCGGGGGGTACACAGTACACAGAAGTTTTAACCCTTTTGTTCAAACAAAAAAAAAACTTATGATTTGGTCATCTATCCTTTTGTGTAATTTGTACTTGTATTAGACAGTGTGTGTGCCGTCACTTTCAGTTTCTCCTCCAAAAATGTTTTAGGGGAAAAATAAATAATCCACTTTGTTCACTTTCATTACACCTGCGACTGAGTCTGTAACATGCCTACTGGTGACGTATTATGAAAATGTCACCAAAATAGGTTAGAATATATTCACGCATTGGAGCTCAAAACTAGGCAGATGTGTCACTCTTTGTAATCATATGACACAACTGTCGCTGATTGGCTGCTTGAACCTACAGCAGAGAGTATCTCAGCCTACAGCACTGGGATCATTAGTTAGCCTGCAGCCTCACACTTCATATCATTCTGTGTGGGGGTTTGTTTGTTTGTTTGTTTGTTTGTTTGTTTGTTTGTTTGTTTGTTTGTTTGTTTTGGGTTTTTTTTTGGGGGGGGGAGTTGTTGTTGGGTTTGTTTTTTGTTTTTTTTGTATGACCGCCCATGGTGGTGTTCCACTTAGTTTAAAGAATTAGAAATAATCCTCTTAAAACATTTGTTATCCACAGAGGTGATGTGGATGCCCAAAATATGAAACCTTATGTACTACTAATTTTTCTTTTTCCTTTGAAAGACAGGGGGGACTTAACCCTGCTAGCCCACTGATACAAGCTGCTCTGCTCCTACGGTACCAATAGCAATATCTATTAAAAGAAAAGGTGAATTAAAATATTGTTATTGATAGCACCAAAATGTAATATTTTCACTGTTCCTCCTCATCTCTTTTCCCTTTCTTGCACCAGAAGCTATGCTCCACACCACTGCACTGAATATTAGGTGTAAATAGGACACTATACAGATAATGGCGCAGCACAGGTGAAATGGCATATTTTGCAACAATGAGCTAAACTTGAAAGGCGATACACACCCCTACACCAACATCAGCAAAAAATACCAAACAGACAAAGCAACACAACTTTGTCAGACCAATTCACACTTAGTATTAGCTGTAAATTGATGTCTAATGCAACTATATTTTGTGTGTGTGTGTGTGTGTGTGTGTGTATACAGTGGTGCTTGAAAGTTAGTGAACCCTTTAGAATTTTCTATATTTCTGCATAAATATGAACTAAAAAATCATCAGATTTTCACACAAGTCCTAAAAGTAGATAAAGAGAACCCAGTTAAACAAATGAGACAAAAATATTATACTTGGTCATTTATTTATTGAGGAAAATGATCCAATATTACATATCTGTGAGTGGCAAAAGTATGTGAACCTTTGCTTTCAATATCTGGTGTGACCCTCTTGTGCAGCAATAATTGCAACTAAACATTTGCGGTAACTGTTGATCAGTCCTGCACACCGGCTTGGAGGAATTTTAGCCCATTCCTCCGTACAGAACAGCTTCAACTCTGGGATGTTGGTGGGTTTCCTCACATGAACTGCTTGCTTCAGGTCCTTCCACAACATTTCGATTGGATTAAGGTCAAGACTTTGACTTGGCCGTTCCAAAACAGTCACTTTATTCTTCTTGAACCATTCTTTGGTAGAACGACTTGTGTGCTTAGGGTCATTGTCTTGCTGCATGACCCACCTTCTCTTGAGATTCAGTCCATGGACAGATGTCCTGACATCTTCCTTTAGAATTCGCTGGTATAATTCAGAATTCATTGTTCCATCAATGATGGCAAGCCGTCCTGGCCCAGATGCAGCAAAACAGGCCCAAACCGTGATACTACCACCACCATGTTTAACAGATGGGATAAGGTGGTTATGCTGGAATGCAGTGTTTTCCTTTCTCCAAACATAACGCTTCTCATTTAAACCAAAAAGTTCTATTTTGGCTCATCCGTCCACAAAACATTTTTCCAATAGCCTTCTGGCTTGTCCACGTGATCTTTAGCAAACTCCAGACAAGCAACAATGTTCTTTTTGGAGAGCAGTGGCTTTCTCCTTACAACCCTGCCATGCACACCATTGTTGTTCAGTGCTCTCCTGATGATGGACTCATGAACATTAACATTTGGCAATGTGAGAGAGGCCTTCAGTTGCTTAGAAGTTACCCTGTAGTCCTTTGTGACCTCGCCGACTATTACATGCCTTCCTCTTGGAGTGATCTTTGTTGGTCGACCACTCCTGGGGACGGTAACAATGATCTTGAATTTCCTCCATTTGTACACAATCTGTCTAACTGTGGATTGGTGGAGTCCAAACTCTTTAGAGATGGTTTTGTAACCTTTTCCAGCCTGATGAGCATCAACAACGCTTTTTCTGAGGTCCTCAGAAATCTTCTTTGTTTGTGCCATGATACACTTCCACAAACGTGTTGTGAAGATCAGACTTTGATAGATCCCTGTTCTTGAAATACAACAGGGTGCCCAATCACACCTGACTGTCATCCCATTGATTGAAAACACCTGACTCTAATTTCACCTTCAAATTAACTGCTAATCCTAGAGGTTCACATACTTTTGCCACTCACAGATATGTAAGATTGGATCAGTTTCCTCAATAAACAAATGACCAAGTATAATATTTTCATCTCATTTATTTAACTGGGTTCTCTTTATCTACTTTTAGGACTTGTGTGAAAATCTGATGATGTTTTAGGTTATATTTATGCAGAAATATAGAAAATTCTAAAGGGTTCACAAACTTTCAAGCATCACTGTGTGTGTGTGTGTGTGTGTGTGTGTGTATATATATATATATATATATATATATATATATATATATATATATATATATATATATATATATGGGCGGCACGGTGGTGTAGTGGTTAACACTGTTGCCTCACAGCAAGAAGGTCCGGGTTTGAGCCCCGTGGCCGGCGAGGGCCTTTCTGTGCGGAGTTTGCATGTTCTCCGGGTGCTCCGGTTTCCTCCACAGTCCAAAGACATGCAGGTTAGGTTAACTGGTGACTCTAAATTGATCGTAGGTGTGAATGTGAATGGTTGTCTGTGTCTATGTCAGCCCTGTGATGACCTGGCGACTTGTCCAGGGTGTACCCTGCCTTTCGCCCGTAGTCAGCTGGGATAGGCTCCAGCTTGCCTGTGACCCTGTCGAACAGGATAAAGCGGCTAGAGATAATGAGATGAGATATATATATATATATATATATATATATATATATATATATATATATATATATATATATATGTGTGTGTGTATATAAAATATATATACAAAATTTTTTTTTTGTTTGGTTTTTGTTACTTGTGTTTTTTTGTTACTGCTGCTATCCAATATGCTGCTGCAAACAGGAAATTTCCCCATTGTGGGATAATAAAGGTTATCTTATCCTTATCCTATTTTATCTTATCTAAGTGTTGGCCCTTTTACATGTCCTCGGATTTTATGGTGTTAAGTAATTTTTATTGTGTAAATTTATGTTATGTAAATATGTAAGGATGAGAAAACTATTAACAATTCAGTGACTATAAATATACCCTCGGAATATGGTCCTGTGTTGCAGCTAAATTGCTTCTTCTACCCTCTTCTTCTTCAGTCCCTCTAAAGAAATCTTGAGTCTTCATGTCTTGGTGATATATAATGTAATCCTGTTTCTGTAGGAATAGATATGATATTCTACTGGAGAGATTTAATCAGCTTCTTCAGAAGAATACTGTACAACAAGAGAACAGTGATCCAAAGGCAGAGGTGTGTGAATTGTGTCTCAAAATGATTAAATTAAGGCTGGAAATTTGTAGATTGTATCAGAATTATTGTGTTTAACACTTAATATTTTTTAATCATCATATACAGGAAATTAAAGAAACTGAGGAAAAAATGAAAATTCAAGTCGGGAAACTTGAGGTGGAAAAACAACAACTACAGTAAGATATAAACAATTATGTTCCAATTTCAAGGTCAAAACAATTTTAACACTTGCCCTTTAAATGTACTCTGTATTAAGTAAGGTATGTAGGGCACATGACCATACAGCTGGTTTGGGTGATATGAGGGAAAAAAACACATCGTGATACTTGAAGACATATTCAAGATATGCTACTTGTATCACCAGTGGTCGAGTTGTAAAATCAAACCAGGGGGGATGGTGAAATTTTTAGTCGCGTGTCGACCCATCGGTCGGTCCGTCGGTGGGAAACTGGTTTGCTTTTAGGAGGGTTTGCACACAACGTAGGTCTATGGACCTTGTTCATTTACCAGACATACAGTATTTTGTGCTGATAAAGTGTGTAGTACACACTGTGTACCCTTTTTATTGTTGTAAAAAACATAAGACACTAGTATTTTACTGTAAAGCATGCACAGTGTGGATGTCGTGTCATATTTAGTCAGTCTCCTGGCTGACATACCTACCACATTCTCCATATTAGGGTGAAATGCAGATGACAAATTTGAAGTGTAACTTCATAGTCATGGTAGGCTCCTTTTAAATCATTTGGTAAATAATTTATTAAAACCTCAGCAGGCAATGTAAATGAACAACTGAATCTTTTCATATCAAGTCAATAGAATTTTTATTCAAAGCTGAATACTGGGAACATTGAGTTAAATACAGAGGTAGGTAGGTAACCAATAAGCTAGAACAAGCAACAGTAAATCGTAAATCAGCCTTACATGTTGTGACCGGCTCTCTAATGAGGCAATGAAGCCTTCAAAACTGCTAGTGTCATTTATTTTAGCCTTCCTGTCTTGAATAACACTTTTTGTTGCCTGAAGAATAACAAACGAACGTCCAGGCTGATTAAATTAATGGCCTTATACAAGAAATCAAAGCTAACATGAACCTGAGTAAGATATCGATAGCTGGCTACTGTGCTCACTCTAGGACCCAAATTGTTTTAGCGAAAAGTGCTAAAGACTCAAATTTTTCTTTAGCAATTTGCAATTTCGCTTAGCAAGAAACGCTAAAAGAGCAATTTTCTTTTTAGCAAAGTAATTTTTTTAGCAAGATATGTTATACTTCTAAATGTTTCTTGCACTGACATAATATTGAAAAATGAATTATTGTAGTTTGTTGGTGTTTCAATAGTGTTTGCAAGCTTGCTTCCTGCCTTTGTCTTTCCATGTTCTTGATTTATGTTCATAGCATGCTTATTTATTCTTGAATCCTCTTATACGGCTTTATATTAGCTGATCACACAAACTCGAACTCTGCCTGCCATGGTTTAGGGAGTATACAATATTCAAGGTTGAGCAACCTTACAGAGTCATATAAACTATGTTCAATGGAAAGGTGATATATCACTTTATATTAGTGGCCTATACAAATTTGAGCTCTATCTGCCATGTATGTAGTGAAAGTTCATTATGTCTACCTATTGAAACTATTCTTTAAATTCGTTTCTTAAGACAAGGATTTTTTAAGATGTTACCTTGACAGTTTCGGCAATAAACTTCCGCCTTCTTCAAAACCTTGGTTTTGAAGAAGGCGGAAGTTTATCGCCGAAACTGTCAAGGTAACATCTTAAAAAATCCTTGTCTTAAGAAACGAATTTAAAGAATAGTCTATCTGCCATGGTTTGGGAGTTATAGGCAATTCAAGTTGAGCGACCTCGAGTCTGACCTTTCAAGGTCCCCCGAGGAAAATGCTGATTTCATATTAACTGCTCATACAAACTTGAGCTTCATCTGCCATGGTTTGGGAGTTAGAGGCCATTTAGAGGTCCATGGTAACCCAAGGTCATGTATAAATTTGAACTGGCCAAGTTGGCCTGGCCAACATCAGTGTCGGACCTGGCCAACATCAGTGGCTGGCCTTGCTAATATATTAATTTTATTTTATTTTTTCCAAAATCCTATTTTAACATCTCAACCACTGGTATTGCCTCATGTGTGTGTGTTTTCATTATTGAGATGTGTATGCGTGTGGTTGGGATTGTGTGTATGTGTGTGTGTGTATAATTGGGATTGTGTGTGTGTTCATGATTGAGATGTGTGTGTGTGATTGGGATTGTGTGTGTGTGTGTGTGTGTGTGTGTGTTTAGGAGGAGGGGGGTGTCTTTATGGGTAGGATGAAGGGAGCTCAGGGAGTTAAAATCAATGGTTGTTTCTTATAAATTAATCTCATAACCCAAATATAATGATATTCACCATTAATTTCTCAAATGAAACACTTGCAGTCAAAACGCTCTGAAAACAAGGTACACTTGGTCGATATATCCTGGTTCATCTGCGAGTTCTTCCAAAGTTCTGTCAGGGTTGATATTATGTAGAAAATACGTCTTTAGAATGGTTATATCGTGTTTTTATCCCTGTTACGACCCTGGTGCCAGGGGTCGTGTGGGTGCATATGTGTTTCTCTCTCTCAGGTAGACGCCCCTTCCTCTTATACGCAGCTGTTCCCACTCACCTCGTTGAGGGGCCATGTTAAAAGTGAGAGGGAGACGCCTTTCGAGAGTGTGTGAGAGCCGGTGGGCTGTGGCGGTGACAGTTAAGAGAGTTGTGAGCCGCATCTAGCGAGAGTGTGCTGCTCCTTTAAGGGGAAAGGAGCATGCGTAATCCCGGATCTGTTTGGTTGTGGTTGGCTTGTTGTAGTGTTGGTGAGAGAACTTGACTCTTGTGTTTGTTTTTCCTTTGTTTGGAGACCAGTGACTTTAGTTTTTTTTTTTTTTTCTATTTTGTGAATAAAAACGGTTTCCGTTTCAGCCCTGAGTCCGCCTCCTTGTCCTCTTTTTCCTCCCGGGTCGTTTTGGTTTATCTCTGTTGCTTCCCCCATCCCCTATTTTGCCGCGGGGAACGTAACAATCTCTAACTGAAAAAGCTAACAGAATATTCTAATGTTATCTCACTTTTTAGATAAGTTTTTGTCATACGTAAAGTCGGATAATTTATTTTAAACAAACCTCGCTATAATCTTGTTCACTAATGAGCGAGAATTGCTGACATTATCAGCGCAACTCGGAAATTGATCATTTTAGATGTAAGGGCCGATGCTATTGGAAGACGTAATTTGCGGTCAACCAATAAGAAGCTTCGAAACTCGGGGGCGTAGGTTATAAATCAAAACCTCGAAGATGGACACGAAAGGTACTGTTTATCTTGAAAAATCGCAATTGTTTGATGGATTTTGCTTAAACTTGAAATGACTTTCGCATAAAATGCGAATACAGATGATTTTCTTTTCGCAAATTGGAATAAAACTTCGCAATTTGCGGACTTGCGAGCGGCTAGCGTGAGCCCAGGGTTAGGCTCCAAACTAACATTCATTATGTTAGCTGTGTTGTTCTCCGCCGCCCACAAATTAGGCTACATATCGGTAACTTTACAGCATGATAGTGGGCTCACAGAAAATGTGACTGATATCCGTAACTCTTGACTTACCTCCTGAAATGTTTTTTCTTGCAATCTTAAATCCGAACTTGCTTAGGTCTTGCTGTCCACTCCACTTGGCCATGATGCTGCAATCCGCTGCTGTCACTGACTCCGAATGAAATAAAAAATAACGGAACCCCAACTGAATGTCACCTCTTCAAACGCTTCGCTTGCGCGTGCCCTCTCTCGCGGTAGCTTATTGTATGCTTAGTTTCAGCAAAGCTACGTGGAATGGCATTTCTAATTCCAATGTTAAATAGAAGTAATGTCCACATTTATTGATAAAATTGCTGAAGGGAAGGGAGGGGGGATGCCTGTTTTAGAGGGGTATTATTTTGATTATTTTTTTATTCCAGGGGGGATGGCATCCCCCCCATCCCCCCTCAACTCGAGTACAGTGTATCACAGCATTTATATATTTGGTATCAACTGCCAGCAAAACAGTGGTGGTATGATGATGATGTTTTGTTATTAACATTTTTTTAAGTAATTAAGAAATGAACAGGGGCGGCATGGTGGTGTAGTGGTTAGCGCTGTCACCTCACAGCAAGAAGATCCGGGTTCGAGCCCCGTGGTCGACAAGGGCCTTTCTGTGCGGAGTTTGCATGTTCTCCCTGTGTCCGTGTGGGTTTCCTCCGGGTGCTCCGGTTTCCCCCACAGTCCAAAGACATGCAGGTTAGGTTAACTGGTGACTCTAAATTGACAGTAGGTGTGAATGGTTGTCTATGTATCAGCCCTGTGATGACCTGGCGACTTGTCCAGGGTGTACCCCGCCTCTCGCCCGTAGTCAGCTGGGATAGGCTCCAGCTTGCCTGCGACCCTGTAGAACAGGATAAAGCGGCTAGAGGTAATGCGATTAAGAAATAAACAAATAGATGATACTTTTAATAATAGGAAGAATAAATTATTTAGATAAATTTAAAAATACACTTATAAGTGTGATGCACAAACTTTTTGCCATTTGTAAGTACAAATAAGGTCAGCTGCTTCCAATCAGTGTCATTGCTTTCACACCAGATACTGAAAACAAAGGTTCACATACTTTTGCCACTGATGTAATATTGGATCATTTTCCTCAATAAACAAATGACCACATATAATATTTTTGTCTCATTTGTTTAACTGGGTTCTCTTTATCTACTTTTAGGACTTGTGTGAAAATCTGATGTTTTAGGTCATATTTATGCAGAAATATAGAAAATTCTAAAGGGTTCACAAACTTTCAAGCACCACTGTATTAAAAAAGGAACAAAAGGGTATCATAATACCTACAGAAAAGTATATTGTTGCATAATTTATCACGATATTCATATATTGTCATATTGCCCAGCCCTACTGAACAAATACTAATTGCTAGGTGCCTTAAACTGATTTTATGACTCTCTTTAAATATACAGTAGTGCTTTTTACCTGTTCACTCTCTGTAGTTCTTTTCATTTTTTGAACAAAAGAAAATTGGTCCTCATGTGGGAAGATTATTAAAGGTCCTGCTACTTCATGCTCATCTTTTTCCCATTTCCGTCTTATAAAGGGTTTGAGCAAGTTGATTGATGATACTATGTATAGTGCTTATTTCTTTCTAATTTTATTTTTAAATCTCCACTGTCAGACGATTGTAAATTGGTACACACCTTATTTTATGGTAATTCTGCTGTTTTATTTATTTCTGTTCTCACCACAGTTGACAGTGTTTTTAAAACACATACATGGTCAGTGTGTAGCAGCATTTTGTGAATTCTTAAATTCATAACACCATGAAGCTAACTGTAATCGATCCCTGATGTGGGTGGAGCACAGAAGCATGGCAGGTGGGAGTTGATTTCACACACAGTCTTTATTTTCCTTCTTTGCTTGGCTTTTCAGCTTTACTCGCTTGTTACTCACACACAGTCACACGTCACACACACGTGTGTTCTGGTCGGGAGAGACCTCTTCTCTGCTCTCCCCCTCCTTTTATGCACCACCATCCCTGCAACAAACACACACACACACACACACACACACATTGACACCAGGTGTAATGACTTGGCCACTCACCTTCCCCAACCCCACCCTCCATTCACAAACTGGCGCTTGGCCATGCCCCCGCTGCCACATACCCCCACCGCCTGACTCAGGTTGGGGAGCTGTCTGGCCTGCAGCGGATTCCCCCCACTGACAGGACAGGAAGTTCACCATCACCTGGCCTGTGGACCACCTTGAACTTAAACGACTGGAGGGTGAGATACCAACGGGTGATCCACTCATTGGCATCCTTCATGCGGTGGAGCCACTGGAGGGGCGCGTGATCCGAACAGAGGGTGAAAGGGCGCCCCAGCAGGTAGTATCAGAGGGCGAGGACCACCCACTTGATGGCCAAGCACTCCTTTTCAATGGTGCTGTACTTGCTTTCACGCATCAAGAGCTTGCAGCTGATGTACAGCACAGGATGCTCCTCACCCTCCATCTTCTGAGACAAAACGGCCCCCAGCCCTCTGTCTGATGCGTCTGTCTGTAAAATAAAGGAGAGAGAGAAGTCAGGGGAGTGTAAAAGTGGCCCCCCACACAGTGCAGCTTTTACCCTAGTGAAAGCCTGTTGGCACTGCTCCGTCCACTGGACGGGATCTGGTGCTCCCTTTTTAGTGAGCTCAGTCAGCGGGCTGGTGACGTCCAAATAATTAGGTATGAACCGATGATCATAGCCAGCCAGCCCCAGGAACTGTCTCACCCCCTTTTTGGTCTTGGGCCTCAGGCAGGCCGCAATTGCTGCAGTCTTGTTAATTTGGGGACGCACCTGCCCATGACCCAAGTGGAAACCCAGATACTGTACTTCCACCCATCCAATTGCACATCTCAGTGACTCTAGGACAGCCCTAAAGTGTTCCAGATGCCACGGCCAATCATTGCTATAAATGATTGTCATCAAGGTACGCGGCAGCGTGAGGATGGAGGATCTTGTCCATGAGCCGCTGGAACATAGCAGGCGCCCCAAATAACCCAAAAGGAAGCGTGACAAATTGGTGTAATCCAAACGGTGTGGAAAAGGCCGTTTTCTCTCGGGATAGAGGAGTCAAGGGGATCTGCCAATATCCCTTCATTAGGTCCAGTGTCGAATAAAAGCGAGCAGCGCCTAACTGATCGAGCAACTCATCAATACAAGGTATTAGGTATGCATCAAATTTAGACACCGCGTTGACTTTTCTATAGTCCACACAGAACCGGACCGACCCATCGGTTTTGGGAACCAGGACCACTGGGCTGCTCCAGTCACTGTGGGACTCCTCGATTATGCACATTTCAAGCATGGCCTTGAGTTCATCCCTAACCACCCTTTTTGTGTGTGCGCGCGTTCGGGCAAGCGGTAAGGGTGGCTACATACCACCACCCCCGGGGGCGTCTCAATGTGTTCTATGAGGTGGGTGCAGCCGGGAAGGGGCAAGAACACATCGGAAAATTCCTTCTGCAACTTGGCCACCTCTGTGAGTTATGCCAGTGAGAGCTGGTCCCCATAAGGGACTGGAGTGGTTTGAGATCTGACTTTTTTTTTTTACCTCCGGCCACAGCTCCGCCTTCTCAGGAACTACCAACGCCATGGGGACCCCCTCGTTCCAGCATTTTAATAGGTTGAGGTGGTAAATTTGCAGTGCCCCACCCCATCCGTTCGCCTCACCTCATAGTCGACATCCCCAACTCACCGTGTGATCTCAAAGGGCCCTTACCATTTGGTGATTAATTTGGAGCTTGACGTGGGCAATAATACAAGCACTTTGTCTCCCGGTGTGAACTCTCTAAGGCGTGTGCCCCATCATACAGCCGGATTTGACGTTCTTGTGCCTGCCGTAAATTCTCCTGGGTTAAGTCCGTGAGGGTGTGGAGTTTTGCGCACAGGTCGAGAACATATTGAATTTCGTTCTTGCTAGGTGATGATCGATCCTCCCAATTTTCTCGTAGCACGTCCAAAATGCCACGTGGCTTATGCCCATATAATAACTCAAACAGTGAGAAACCTGTGGAGGCTTGCAGGACCTCTAGTACTGCAAATAACAGGGGCTTGAGCCATTTATCCCAATTATGTACATCCTCACTTACAAATTTCTGAATTAAGTTTTTGAGTGTTTGATTAAACCATTCCACTAGGCCATCCGTTTGTGGGTGATTAGACACTGGTGCGGATAGACTTAATTCCCAATAACCCATACAGTTCGTGCACTGTGCATGACATAAATCTAGTGCCTTAGTCTGTCAGGATTTCTTTCAGAATCCCAACCCGGGAGATAATATGGAAGAGCGCTTCCACAATACTGCAAGTACAGATATTGCGGAGAGGCACCGCTTCCGGATATCGCGTTGCATAGTCCACTAGAACTAAAATAAAGCGATATCCCCATGCTGACCGATCTAATGGCCCGACGAGATCCATACCAATTCTCTCCAAAGGGATCTCGAATAGAGGGAGAGGGCTCAAAGGCGCTTTTGGAGTGGCCGCGGGATTTACTAACTGGCATTCGTGGCATGCTGTACACCACTGACAGACATCCCCGCGAATCCCTGACCAATAGAACTGGGCCATTATTCAGGCTTGTGTTTTATCCTGCCCCAAGTGTCCAGCCATGGGATTAAAGTGAGCTGCGTGGAATATGAGTTCCCTACGGCTCTTTGGGATCAACAACTGGGTTATCTGTTCACCGGTTTGAGTGTCCTGCGTCGCTCAGTACAATCTATCCTTAATAATAGCTAAATATGGAAAGGCCGGTGTTGCATATGGCTGGAGAGTTTGACCATCGATTGCTCTCACTTGGTCAAATGCATGATGCAGAGTCTCGTCTCGTGACTGCTCTAATGGGAAATCCTCAAGGGAATTCCCAAGAGAGAGAGGAGGGGCGAGCTGCTCCTCATGCCTCATATCGCCCTGATGTGGTGCTGACCTGGACGGGTCTGTGACAGCTCTCTAGTCAATGCCACACTGGGATCTTCCCATGATGTATTAATGCAGGACCCACCTCTCACTATGTGTTCCATCAGTTCTTTAAACCCTGGCCAATCAGTCCCCAAAATCAGTGCGTGGGTGAGACAAGAATTAACCGCCACCTTAATTCTATTTGTTTGGCCCCGGAATAGAATATGGACAGACATTAGAGGATAATTGTGAACATCCATGTGCACACACAACATCTTCACCACTTGTGCTCTCCCCAATGCCTCACCTTGTACCAGGCTTTGGTGAATTGAGGTCTGATTGCAACTGGAATCCACCAACGCGTGATATGTACCCCCTTGAATGCTTACCGGTATGCGATACGTTCTGGCCTGATCAGGGGCAGTTTCTGGTGCATCGGGGATCCGAATCACAGCTCCCACCTCCGTTGCAGAGCCCTGACTTTGATGATGCTCCGGCTCCCCGCCGCGCCAGCACACCGGCCCAGGCTTTGCCGGTGTTATGGGCATCACTCACCTGAGGTGGAGAAGACACAGGTACAGAAGAGGGAGATGGGAGGACACCACGGGTGCAATGGGCCGGCTGGGGAGGAGCCGGCTGCTGCCTCTGCGGTGGGGGAACGGGGTGGAGAAGAGAGGGAGAGGAGGAAAAAGGAGAGAGAGACAGGAAACGAGGAGAGGTGCCTTGTCCGCCTCCCATCGGAACAGCCTCCAGATGGTCCTCCGCCAACTCGATGGCTCGTTCTAGTGACACCAAGCGATGGCACTGGATCCATTCCGCCATTCCTTCCGTAAGTCGAGAGATGAACTGTTCCAGTGCCACCAGATCGATGATCTTGTTGGCGTCATGGTCTTCCGCCCTCAGACACCGCCGGCAGGCATCCCGGAGTTGCTGGCCAAATGCGAACAGCCAGCCCACCTCCTCCAACACCAGCGTCCGGAAGCACTGGCGATGTTCCGGAGAGCGGCCGACACGATGCAGGATGACTTTTTCTTCAGGTCGGCGTACATCAGTCGGCTGTCAGCAGGGAGCTACTGCGCTGCGAGCTGTGCCTTGCCAGTCAGAAGTGGGAGGAGGCGCGCCGCGCGCTGCTTAAGTGGCCACCCCCATGTTTCGGCCACTTGATCAAAGAGGGCGAGGAACGCTTCCAGATCATCCTGCGGGCCCATCTTCGTGAGGGTGCCTGCTATGGTGATGGTCGAAACCCCTTCCGATGCGAGCAGGTGCTGGAATACCTGGCAATCTTCCTGCTGGGCCAGCATCAAGGCTTCAAAGCGTTGCTCTAGCTCCTTCCGGAAGGCGATCAGCGCTTGATGCTGGTTCTACTGGGCAGTAGCAAGGGCATGGATGAGCTCTTTGAATGGGGAGGACTCCATGTGGTGTTTCCCTTCTGTAGTCCTGGGTTTCAGCACCACTGTAACCGATCCCTGATGTGGGTGGAGCACAGAAGCATGGCAGGCAGAAGTTGATTTCACACACTATTTTCCTTTTTTTCTTGGATTTTGAGCCACACACACATGCCTCACAGACAGACACACACACACACGTGTTCTGGTCGGGAGAGACCTCTTCTCTGCTCGCCCCCTCTTTTTATGCTCCACCATCCCTGCACCAAACACACACACACACACACACACACACACACACACACACACAGTTGACACCAGGTGTAATGACTTGGCCACTCACCTTCCCTGACCCCGCCCTCCATTCCCAAACTGACACTTGGCCATGCCCCCACTGCCACACTAACTTATAAACCTTACCAACTTCCACAGCAGGAACAGAAATGAGCAGAAGGTTCAGAGAATCAGCCCTCTACATTAGGAAGAATGGGTTCCTTTACAACAAAGAAATTAAGTGGAGTTGGCACGAGTAAAAAGAAATAGCTGTGAGCAGCAACAGTGCAGTGAAATGCAGAATTCATTCATGTACAATTGCCTTACATACAAACACACACATCTAAAGTTGGCCGATAAGTCCATTCTGGTGAAGAGTACTGACAGCCTGCTGATAGCGCTCAAGTTTTAGCTAGTATCGGCTAACTAAATACCCTAGATTTCTATATACATTAGAAATATTAATAGTCATAAACAGTACTATTTCCTTCAAATTTATGATCAGTAAGAATAATGAAATGACAATCATGAAAGGAAAATGTATTGAATAAAAAAAATCACACAAAGGACTTCCACAGTAAAAACAGTATGAAATCTGTAAATATTTTTTGTAATATTGACCTTTATTATTGGCCTGTATAAATAAGCTATTATATATTATATTATTCCTGTTTGGCTGAAAATAAAATTAATGTACTGTACATTTTAACTTCAACCTCTCGTGGTTACCAGAGGACTAGTCCCCCACTGTAATTCTAGCTATATAATAGGCGAGAGGCCGAGGGCTACTGAAACGGAGATCGGCACCGCACCCATGCACATCAGAATCAGAAGCACTTTATTGCCAGGTATGTTACACACACGAGGAATTTGACTCTGGTTCGACTTAGCTTTCATAGTACAGATAGAAAGAAAGTATAGGGAAAAAAAAACCACACACACACAGAGAGTCTCACTGCAGTGAACTCCGGGGGGAGAATCGTGTTTCTACAGCAACGGACTTGAAGGCAATACTGGCTGGGAAAGCCAAGATAAGATTGGAATTTGTTTAGACTTAAGATGGGTAGACGTGTCCTTTTTCGCTTAACCCGCTTGTCCATTCTGGCCACCAAAATGATCCATTTCTCTTTGCAAAGCCATCAACTTCTCCATGATGTTATCAATGTTGCGACTCAAGTTCTGAACAGCCACAGTCTGAGCGCCGACAGCTCTGCCCACCACCTCAATCATGTCAGGCAGCTTTGTGGGGCTTTGAACAGCTGCCACCGTTAACTGATTTCCTCGATACACCAAGGCAATGCCAAGTCCACTCAGCAAAAATCCTGTGATCATGGTTCCGAATAGGTAAATATCCTCAATGTCCTCCACGGAAAGAATCGCCAAGCACACCATACGCCACTTCTCCCAGGCATCCATGGTGTATCTGACTGCAAACGTTCCGGCAGGACAGGCAGGTTCCCCCAAACCCAGACTTCTCGTCGAGAAGATTGTGTCAATTGTGTGAAGTGACCAGTTGATCAAATCCATAATTTCGATTTGGAGAACAGTGCAGGAAGGGTCTCTCAGACGAGATGAGTCCGCAGAAGCAAAGCAGGAGAGAGGCTTGTCAGGAAGGGAGAGGCTGAGAAATGAGAGATGAGAGGAAAAAAAACCCCACACATTTTGCTCCTATCAGGACCGGAATGTGTAGGCATTAAAAAAAAAACCTCAGCGCAGCATTCTGTGAAGCATGGAGAAGAATTAACACAACAATTTCACAAAAACATAGAAAGTACAAGAGAGCAAAGTCCCGTGGCAGCCGTCATCTTGGATGGAAAAGAGCTGGTTATTACTGGGACAGGAGACTGCCTGGGAAGACCAGATCCTGGTGACTACGGGCGAAAGGCGGGGTACACCCTGGACAAGTCACCAGGTCATCACAGGGCTGACACATAGAGACAGACAACCATTCACACTCACATTCACACCTACGGTCAATTTAGAGTCACCAGTTAACCTAACCTGCATGTCTTTGGACTGTGGGGGAAACCGGAGCACCCGGAGGAAACCCATGGGGAGAACATGCAAACTCCGCACAGAAAGGCCCTCGTCGGCCACGGGGCTCGAACCCAGACCTTCTTGCTGTGAGGCAACAGTGCTAACCACTACACCACCGTGCTGCCCTGACTTTATCTCATCTCTCATTCATCTCATTATCTCTAGCCGCTTTATCCTTCTACAGGGTCGCAGGCAAGCTGGAGCCTATCCCAGCTGACTATGGGCGAAAGGCGGGGTACACCCTGGACAAGTCACCAGGTCATCACAGGGCTGACACATAGACACAGACAACCATTCACACTCACATTCACACCTACGGTCAATTTAGAGTCACCAGTTAGAAGGCACGGCCATGCTGCGATGCGCACCAATTTGTGAACATGTCGTGAACTACTCGTGAACTCGACGTGAGCTGTTCGTGAACTATTCGTGGCAGTTCGTGACAGTCGTGGCATGGCGCGCACTTCCACGCACTGGCACGCATCCTCCCGCATCATCCCGACGAGTTCACGACGAGATCACGAACAGTTTGCGCATAGTTCACGACCTGGTCGCGAAATTTTGTCGTGACCAAAATTTTGAACATTTCAAAATTCTCGTCCCGACATGGCACGCAGTCACGACGGGTTTACGCACACTTCACGCCAGTTTACAACTAGTTTGTGCACTGGCACGACTCGAGTCATGCCAATGCGTGCCACGGAATCGTGCAAGTGTCAGCCTTGCATTAACCTAACCTGCATGTCTTTGGACTGTGGGGGAAACCGGAGCACCCGGAGGAAACCCACGCGGACACGGGGAGAACATGCAAACTCCACACAGAAAGGCCCTCGCCGGCCACGGGGCTCGAACCCGGACCTTCTTGCTGTGAGGCGACAGCGCTAACCACTACACCACCGTGCCGCCCCCCGACTTTATTGATTTATTTTTACATTTTCACTTCATTATTGTTTGCAACCAAATAATTAAACATAATTACTGAATGGCCATTTGACTGAAAACAAAAGGGTGGTCTCTAACTTTTGCACAGTACTGTCCCATTCCTAAGAAGAATATTTTTTGGAAGATTCCATTGAACACATACCTATATAAATGTATTTTGCGAACCGTTTCATTGCCTGAAAATCTTTAAACCTGATCAGTATACATTTCTGTCAGTTAGAATTAAGAAGTAGATTATCATCATAAAGTTCCAGAATAATCTGTGTTGTTGCTATGTAATTCAGAGAGAAATTGCTTACAAGTATCCTTAGGGTGTAAAGAGTTAATTAATAAGCCTATCAACATAGCTGCTGTGGCAGATGAAAATGTGCCTAGACCAGCCCTGTGTCCAGTAAAGGCCCAGCTGGAGGGTCACAGACCAGTTGTTTGTGTATTTGAGGAGCACCATAAAAGTGTGCCACTGTCTAAAGACAGGTCAGCACTTTGGATTAAGGAAGTGATTATGCAAGCATATTGCTACCCACCGAGCAGCACTAAGAAGAGTGTCACTTTCACATTTGTGAAGAGGTGACATGGAGCTGACTGTCTACCTTCACCAGATTTTACTGACTGAATGGTGGTTCATTACAGTCCGTGTGCTGTGTGTGGAGGGGATTGTCACCTTCAGTTGGGAGCATCATCAGAATGTTACATGATTATTATGCTCAATAGTAAGGTTATAGAATGTAACATGTTACATGTGTTACGTATAACCACCAGGACACCTGGGTCACTCGAGTTGAAGAGGATGGCCAAAATACAAGTGTGATGTAGTGGAGACCTTTTATTGGCAAGCCACATGGTCACAGTTATGAACTTTTGCCATTGGTACTCAGCAGGGAAATGAGCAAACAGGAAAACTCCAGTAGTTCCTAAGAAAATCACTTTGGCAATCCTCCACTTAGTCATAAAACCACAGTTATATACACAACCTTCAAATATGTAAATCGTCCTAATATTAGACCAATGGAAGCAAAAATTATTATGCCAGAGTTAAGCTGCAATACCACCTTACATTTTCTGACAGTATTGTTTTCTTATTTTAATGGCATACAGAAAGCAGTTGGAGGTACTAAATACAAAAATTGAGGAGCAACATCAAGAGAATGAGAATATTCAGGGACTGTTGAGGAAATCGGTAAGTTATACTGAATTTTTCAGTTCATGTATCCAAATACAGGTTTCAGAGGATGTGATAAGCAGCAAAATGATTTCGGTCAAATCATAGGGATAGCTGTTTTGCATGACTGCCACTCATATGGAATAGAATTTACTTGCCTGTGATGAGTGTTCAATCATGCTGTATACATTTAACAAATTTACCAGACCTTTCTCAATTTCTCCAGAATAAATGCTCACAGAATAGGCTGATGAAGAAGGAAAAACAAGTCAAAGCACTGGAACTAAAGGTGAAATTATCAAATATTTCTGGCAAATTATATTTGTGAGATTTTAAATTCTGACAAGAACAGTTTTAATAATGCATTGTTTAAATGCCATAAAATTGTTAATTTAAAAACACTCCTCCTAGTCCTGTACAATATTGACTTTACCCTATTAGTGATTGGTCAATCTTAATTAACTATTAAAGCTATTGGATGTCAGATTTTGACATTTGATATTTAAGGAGAAAAATGCTATTGGAGGCTGCTTGTGAACTAGATTTTGTAACATGAGTTGTACTGTGCTCTTCCTCTACCATATGCGTGCAGCTCATGGTGTAGTGTCATACTAGTTTAGTATGGTAATATTTGATTTGGAACAAGTATAGTCTCGTGAAACAATTGCCCAGGAAATTGATGTGCACATGCAGGATGTTTCACAGACAGGGGTTGGTTTCCCGATAGCATTACACTTTATGGCTAAAGAACAAGTTTAAAGACACTCTTAAGCAACCAGCATTGTCTTTGTATGTGGCTTTCCTGAACTCATTCATAAGGTCTCTTAAGAGCAACTTTGTGTGAAGAGCCTCTTTGCAATGCACATTCTCACTAAAGGCATTAGTAGTTGCTTAATCCCCTTGATGAGGTCACATGGCATTCATTTTTAACCAAAAAACAATGAAATATAAAGTGTTTAAAATATGTTAAAATATTGCATAATCGTTAAACATTACATATATAATGTGGTAATTAATAATTTAAACTATTGACAATTTTGGAGGGGCGGCACAGTGGTGTACTGGTTAGCACTGTCGCCTCACAGCAAGAAGGTCCGGGTTCGAGCCCCGTGGCCGGCGAGGGCCTTTCTGTGCGGAGTTTGCATGTTCTCCCCGTGTTCGCGTGGGTTTCCTCCGGGTGCTCCGGTTTCACCCACAGTCCAAAGACATGCAGGTTAGGTTAACTGGTGACTCTAAATTGACTGTAGGTGTGAGTGTGAATGGTTGTCTGTGTCTATGTGTCAGCCCTGTGATGACCTGGCGACTTGTCCAGGGTGTACCCCGCCTTTCGCCCGTAGTCAGCTGGGATAGGCTCCAGCTTGCCTGCGACCCTGTAGAACAGGATAAAGTGGCTAGAGATAATGAGATGAGATGAACAATTTTGGACAATAACATTTTTTTTTTATTGCAAGTGTTTTTGTAATTAAATGAACAAATGTTCACACGAAAGAATGAGCAAATAATAAGCTAAATAATTAAGTAAAATGTTTTCCCTGTGCCCACTCATTTCATTGTTACCCAATCAAGAGCTTAATGTCTCTTATAATTCGCCATGCAGCTGAGTGGTATTTGGCATGTGAATCCTCCTACCCAGACCACAGTGCCTCCCCTCCCCCATGGCCCCACTACCTCCTCATTCCCTGGACCCTCTTGGCTGACCCCCCTCCCAGGCTGCATGCAGCCAGAATACAACTGGTCTAGAGTGTCAGTGCAGCCGGAAGCTGCTGAACATTGAAAAGGAGCAGCTTCAGTTGCTCTGAGACCTGCATGATCAAAGAAAGTGGCATCATCAAGAGCTGAGAGCCCTTAAACCATCAAAACAAGTGGAGCTTCAGCATGGATTTACTGTAGTGCAGCCATGATTATTTCAACTGTTCTCCAGAATACCAAGTTGGCAATGGAGGAAGGGTTTGAAAGGGTTCACAAACTTTCAAGCACCACTGACTCTATATATAGTCAGTGGTGTTTGAAAGTTTGTTAACCCTTTAGAATTTTCTATATTTCTGCATAAATATGACCTAAAACATCATCAGATTTTCACACAAGTCCTAAAAGTAGATAAAGAGAACCCAGTTAAACAAATGAGATGAAAATATTATACTTGGTCATTTATTTATTGAGGAAAATGATCCAATATTACATATCTGTGAGTGGCAAAAGTATGTGAACCTTTGCTTTCAGTATCTGGTGTGACCCCCTTGTGCAGCAATAACTGCAACTAAACGTTTCCGGTAACTGTTAATCAGTCCTGCACGCCAGCTTGGAGGAATTTTAGCCCATTCCTCCATACAGAACAGATTCAACTCTGGGATGTTGGAGGGTTTCCTCACATGAACTGCTCACTTCAGGTCCTTCCACAACATTTCAATTGGATTAAGGTCAGGCCATTCCAAAACATTAACTTTATTCTTCTTTAACCATTCTTTGGTAGAAAGACTTGTGTGCTTAGGGTCATTGTCTTGCTGCATGGCCCACCTTCTCTTCTTAATTTCCCTGAGGGAACCCACCCAAAGGGATCAATAAAGTTTTATCTAATCTAATTCTCTTGAGATTCAGTTCATGGACAGATGTCCTGACAGTTTCCTTTAGAATTCACTGGTATAATTCAGAATTCATTGTTCCATCAATGATGGCAAGCCGTCCTGGCCCAGATGCAGCAAAACAGGCCCAAGCCATGATACTACCACCATGTTTCACAGATGCAGTGTTTTCCTTTCTCCAAACATAACCAAAAAGTTCTATTTTGGTATCATCCGTCCACAAAACATTTTTCCAATAGCCTTCTGGCTTGTCCACGTGATCTTTAGCAAACTGCAGACGAGCAGCAATGTTCTTTTTGGAGAGCAGTGGCTTTCTCTTTGCAACCTTGCCATGCACACCATTGTTGTTTAGTGTTCTCCTGATGGTGGACTCATGAACATTAACATTAGCCAATGTGAGAGAGGCCTTGAGTTGCTTAGGTGGTGTTTACATTAGACCGTATCAGCGGATCATCAGATTAACGTTTTTAAAACGATTCGCGTGCACACAGCAACGCCAATACACGATTCGCATGCACACAGCAACACCAATACACGGATATGCTAATCACATGACTAATTAGACGGCACCTCACATGATCCCAGTGCATATCGGGCATGCGCAAGTCACTCACCACTTGCAAGTGGAAGGATGGCAAGCGAACACCTTCTCCAGCAGATAAACACACCTGGCTGTGATCATGTTCTCACTGAGTTTAAGCGCCTGAAGGAGGTAAATAAATTGAAATGTGTAAATAAACCTCAGTGCGGCTCAGCGCTTCCTCCTGCGCTCCAAATCACTCCGCCCTGAACATCGAGTGCCCTCTGGAGGGTGCGCACTCCGGCCCTGCGCAGCTCACAGAGCACGCAAGTGAAGCGCACGAGCAGTGATTCGGGACTGAGCCGCTGTGTGTTTGTTTCCTGTAGTCCGCGCCGTTTTTCAGCAGTCGCGTCACATGACCAACGTGGCATGACCAACGCCAGCGAATCAGGAAGGTGGATGTCACAGTGACGTTGTCCAATGACGACGTCAGCTAGAGCTCAGCACTGCGTTTCCTCGTTCCTCAATGTTTACACAGCACCGGATCAGATACGAACTGGGTTGAATACGTGGGCCCTGGCGGATTCAAGTTGTTCCGCCTGTGGAGTCGTTTCCCGGCATTTTAATGTGCACGGACAGTGCATCCGTGACGAAAACGAGACGGATACGGTCTAATGTAAACACCACCTTAGAAGTTACCCTGGGGTCCTTTGTGACCTCGCCGACTATTACACGCCTTGCTCTTGGAGTGATCTTTGTTGGTCGACCACTCCTGGGGAGGGTAACAATGGTTTTGAATTTCCTCCATTTGTACACAATCTGTCTGACTGTGGATTGGAGGAGTCCAAACTCTTTAGAGATGGTTTTGTAATCTTTTCCAGCCTGATGAGCATCAACAACGCTTTTTCTGAGGCCCTCAGAAATCTCCTTTGTTCGTGCCATGATACACTTCCACAAACATGTGTTGTGAAGATCAGACTTTGATAGATCCCTGTTCTTTAAATAAAACAGGGTGCCCACTCACACCTGATTGTCATCCCAATGATTGAAAACACCTGACTCTAATTTCACCTTCAAATTAACTGCTAATCCTAGAGGTTCACATACTTTTGCCACTGACAGATATGTAATGTTGGATCATTTTCCTCAATAAATAAATGGTCAGGTATAATATTTTTGTCTCGTTTGTTTAACTGGGTTCTCTGTATCTACTTTTAGGACTTGTGTGAGAACCTGATGATGTTTTAGGTCATATTTATGCAGAAATATAGAAAATTCTAAAGGGTTCACAAACTTTCAAGCACTACTCTGTGTGTGTGGGTGTGTGGGTGTGTATATACAGTGTGTGTATATATATATATATATACACACACACACACACACACACACACACACACACACACAAAGTTACAAGTGCAGCAGCAATTTGTTTCATTTATGACACTAAGATAATCACTTGCTTACTAATGGAGTTAAATTTGATTAAAATGTGGCAATATCAATGTGACATTACGATATTTCATTTAATACACATAATTCCATAACATATTGAAATATAGTCATGATGTTTTGCGTATATTTATTTAATAATTAACTCAATGTACTTGCAGTGTAAAAGAATTGAATACAGGTGGCATATTCAACAGCAGTTTATGTCCATTGATTGGAAGAGTCCCTTGGAGGCGCATGCGCATTCTGTGTATTTGGCTGCAAGTGAGATCTTAAAGACGTTCTTTGCTGTGAAAGAGTAATCCAGGTCGGATCGGATGAGGGGGGGCCCATACATACCTTCGCCTGGGGCCCCCAATTTGCTAAATCCGCCACTGATTTTGCTCTTAAGTTACAAAGGTAACTTAAGAGCAAAATCAGTGGCGGATTTAGCAAATTGGGGGCCCCAGGCGAAGGTATGTATGGGCCCCCCCTCATCCAATCCGAAACAAAAAACAAAACAATGTACCGACTGCATGGTGGATAGGCAGGTAAAGCTAATCTATAGAGAAGTAAAGGTTGGAGAGGAGAAAAAAAACATTCCCCTTTAAACCCTGCATACACTTCTTTACTCCAAAATGAAGATGGAAAGCAGAGAACACACAAAGTGTAGCACTACACAAACTAATAGTCATGATGGAACCCAACAGAGAACAAGATTTCAGATAACATCTGTCTTTGCCAAAATGCCAGGAAAACCAGCACTGTTTATTTTTTTTAAAGATCAGAACATTTCAAACATTCTATAAATAAAACTATGTACATGATTGTGTGTGTTTGTGTGTGAGTGAGTGTTTCTCTGTGTGTGTGAGAGTGAGTGTGAGTGAGTGAGTCAGTGAGTGTTTGTCTATGTGTGTGTGTGTGTGAGTGAGTGAGGGGAGGTAAGAAGTGTGGACTGAGGAGAGATGAGGTGGCATTTGGCTCTAAGCAACTCCATATCCATGTGAATGTATGTGTCAGTGAGTGAGTGAGAGAGAATGAGACAGTGTGAGAGAGAGTGGTGTGTGTGTGTGTGTGTGTGTGTGTGTGTGTGTGTGTGTGTGTGTGTGTGAGAGACAGAGAGGGTGAGTGAATGAGAGAGTCTATGAGAGAGAAAAGAGAGATTGTTCTCCACATCACAGAGTCCTACTTGTTGATGTCTTCTCACAGGTCTTCACACGTACATGATGCACAGCCAGATGTAGGAAAATGTAAAATGATAATTAAAAAAAAACATTGTCACCAACTAACAATGTGGTCATCATCATCGGTGTCAAAATGGCCATCACTGGATAACTCTTCCACCTCATTTGTGTCAACGTTGACACTGTTGGTGATGGAAGGTGGCAACGTGTCTTGCTTGATGTTATCCTCCTCAGCTAGTGCCACTTCACAGCAGCTGCTGCTGCTGCTCTACCGGCATCATGTTCAACGTTTTGAATGACGTTGACGTTGTTGTCGCGGTCTCTATTGCTAACAGTAGTTGTAAAAAAGTTTCCCAACTTAGGCAGCATTGTCACATATTTCTCAGCGTCTTTTCGCTTTTTTTTTTTTTGATCCGCTTGGGTAACTCCTTTTCATTTTCGCATTGTTCAGACTCTGGTCACTATGTGTTTACCTTTCGCGCTGCGCTGCGCAGCGTTATGGACTAGTCCATTTCATTGTGAAAGTATGGGGTGTATGTGTAGGGACAGATAACCATGAACTGGACATTTTAACTACTACTTCAACGTATTTCTTAGGAATATTAGTAAAATATACCATACTTCTGAAGTGTTCATGAATCATGATAAGGGGCTTTTTCTTTTTTTTTTGAGGTTGGTTGGGGGCCCCCCTACTACGACCGCTGGTGGGGGGCCCCAAGCAGCTGCCTACCTATGCCTCTATGGTAAGACCGCCCCTGAGCAAAATAAAGTACTACTTTGGCTACAATGGTGTTCGGCAAAACTAGGTTAGCTTAAAGATGGTTCTTAGGAGGCAGTTAAAGATGCTCTTAGCGTTAAGAGACGTTCGGGAAACCCACCCCAGGTTGGTTCACTTTTGGTTACAAATGTGAACCATCAAGATACATAGATCCCATCTGAGCAAAAAAGATCCAGAATTGTGCAAATAAGCTTGTAATGTGATTATAGCCTTAGACGTAGCTACCCTACTAACTAGCTATTTAAAATATAGCTAAAACATTTTACATGGGTTTCTCTTTGACTTTTTTTGTATGTTTTTATCTAATAAATGTATATCAAAAAAGTCAGAAAAATTTTACACAAACTGTGTAATGTTAGCACACTATTCTCACCAGAGGATAAAATGATGCGGAAGGTAAGCAGAGAGCTCAAATCACTCACTCTTGTCTGATAAATCAAGATCTGAAATAGAAAAATATGCAGAAACTGACCAATACCTCCATTAGTCAGTAGCTGGCTGCCATAAGCTGTCTAGCTCATCAACTTCTCAATTGGGTTATGATGCAAACTTAACAGCATAAAACAGCTGACTCTCATCTATCATTCACTAACTTCCCACCAGTCTACAGAACAAATAAATGGCTTACCTATTCAGCAAGAGAAAAGCTTGAACTCCATCTAAGTTGTGCCTGAAGTTGAGAAGTGATGATGTTTGATATATCTCATCTGGCATGTGACTTATACATACAAATATCCTGCCAGTTCTGGCCTGAAGGTCCAGGTATGGTGCTGGCAATTAGTGATTCAAATGTCATGCACCAGCTCAGGTCAAGCGACATAAAGTCTATACACAAAAGAGGTTCCAGTGCATAGCGACAGACAAAAGTGAGCAGTCAGTCAAGGACACGAAAAGAAATGAGACAGTAGTGAGTGATTATTATTTCTTAAAATGATTCAGGTAGTGGCGGCACGGTGGTGTAGTGGTTAGCACTGTCGCCTCACAGCAAGAAGGTCCTGGGTTCGAGCCCCATGGCCGGCGAGGGCCTTTCTGTGCGGAGTTTGCATGTTCTCCCCGTGTCCGCGTGGGTTTCCTCCGGGTGCTCCGGTTTCCCCCACAGTCCAAAGACATGCAGGTTAGGTTAACTGGTGACTCTAAATTGACCGTGAATGTGAATGGTTGTCTGTGTCTAATGCCGCTTTTCCACTACAAACGCGGCTGAGCCGTGCCGTGCTGAATCGAGCTGAGTCGGGCTGAGCGGGGCTGTTGGAGTTGCATTTCGACTACAACCGCGCTGAACCGTGCTGGCTGGAAGTGGGTGGACACATTGGGTGGAGTTAGCGAAAGTGGGTGGACGTCACGTGATGTCGTTAAGCAGCGCAAACAGTGACATCAGTGACAGTGGCGGAACAAGTCAGAGCCGGGCCGGGGGCGGGGCAAATGACCGGGCCCTTTATTAAAGCTTATCATAACATCATTTTAGGCTACAAAATGTCCGCAACTGCGGTGTTTACCAATTTCAACACTACCGGGTGCAACTATGTTATTTAGTACATCAAGTCCTTCAAACGAACATGTAACTCAGAAACAAAAAACATTAGGATACTGTACATGGCTCATAATAAAACATCAATAGCCTATACTGCGCACATTATTTGAAGGGCATACGAATGAGCGCTCAGAGGTTGCAACGGTGACAGGAAGAGTCAGAAATAAAAGGAGGGCGGTGCAAACCTCACTGAATGCACTGTGTTTACCAATTTCAACACTACGGGGTGCAACTATGTTATTTTGTACATTAAGTCCTTCAAATGAACATGTAACTCAGAAACAAAAAAACATTAGGCGACATACTGTACATGGCTCATAATAAAACATCAATAGCCTACTGCGCGCATTATTTGAAGGGCATACGACGAGCCTTGCGCTCCGCGAACTCGTCCACGATGCTCTGTATGTCACTGATTCAGTGAGCTTTTAAGCGGTAGTCTCACGACCCGAATAGTAAACAATAAACATGGAGGACATGGTGTCGTTAGTGTTGCTGGTCTTGGTGCTGTGGCTTGTTGTCACCGACAACGCGGACAGATACTGGCAAGAGCGTATAGATGAGGCGAGGCGCATAAGGCTTCAGAAATTCTCGTAATTCGTAATTATTCTTCTTCCGGGTTTGCGGTGTTTACAGATCCCAGCGCGCTCGCGGGGCGTGTGTGGGCATGTGAGGACACGCCTCCTCACCAATCAGTGCACAGGGGAGTGTCTGCTCACGCCCCAGCCTCACTCGGCTCGCTTTGGCTCGCTTCAGCCTCACTCCAAAACGGTGCGAGTTTTAGGGGCTAAGCAGGGCTGAAACGAGCCGAGTCGTGCTGGTTTTTGGTAGTCGAAACGCGAGCCGTGTCGGGCTGAAGTGAGCTGAAGCGAGCTGAAGTGAGCTGAAAAAGGGTAGTGGAAAAGGGCCATATGTGTCAGCCCTGTGATGACCTGGCGACTTGTCCAGGGTGTACCCCGCCTTTCGCCCGTAGTCAGCTGGGATAGGCTCCAGCTTGCCTGCGACCCTGTAGAAGGATAAAGAGGCTAGAGATAATGAGATGAGATGATTCAGGTATGATGAAATTTGTTTGTGATCTTTTTTTGTGCTGAAGATGTATTTATTTGTCCTCTAAATGTGTAAGACAGTGTGGCAGTGTAAGACAGTGCAAGGACAAGTCCATTGTTTATTGCACAATTATAACTCTGTTAAATTCTCTGAAGGGCACCTTTCTTGCTTTATTCATATTCATTTCACTTATCAGCCCAGAAAGAGAATAACTCTGCACAATTTTCTTGTGACCTATAAGCCCCATAAGAATGGCCCAGTCCTAGCATTCTTCTGTTTTATGAGAGACTGGTTTATCTACACACAATAAACAGCTATCACCAGTCAACTAATTAACTGTTATTCTATATCTGGACCGCATTAGCTTGCATTGTACCATATTTGTTTGACATTAAATCTAAAGACAGAACATTAGGGCCAGTCATCCTTGCTTTCTACAAGAGTTTGCTTATTAAGTATGGAATTTTACATTTTACTTTTCAACCTCTGTTCTGATTCTTTTCAGTTAACAAATCTAAAAATGAAACTGGAGGCCAAAGCCAAGACTCAGTATGAAAATCTGAAAGAAGTACATTTTTTTTCTGATGTAATGTGTACTGTATAATTTACAGAGTAGTATGTAGAATATTGATGTTCGATTAATTAAACATATTTTCAGCATGAAGCTGAAGTTTTTAAACATTTAGAAATTAATTTTTAGAATTTAAATGTGCAGATTTTCTTCTATTCAGTCACTTGATTTGACTGATACCATTGTTTTTTATGTTTATTATAATATAAGATAGCTAAATTAAAAGAAGAGTCCCAAAGCCTGAAACACCACCATGAGAAAGAATACAAGAGAATATGTTCTGAGCTGGAAAACAAATCAGCATCTGAGGCTAAGCTTACATTGGAGGTGAAAGTCTTTTGCTTTTTACTTACTAAAAGTTCCTTATTCATATTCAGGTCCTAATTCATATTCTTTCCCAAACATTGATGATCCATAGAAGGATGACTGTAGTTTAATACAACCGCAAATAAGAAAAAGTTGGGATGGTATCGAAAATGCAAATAAAGAAAGCAGTTATTTTGAAATTTATTTGACTTGTATTTCATTCCACATGGTATGAATCCAAGGTATTTCATGTTTTGCCTGGTCATCTCCCATTGAACTACGTCAATTCCTGTGTTTCAAGCCTGCAACACATTCCTAAAAAAGTTGGGATAGGGGCAGTTTAGGGCTAGTAATGAGGTAAAACAATTTACAAATGATGTGATTTGAAACAGGTGATGTCAATAGGTGATTGTAATCATGATTTGGTACAAAATCAGTATCCAAAGATGGGCCAAGGATATCCAGTTTGTCAACTAATGGATGAGAAAATTATTGAAATGTTTAAAATCAATGTTCCTCAAAGAAAGATCGCAAGGCATTTGGATATTTCACCCTCTATAGTGTACACTGCAACCTGGCTGTAATTAACTCTTTTACTACGAACTTTTGCATATCACGAACTAAGTCCGTGTCCCCTGCCTTTAGTGACAATGAGTCAGAGTCTTAAAAATAAAAAAATCACTGAACCATGCATTCCTCCCCCCCCCCAAAAAAAAAAGCCAGTAAGTAATATGTCTGCAGTCAAGTTAACAACATGTGTTAATGCCATAAAACAAAGGCTTACAAAGGCTTAACTAGCCTCACTTAGGTGTCAATGACTAACAATGATCAAGAATGGTGATTAAAGAATCGATAAAAGGATGAAATGACTGCTGACATCGGTGACTTGCAAAACATGAATAAACTGAATAGTGAAGATTTAGCAAACACAGCAAGTCAGTGGGTGGACACTAACGATGCACCAGTAATCTCTGTCATTTCCCTAACAAATGAAGAAATTATTGTCTATGTTCGTGATGCTTTAACTCAGTCAATGAACTGTGATAGTGACTGACATTTAAGTAATTGAAGAAAAAAATACTCCAGGATTACAAATTTCTTCAGTAAGTAAAACTGATGGGACACTAGTATTGTACTGTAACAGCTTGTATGCTGGGGTAATGAGGAATTGGGAGATCGCTGCGACAGGTGAAGGTGTGTTTATTTATTTATCTTTTCTTTCACTTTTCAGTGACTTTAGGTTTCAGGCACACGTTAGCGCGTGCACACACACACAAAACGTGTTGGGGAACTCTGCGCTCTCTCTCTCTCTCTCTCTCTCTCTCTCTCTCGTTACTGGCCATTTCAAAGACACACAGAGACACATTAATCCTTGACTTGCAAGTGACATCAAAGCAAAATAGATCATTAAATAATTCACGGAATCTGGAAGAATTTCAGTGCATAAAGGGCAAGGATGCAAGCCTAAGCTGAACACCCGTGATCTCCAGTCCCTTAGACGGCACTGCATGAAGAACTGTCATTCATCTATAGCTGATACAACCACACAGGCTCAGGATTACTTTGGAAAACTTTTGTCAAGCACAACAGTACAGAGTTACATCCACAAATGCCAGTTAAAACTTGACTGTGCAAAAAGTTAACTGTGCCTTATGTTAACTGTGTCCAGAAACACCATCAACTTCTTGGGGCTCAGAGGCATCTGGACTGGACCATCACACAGTGGAAAGATATATTGTGGTCAGACGAAACAGTATTCCAGGTCTTTTTTGTAAGAAATGGATGATGTGGGTTCTGGATCAAAGACAAAAAGGACCATCTAGACTATTACCAGCAATAAGTCCAAAAGCCAACATCTGTTATGGGATGGGGTTGTGTCAGTGCCCTTGGCAAAGGTAACTTACACATCTGTGATGGCAGCATTAATGCAGAATAGTACATTGAGATTTTGGAGCAACATATGCTGACTTCATGACATCTTTTCCAGGGATATTTCAACAAGACAATGTAAAACCACATTTTGCACACATTACAAAGGCATGGCTGTGGAAGAAGAGGGTGCCTGTCCCCTCTGTCCCCAATAGAGAATGTGTGGTGAATTTTGAAACAAAAAATGACATCAACGACCCCATACTGTTGCATACCTGCAAGGCCTGTTTGCAGGAATAATGGGACAAAATAATACCAGAAACATTTCATCATTTGGTGTATTCAGCCCCTAAACATCTTGTAAGTGTTGTGAGAAGGAATGGCAATTACAAAGTGGTAAATGCTTTATGTCCCAACATTTTAGGAAATGTGTTGCAAGAAATCAAAACTGAAATAATTGTTTTGAAAATAAATAAATAAATAAATAAAATTCATGAGGTAAAACATCAAATAATGTGCTCTTGGTTTGTTTTAAGTATAATACAGGTCAGAAATTAATTATAGATCATTGTTTTTAGTTTTAAATTTAAATTTCAACATACTGTTTGTACTTTTTTTGATTTGCGGTTGTACATTTAACTCAAATACATAGAGTGACTTGAGGAACCATTCTGCAAAAGCTTAGTGCTGCTTTTTTAGAAATCCAGTTTGGTTTTTACAGGTGCAGAAATGGAAGCAAACATTACTGGAAGCAACAAAGGACAAAGAAGACACTGAAATCAAATTCCAACAGAAGATAGCTGAAATGGTTGCTTTGATGGAAAGGCATAAGGTGGATTTGATTTTATTATGATTAACACAATTAATGTTCATAAATCATCTTACAGTAGTCATTCTAATTATGTCATTTTATGACTTACACTATTCTTGGCTTTTTTGGTAGCATGAGTATGACCAAATGGTGGAAGAGAAGGATGCAGAACTGAATGAGAAAAGAATGCGAGAAGCTGAAGTTAATGCTAATAAAACTTCATTGGTAATTCACTGTTTTTTCTTGTTTTTAAAATATGGCCTCAAAACCCCATAAATAAGAAATAGCTTGGTTTTGGCTATTCTAGTGTCTTCTCCTTTTTTCTTTTTCAGATTTGTATGAAAGACATGAACATCAACTAAAAGCTAAACTGTGATGTACTATATTGGCTCACATATAAGCTAGTCCTGATAAAAAGCTGACTCCCTTCTTTAAAATATCTCATCTCATTATCTCTAGCCGCTTTATCCTTCTACAGGGTCGCAGGCAAGCTGGAGCCTATCCCAGCTGACTACAGGCGAAAGGCGGGGTACACCCTGGACAAGTCGCCAGGTCATCACAGGGCTGACACATAGACACAGACAACCATTCACACCCACGGTCAATTTAGAGTCACCAGTTAACCTAACCTGCATGTCTTTGGACTGTGGGGGAAACCGGAGCACCCGGAGGAAACCCACGCAGACACGGGGAGAACATGCAAACTCCGCACAGAAAGGCCCTCGCCGGCCCCGGGGCTCGAACCCAGGACCTTCTTGCTGTGAGGCGACAGCGCTAACCACTACACCACTGTGTCACCCTCTTTAAAATATGTTTTGAGAAATATTTGTCAGGAATATCAGCCTATTAAAATATTTATATTTCATTATGTACAAACCCCATTTCCAGAAAAGTTGGGATATTTTCCAAAATGCAATAAAAACAAAAATCTCATCTCATTATCTCTAGCTGCTTTATCCTGTTCTACAGGGTCGCAGGCAAGCTGGAGCCTATCCCAGCTGACTACGGGCGAAAGGCGGGGTACACCCTGGACAAGTCGCCAGGTCATCACAGGGCTGACACATAGACACCCATTCACACCTACGGTCAATTTAGAGCCACCAGTTAACCTAACCTGCATATCTTTGGACTGTGGGGGAAACCGGAGCACCCGGAGGAAACCCACACGGACACGGGGAGAACATGCAAACTCCGCATAGAAAGGCCCTTGCTGGCCACTGGGCTCGAACCCAGACCTTCTTGCTGTGAAGCGACAGTGCTAACCACTACACCACCGTGCCGCCCCACTATTTGTTCTTCTTAAGTTTTATTATTATTATTATTCCGTTTCACCCGGTTTTTGGATCCACTACTCCTCCTAGGGCTTTCGAGATAGAGACACCATTCCAATGCTGAAACGGAGGGCCCGATCTGGAATGGCGTGCTTGTTAAAATGGTTGCACTACCCCTTGTCATTCGTTCGGTATTCCCGTTTTTCGGCAAAATTCCGTGCCATTGAAATGAATGGGTAGAACTTTGGAGTGATGATGTCATAAGGAGCTCCTCCACTCTGGTATGCTAGCTGTTAGCATGTTAGTATGCTAGCTGTTAGCATGTTAGCTTTTAGCATGCTAGCTTGTTAGCATGCTAGCATGTTAATATGTTGGCATGCTAGCTTTTAGCATGCTAGCATGATAGCTGTTCTGCTACAGCTCAGCAAGCACACTGCATTTTCTGTGCGGAAATGCAGTCTAGTTGTATGTTGTAAATATAAATGAACTTAGAATTTGATGCCTGCATCACACTCAAAAAAGTTGGGAAAGAGGCAAAATAAGACTGAAAAGTTTATAGGATATTTAAGTAACACCATTTTGGAAGATTCCACAAGAAGCAGGTTAATTGGTTACATGATTGGATATAAAAGGATCAAAGAGCATAATAAAAAGAGCATGCACCATTGTCTGATCACTGCCATCTGCTGTTGGAAATGCATAATGAGACAACCCAGGGAGGAAAGGGAAAAAGTGGTTTCTGTTTGAGCTACAATAATTAAGTCTGCAGAATGTTACTCTTGTTACTAAGCATTTATGTGGAAAACATTATTTTAAATACATCTTTTTTTTAGGAGCTGGAACTATCCTACCTGCAGGTTGAAAATGTACAATTAAAACAACAACTTGGTGAAATAAAAATGGAAAAGGTAAGTCTTGTTTATGTATTGTTTATTTAAAATATAATTGTAGAGAAAGTTGTAAGCATAGTGTGGATATTACAGGAAACCCTGCAGCAGCAAGTGGAAGAACTTACAAAGATGCAGATATCTCAGAAGGACATTCACCAAAAGAAAGAGGTTTATCTTACTTTGAATGCAGTATAACAGTTGATGAGTTGTATTTTTTTACTATATCTGGCCAAATAAAGCTTGACCTATTTACAAATGTATTTGGTCACTTTTCTTGTTTCAGGAGTATCTAGAACAAGAAATGATGGCCTTAAAGAAGCAAATTAAATCTCTTGAAAACGACAAGACTCAAAAGGTGTTATTTTCATTCATTTAATTCTTTTGTAATACTTTGGAAACATCAATTTCTTGAAAATTACTAACATTTTATTGGCAGCTGTCTACTGCTTCTGATGAGAAAGGCACTAAAACACCAGCTGTTGCTCCCATCAAGAAATCAACCCCTGCATTTTCAGAGAAGACAGGAACTGAAACTCCATCCAGAAAAGACCCAACAACACCTTTTGTTAGCATTTATTCACTATTTACACTGACTGTGGTGATTAATCTAGTAGAGTTGCTATGATTTTTCTGGTACATAATATTTATTATGTTTAATGACAGAGATTAGATAACAGTCTTCAAACACCATCTTGGACTTTGGGAACAAAAACAGGAACAACACCTCGCATAAGGGTACATATGTCTACTCATTTTTGCCTGAAGTAAAAAAGTATGATTAAGTGATGATGTATTCTCTGCTCCAGTCTTTCAGAATACGCACACCACCTTCAGCAGAGAAATCAGTACCATGGAAGACAAACACCCTGGAGCTGGATCCTAAATCTGACAGCTCAGACCAAAATGATGTACTGGTAAATTATTCTGTCATGTTGCTTAATGTACCTTTGCTCTTAGAACCCTTGTGTGTTTTAAAAGAAAAATGAATGTTTGGCTTCTATCTATCTATCCATCCATCCATCCATCCATCGTTTTGACAGAGTTTCTCTACAGTCATTAACAAGGAAACAAAAGACTCTGGAACAGAATGCCTGGCCTTATTCAAGAAGGTTTGGAATCTCTCTCTCTCACACACACACACACACACACACACACACACACACACACACACACACACACACACACACACAGAGAGCTCTGGAAAAAATGAGGAGGCTGCCTCAATTTTTTCTTAAATCGGCATCTCTACAGTGGTGCTTGAAAGTTTGTGAACCCTTTAGAATTTTCTATATTTCTGCATAAATATGACCTAAAACATCATCAGATTTTCACACAAGTCCTAAAAGTAGATAAAGAGAACCCAGTTAAATAAATGAGACAAAAATATTATACTTGGTCATTTATTTATTGAGGAAAATGATCCAATATTACATATCTGTGAGTGGCAAAAGTATGTGAACCTCTAGGATTAGCAGTTAATTTGAAGGTGAAATTAGAGTCAGGTGTTTTTAATCAATGGGATGACAATCAGGTGTGAGTGGGCACCCTGTTTTATTTAAAGAACAGGGATCTATCAAAGTCTGATCTTCACAACCCATGTTTGTGGAAGTATATCATGGCATGAACAAAGGAGATTTCTGAGGACCTCAGAAAAAGCGTTGTTGATGCTCATCAGGTTGGAAAAGGTTACAAAACCATCTCCAAAGAGTTTGGACTTCACCAATCCACAGTCAGACAGATTGTGTACAAATGGAGGAGATTCAAGACCATTGTTACCCTCCCCAGGAGTGGGTGACCAACAAAGATCACTCCAAGAGCAAGGCGTGTAATAGTCGGCGAGGTCACAAAGGACCCCAGGGTAACTTCTAAGCAACTGAAGGCCTCTCTCACATTGGCTAATGTTAATATTTGTGAGTCCACCATCAGGAGAACACTGAACAACAATGGTGTGCATGGCAGGGTTGCAAGGAGAAAGCCACTGCTCTCCAAAAAGAACATTGCTGCTCATCTGCAGTTTGCTAACGATCACATGGACAAGCCAGAAGGCTATTGGAAAAATTTTGTGGACGGATGAGAACAAAATAGAACTTTTTGGTTTAAATGAGAAGCGTTATGTTTGGAGAAAGGAAAACACTGCATTCCAGCATAAGAACCTTATCCCATCTGTGAAACATGGTGGTGGTAGTATCATAGTTTGGGCCTGTTTTGCTGCATCTGGGCCAGGACGGCTTGCCATCATTGATGGAACAATGAATTCTGAATTATACCACCGAATTCTAAAGGAAAATGTCAGGACATCTGTCCATGAACTGAATCTCAAGAGAAGGTGGGTCATGCAGCAAGACAACGACCCTAAGCACACAAGTCGTTCTACCAAAGAATGGTTAAAGAAGAATAAAGTTCATGTTTTGGAATGGCCAAGTCAAAGTCCTGACCTTAATCCAATCGAAATGTTGTGGAAGGACCTGAAGCAAGCAGTTCATGTGAGGAAACCCACTAACATCCCGGAGTTGAAGCTGTTCTGTACAGAGGAACGGGCTAAAATTCCTCCAAGCCGGTGTGCAGGACTGATCAACAGTTACCGCAAACGTTTAGTTGCAGTTATTGCTGCACAAGGGGGTCACACCAGATACTGAAAGCAAAGGTTCACATACTTTTGCCACTCACAGATATGTAATATTGGATCATTTTCCTCAATAAATAAATGACCAAGTATAATATTTTTTGTCTCATTTGTTTAACTGGGTTCTCTTTATCTACTTTTAGGACTTGTGTGAAAATCTGATGATGTTTTAGGTCATATTTATGCAGAAATATAGAAAATTCTAAAGGGTTCACAAACTTTCAAGCACCACTGTATGTATGGCAGCCATTTCATGAGGTACTGATTAGGTGATCACCTGAACCAAATCTTATTTACCGAGGAAATGTATAAAAACCACTGCTGTGGTCATCATTATCCCCTTGCAATAGGACCAGTTTGGATGGCAAAAACAGTGCTAGTAGTACCTTAAATTTAATTGGAATACAAAAATATCTATTCAGCATGCCAAAAGAGTCAAAAAGAAAAGTTTTGAGTTAGGAAAAGAAGGGTTCAATTCAGGCTTTACTGGCAGAGGGAAACAGTGAGTGGTGCATTTTTCACAAATTGCTACTGTCATTTCGCCCGTTTGTTTACATTCTAAGCAGAAATTAATTTGTCAGATGTTTTGTATAAAGTTTTTATTTATCAAATTTGCAAAAAATAAAAATGCTCTGTTTCTCAAAATCCCGTGACTGTGGATAGAATAAAACAGCTATTCCACTCAATCTCGCTGAACATCGCTTATAGTCAACTTCACACTAAATAACTGTTTTATATATGTAAGTGGGGCGGCACGGTGGTGTAGTGGTTAGCGCTGTTGCTTCACAATAAGAAGGTCCGGGTTCGAGCCCCGTGGCCGGCGAGGGCCTTTCTGTGTGGAGTTTGCATGTTCTCCCCGTGTCCGTGTGGGTTTCCTCCGGGTGCTCCGGTTTCCCCCACAGTCCAAAGACATGCAGGTTAGGTTAACTGGTGACTCTAAATTGACCGTAGGTGTGAATGTGAGTGTGAATGGTTGTCTGTGTCTATGTGTCAGCCCTGTGATGACCTGGCGACTTGTCCAGGGTGTACCCCGCCTTTCACCCGTAGTCAGCTGGGATAGGCTCCAGCTTGCCTGCGACCCTGTAGAAGGATAAAGCGGCTAGAGATAATGAGATGAGATGTATGTAAGTGATCAAATAATGTTGCAGTGTTACAATGTTGTTTATTTACAGGTACAGAGTTCTGCTGTTTATAAATCTCCTGGAGCAGCATTAAAACTGGCAGCTATGAAGAGGATGCGGGATGCTGGTTGGACTACCGTTACCAGTTTAGACAAGAAAAAGAAAAAAGCCACTGAAAAAATATTTGCTTAATTGATTAACCATTTTTGAATTGTCTAACTTAATCATATAGGCACTAGCCTTGTTATTGGGTCTCCTGTTGATTTTAATTTGAGAACATATTAGATCTTTTTTTTTTCAGGATACATTATCCTTAATTTGGTTGCTTGTGTGTGTTCACACATTTGTAAAAGATTTAAAATATTGTGTTCATTTCTTAAGTATCGTTCCTTGTTATTGTTCTATACTGTTGCTTCATCTATTGTTCTTTCAGTGAAATAAAAATATTCAAGCTTATTTTGTGTTTTAACATACAAGACTCACACACACACACACACACACACACTAGTGCATCTCAAACAATTAGAAAAAGAAAATATTGAACTATCAGTTATTTAAGAAAGTGAAAATATAATATATTCTGGGCTCATTACATGTAAACTAAAATGTTTCAAACATTTTTATATTTTAATTTTGATATTTATGGGCGGCATGGTGGTGTAGTGGTTAGCACTGTCACCTCACAGCAAGAAGGTCCGGGTTCGAGCCCCGTGGCCGGCGAGGGCCTTTCTGTGTGGAGTTTGCATGTTCTCCCCGTGTCCGTGTGGGTTTCCTCCGGGTGCTTCTGGTTCCCCCACAGTCCAAAGACATGCAGGTTGGGTTAACTGGTGACCCTAAACTGACCGTAGGTGTGAATGTGAGTGTGAATGGTTGTCTGTGTCTGTGTCAGCCCTGTGATGACCTGGCGACTTGTCCAGGATGTACCCCGCCTTTCACCCATAGTCAGCTGGGATAGGCTTCAGCTTGCCTGCGACCCTGTAGAAGGATAAAGCGGCTAGAGATAATGAGATGAATTATGGCCTACAGCACAAAAAAACTCAACATATTAGAATGTTCCATTTCAAGTTTGACAGTATAAGTACCGTGTACCTCTCTGTCTAGTTCAGTACACACAACCACAATCATGGAGAAGACTGCTGACTTGACAATTGTCCAGAAGATGATCATCGACACCCTCCACAAGGAGGGTAAGCCACAGAAGGTCATTGCTGAAAAGACTGGCTGAAAAAGCTGCACAAGCAGCAGGGATAACCACAGCCTGGAGAGGATTGTCAAGAAAAGTTGATTTGAGAACTTGGGAGAGCTTCACAAGGAGTGGGCCGAGGCTGGTGTCAGTCAATAAAGAGACTCCTCCTACAGATGTCTTCAGGAAAGGAGCTACAACTGCCACTCCTGAACCAGAGACAATGTCAAACGCGTCTTACCTGGGCTAAGGAGGAAAAGAACTGGACTGTTGCTCAGTGGTTCAAAGTCCTCTTTTCAGATGAAAGAAAATTTTGCATTTCATTTGGAAATCAGGGTCCTAGAGTCTGAAGGAAGAGTGGAGAGGCACAGAATCCAAGGTGTTTGAAGTCCAGTGTGAAGTTTCTGCAGTCTGTAATGATTTGGGGTGCCATGTCATCTGCTGGTGTTGGTCCACTGTGTTTTATCAAGTCCAAAGTCAATGCAGCTGTCAATCAGGAGACTTTAGAGCACTTCATGCTTCCATCTGCTGACAGGCTTTATGGAGATACAAATTTCCTTTTCCAGCAGGACTTAGTACCTGCTCACAGTGCCAAAACTACTACCAAATGGTTTGCTGACCATGATATTACTGTGCTTGATTAGCCAGCCAACTCGCCTGACCTAAACCCGATAGAGAATCTATGGGATATTGTCAAGAGGAAGATGAGAAACACCTGACCCAAAAATACAGACAAGCTGGAGGCTGCTATCAAAGCAACCTGGGCTTCAGTAACACCTCAGCAGTGACACAAGCTGATCGTCTCCATGCCATGTAGCATTGATGCAGTAATTCATAATAAAGTACACCCAACCAAGTATTGAGTGTATAAATGAACATACTTTTCAATAGTTGGACATTTCTGTATTGTCAGTCCTTTTTTGATTGATCTTAGGAAATATTCTAATAAATACTGGATTTCTGATTTTCATAAGCTATAAGCCATTATCATTAAAATTAAACAAAAAAGGCTTGAAATAATTCACTTTACATGTAATGAATATAGAACATATGAAAGTTTACCTTTTTGAATTAAATTACAAAAAATGAACTTTTTCACAATATTTAAATTTTTTGAGATGCACTAGTACAGTGTTTCTCAACCACTGGGCCATGGGCCACAAAGTACCATCTAGTGGGCCATTATTTTTTTTTTTCAAGTTGAAGGGGTTTTTTTTACTCATAGTAGGGTACAGGGTTGCATCTGACATCACATCCACCTCATTAAGCTACAGTCACATGACAGCTCGCAATGCTTTGCGATGGGTTATTGATGAAAATGAGGCATTTTGATGGCGATCTACATGTGAGTTAAAAGTTGTGGTTACACAGTAGGTGAACACTTGACTGTCATGCCTTTGTGCACTTGAGCTTGGCGCAGCTCGAGCAGCCACGTGCGCTCACGGAGCATGTTGTGCACGCGCTTGGGACCTAGTTGTTATCAGAAACACCTGATACTGATTTGAGCGCAATCAGCACACACAAACACGGACGCTGTTTTCACAGAGGCTTTGCAAAGTATTATCATTATCACTGTCATGTTTGTTTCTAGCCATGTGTATAATAGAGCCCTGCACTCCCGCAGGAGTCCCGCGGGACCCGCCGCAAAGCAGTGCGGCGCGGGACGAATTTTGAAAGCTCATTGCGGGCGCGGGCGGGAGGGGGAGTGCACAATGTGGGCGCGGGCAGGAGAGATGATAAGCTGCAGTCCCGCTAACTAGAAACGTGTTTAAAATAAAATTTATAAATTATTAATTTATGTCTATCGTATATAATTTGTGCTGGATATTTTATTTGGCATTAATAAAACATTTTAAGATGCCTATGGTCTAATCTCACGTACGTTTCCGATTCCTTTCCGCTCTTCCGTGTTTGAGATCTCTGATCATGGCAGAAGAGCAGAGCTCCTCTAGTGAAGCTCGCAGTGCTTCAGAAGTAAGTGCTGCTTTAAAAAGAGGTACATTTACCGTTAAAAAGTCAAGAGTATTAGTCCTAAGTATTAAAAAGTATTTTAAAAAGTATTAAAAAGTATTAACTAGTATTAAAAAGGACTATGTATCGCACAGATTGTTCAATTTAAAGCTAGAAATAGACAGTGTATAATCTGAGGAGCTGGTTGTGGTTGCACAGCACTTCATATGAGAGGAGAATGAAATCGCCGTTGGAATCATAACGCCACAGAATCGGAAGTGCGAGTGCGCAAAGCGAGAGCTGTCAATCAAAGCGAGAGCTGTCAATCATGAACGCATGCAGCGCTCAACTTGGAATGTGTCAGCAGAATGTCAGAGTCTAAACAATAAACTTACAATAAATGAAGGATCGGTTAGTGGAGAGCTCAGCTAAGCTCAGCATGTTTAATTCCCCAAGCCAATGACAAGAACTTTCGTGAGAAATAACGCAAACGTCTGCATCATGCGGGATTTGCGGGCGGGATCGGGACAAAATATGGCAGGCGCGGGTGGGAGCGGGACTGAAAATCATAATTCTTTGCGGGAGTGGGAGGGAGCGGGACTGAAAATTCTGTCCCGCGCAGACCTCTAGTGTATAACACTGTTTAAATATTCTGCTTTCTGTTTGCTTTTGTAAATATCATGCCTCCTCATAAACACTGTTCCTGCACTTAGATCTGTCTACCGCTGTCTATCTTGTAGTGTCCTGATCACCAGATCTTTAACCCAGCCACATACAGTGGGGCAAAAAAGTATTTAGTCAGCCATCAATTGTGCAAGTTCTCCCACTTAAAAAGATGAGAGAGGCCTGTAATTTTCATCATAGGTACACTTCAACTGTGAGAGACAGTATGGGGGGAAAGAATCCAGGAAATCACATTGTAGGATTTTTAATGAATTAATTGGTAAATTCCTCAGTAAAATAAGTATTTGGTCACCTACAAACAAGCAAGATTTCTGGCTCTCACAGACCTGTAACAACTTCTTTAAGAGGCTCCTCTGTCCTCCACTCGTTACCTGTATTAATGGCACCTGTTTGAACTCGTTATCAGTATAAAAGACACCTGTCCACAACCTCAAACAGTCACACTCCAAACTCCACTATGGCCAAGACCAAAGAGCTGTCAAAGGACACCAGAAACAAAATTGTAGACCTGCATCAGGCTGGGAAGACTGAATCTGCAATAGGTAAGCAGCTTGGTGTGAAGAAATGAACTGTGGGAGCAATTATTAGAAAATGGAAGACATACAAGACCACTGATAATCTCCCTTGATCTGGGGCTCCACGCAAGATCTCACCCCGTGGGGTCAAAATGATCACAAGAATGGTGAGCAAAAATCCCAGAACCACATGGGGGGACCTAGTGAATGACCTGCAGAGAGCTGGGACCAAAGTAACAAAGGCTACCATCAGTAACACACTACGCCGCCAGGGACTCAAATCCTGCAGTGCCAGACGTGTCCCCCTGCTTAAGCCAGTACATGTCCAGGCCCGTCTGAAGTTTGCTAGAGGGCATTTGGATGATCCAGAAGAGGATTGGGAGAATGTCATATGGTCAGATGAAACCAAAATAGAACTTTTTGGTAAAAACTCAACTTGTTGTGTTTGGAGGAGAAAGAATGCTGAGTTGCATCCAAAGAACACCATACCTACTGTGAAGCATGGGGGTAGAAACATCATGCTTTGGGGCTGTTTTTCTGCAAAGGGACCAGGACGACTGATCCGTGTAAAGGAAAGAATGAATGGGGCCATGTATTGTGATATTTTGAGTGAAAACCTCCTTCCATCAGCAAGGGCATTGAAGATGAAACGTGGCTGGGTCTTTCAGCATGACAATGATCCCAAACACACTGCCCAGGCAACGAAGGAGTGGCTTCATAAGAAGCATTGCAAGGTCCTGGAGTGGCCTAGCCAGTCTCCAGATCTCAACCCCATAGAAAATCTTTGGAGGGAGTTGAAAGTCCGTGTTGCCCAGCGACAGCCCCAAAACATCACTGCTCTAGAGGAGATCTGCAATACCAGCAACAGTGTGTGAAAACCTTGTGAAGACTTACAGAAAATGTTTGACCACTGTCATTGCCAACAAAGGGTATATAACAAAGTATTGAGATGAACTTTTGTTATTGACCAAATACTTATTTTCCACCATAATTTGCAAATAAATTCTTTAAAAATCAGACAATGTGATTTTCTGGATTTTTTTTTCTCATTTTGTCTCTCATAGTTGAGGTATACCTATACTGAAAATTACAGGCCTCTCTCATCTTTTTAAGTGGGAGAACTTGCACAATTGGTGACTGACTAAATACTTTTTTGCCCCACTGTAAAAAGGTGTACGCCTCCATGCTCTTGCAGATTTTCATCGGTTTGTCTGAGTAGAATGATGTCTGCAGCACCAGGTAGTTTGAGATGTCGTTGAACTCAATGGATGGATAATTTTCCAACTCATAGGAAAAATCCTTCTTTGTTAGCATGTAAGGATCTAATCCCATTGAGCGGTTTCTATATCCACTTCTTTTGAGTGTACTTCTTGCTTTTAATAACATGCTTGTTTTCTGTACACAAACATGGCGATAAGTTCTTGTGTTAATCAACCAGACTCCACTTTTGGATCATTAATCTCTTTTGACTGAGAATGCCCTGCATGCATGTGTTTATGTTGGCTTCTGGCACATGCATACAGTTCTCAGTATAATACCTACAAATAAAAAGCTTGTTTTTATTGCATTTATTTAATTCCTGGGCTCCCAACTTTAACAGGGAGTGATGTTGCATCCCATTAATACAATTTACAGTAGATTATTAGATTCTAATAGAATAGATGAGCCAAAATAATTGGGGATCTTTTTTAATGGGCCTCGACTCATTACAAGTATGAATAGGGCCTCAAAGCAGAAAAGGTTGAGAACCCCTGCACTAATATATATGTAATATGAATTCTCTGTTATAGTAGTGACAGTGTATTTCACCTTTCCCAGCAGTTTCATTGTTTGTTTTGTTGCCAATAGCCATTCCTTTAGTGAAGTATTCAGGAATGGACTTGGATATGCTTTCCATTCCTGGGATATGCACAGTTTATACTGGAGGTCTGAGTGTTCTTGAGACTGCTGCTCTTGTGGGAGCAGAAGCAGACTGTATTACAAAGTTTGTTTTGGTGGCAGACACATTTATCTACTGTGCTGTAATCTCTGTTATTGGACTTGATGGTGTTGAGTTGCACCGTGTGTTGTCAGAAACTGTGAATTGTTTCTACTGTTATGCCTGTTTGGAATTGTTGAGCTGTTATTTGGAGTTTTTATGTTGGCTTTAATAGATAAATTATTACATAATTTAGAAATGTTGTTTTTCTGTTGTGTACGGTAGTGTTGTGTTGTTTCCATTGCATTATGAATTTTTGCTGGACTGGTAAAAATGTGTTGAACCAAGAAAATGCAATCAAAAGAGAACACATCAAAAGCAATTTATTGCACAGATCCATGGCTATCTAGATGTTCTTTGTACCCTTTAAAAATGTAACACAATAATTGCATAGTTAAAGCTAGTTAAATTGTATAGTTATTAAAGCTGTAAAGTTATGTTAGTTAGTTCTGCATGGACATTTTAACTAGAAATCTATACTGCATTGTTAAATATTTGTGGACACCTGACCACCACATCCATTATGTGCTTTTTGAACATCAGATTCCATATTTAATCCTCCAATACTGTTATAATAACCTCCACTTTACTGAGAAAGCTTTCCACTAGGTTTCCAAACAAGGCTGTGAGGATTTGCTTATTCAACCCCAAGAGCATTAGTAAGGTCAGGCACTGATGTCGGGTGAGGAGGCCTGGGGCACGGTTGGTATTCCAGTTCATCCCAAAGGATGAATACAAAAATAGTGCTTAATTAGTCCAGGCTCTTGAAATACCTGTAAAGTACTCTATTTTAGATTAGCTTTGACTGTGATACAAATAATAAAAAAAAACATTAACATTACTAGCATGTTTTAATGAGCTGAACCACCCTGGCTTGTGTCCTCTCAATGATATTTTTAGGCATAGCAGTGGAAATACTGAAGAAGAAGAAAATAATATAGAAATACTTGACATATTTGAACAAAAATGTACGATCATGTCTGGATAAGGGACGTCATCCCTTATCTTCTGTTGTTTTAGTGTCTCTGTTCACTTGCAGTGAAGCAGCGGTCTCCTTGTCTGCAACCTCTGTAGTGAACTCTTCCTCTTTTCCTTTCAGCTGACATTTTAGAACAGGTTTGGGCCCCTGAGTTCCAGTGAAGGGACATCTTAAAGTGACAGCAAAGAAAGACATTTTGTACATTTCCAACATTTTAGACATTGTGTGCTTTAAACTTTGTGGCAGCAGTTTGGGGAAGGCTCATATATGGACATAATGGTCAGACATTCACATAATTTTGCCACATAGTGTAGCTCACTAATCTACCACTTCAGAATGTAGCTCCATTAAGTTTGCATTTCCTTAATATAAATAACACTGACTTTGTTTGTATTACCTTGGTTTGATTGACCAGATTGCTGAAAAGTTGTGCTGTGGAAAATAAATTAACCCCTTTGGGAATTATCCACACTTCTGTATGAATAGCAACTAAATTATGATCTGATATTAATCAAACCTATACAACATTTTACAGGGCCGTGTATTTATTGAAAAATGGTTTATACAGTCTAGGGAATTGACAGAAGTGTATGTGAACTCTAAATGCTGATCAGTTCAGCTTTATGGGTTGACATAATTTTAGACCATTTTTATATGAAATTGTTTTCGTTAATTTTTATGTTATGGGTCTTTTGTATAAATGACATGTTTCAGATCACTCCATGTTATTTCACTCAGAGTGAGGACATACAGTAAGTCTTTACTGCATCTGGGTATTTCACTGCATTTTAAAAAAAATTCAGTTGTAAAGTGCATACTGAGAAAAAAAAACATTTTCCTGACCACTTGAAAACATCAATTTTTTCCTTTTTGACAATTGAGCTAAAAAAAATAATGTATAATACAGTTAATTAAAATATAGAATATCTAAATGACTTATACCCCTGACAACTATATTCCTCCACAGTAATTGCTCCATGTGTGCCTGCCAGTTATTAAACCTACCATGACACAAGAATGAAATTTTGTTCCACCTCCTTTGATTGCTTTCTGATTAAAGGTTCTACATGGTCTTTTCCTTCTCCACTTTTAGGTTTCCTGTTGCCTTTTAGAACACCACCTGTTTAAACCATGATTGATTAAAAACTTATAAGGTTGGCAGTATGGGTGTAATGTTTGACGCTATACTAAATAAGTGTATATGATTGTTGTTCTTGCTTTTATGTCACCATTAAGCAGTAAAGTTTGTACTTACCTAAGCTGTGAATGGAAATGACTCCATATAATAAAACCACAAAGTATTCATGTAGTGAGCTCTTTTCTAGGGACAGATCCAGACCGATGCAACCAATGCATGTGGATCGGTCAGAAATATATGTGCATCAGTGGCATCGGTCATGGGGTGTTTGGTTACTTTACCGTTAGCCGGCTACATGGGCTATAGCCACACTCAACCAACAGACCAATGGTTCAGGATCTGACCACCTGTGGTAAGCGGTGATGCTTACCTGACCTAATTATCTGTATTTTCACAATGCTTTGTATTCTTCGTGTGCAAACTTGACATCACGCTTAACATCCCAACCTGGAAGTTCGCCATGTTGGATGATAAACAACAAACAGGAGCCAGTGCTTCATGTATGAGCTGCTGCAACGATTTTCTTTTGATTTCTTTGCCTTTGTAGAAATACAGTGCCTACTTTGTGTGTGGGATATAATTGCGGTAATAATGCTACTCAAGATATCACCAAAATACATCTGAATTTTTGCGCGAGAGCGGACCGAGAGGTTGCGCAAGAGTGGACCGAGAGGCTGCGCGAGAGCGGGCCGAGAGGCTGCGCGGGAGCGAGGCTGCGCGAAAGCGGACCGAGAGGCTGCACGGGAGCGAGGCTGCGCGAGAGCGGACCGAGAGGTTGCGCGGGAGCGAGGCTGCGCGAGAGCGGGCCGAGAGGCTGTGCGGGAGCAGGCCGAGAGGTAGCGCGGGAACGGGCCGCGTAACAACAACCAACGCAATGCCCCCAAAGAAAGCTCCTACGGTCAAGGAGATAGACGATATTAAAAAAATCCCTCGACTTTCTGGGTGAAGAAATCTCTGCTGTCAGGATGCAGCAGAAGACCATCCTGGACCTGGTAGAAGAGGTCAAAGCTCTGAGGCTGCAGAACACGGAGAAGGAAAAGAGGATCGCCATTCTCGAGAACCGAGTGGAGGAGCTGGAGCAGTACACCCGGATAAATGACAACATTGTGACCGGACTGCAAATTCAACCCCGCTCATATGCTGGAGCAGTGGCGAGAAGAGATGGAGAGGAACTGAACGAGGAGGATGCTAACTCTGTGGAGAAACAGGTGTTAGCATTCCTGCACTCCAAGGGGATTGAGGTAAAAAGCACTAACATTGAAGCATGTCACCCTCTCCCACGGAGAAGCAACACAGGCAAACCGGTGGTAATAATGAGATTTGCCAACAGAAAGCATAAGATGCAACTGTTAAAACAAGGGAAGAAACTGAAAGGCTCAGATGTTTTTTTAAATGAGCACTTAACCAAAAAAAAAATGCAGACATTGCAAAAAAGGCAAGACTCCTAAGGAAACAGGGGAAAATCAAAAACACTTGGACACAAAACTGCAAGATTTTCATCAAGCTGAAGGGATCTCCAGAAGAGGCCAAGATCTTGGTCATCCGAGATATTGGGGAACTGGACAAATTCTGAGGGAGCCAATCAAAGCAATTTACAATCATGACACAAGGATTGGACACTGGACACAAGAACTGGACACTTTCCTTTATACTGAGCACAAAATACAAGATATGGAAAATAATATTGATCCGGAAAATAATCTTTTCAGCAACATCAATATCAGCTGCCGGTATTACACTGAATATCAATACAATGCAAAGATCAGAGACGGAAATAAGATATCAATTATTCATTTCAATACCAGAAGTCTGTATGCCAATTTCCATAAAATGAAGGAATATCTCAGTCAGTTCAATACTCCATTCAATATAATAGCCATATCAGAAACTTGGATCAACGATGAGATGGGAGTAGATTTTGAGCTGAACGGGTATGAATTAAATTATATCAATAGAAAGAACAAAAGAGGAGGGGGAGTGGCAATATATGTTGATAATAGTTTGGAATATAAAATTAATAATAAAATGACGGTAGCTGTTGATGATTGGATGGAGTGTATTACAATAGAAATATGTTGTGAAAAAATGAAAAATATAACGGTGAGCTGTATATACAGATCTCCTGGATCAAGCATAGAAGTTTTTATAGATTGGATGGAAAGTATGTTTATAAAATCAACACAGAAGGTCATGTACATCTGTGGTGATTTTAACATTGACCTCTTTAATCACAAGAAACACAAAATGACAGAAGAGTTCATTAACTCAATGTTCAGTATGGGACTGTATCTAACTATTACCAGACCAAGCAGGATCACTTCTCACAGCACCACTTTAATAGATAATATTGTGGCAGCGGGGGCGTGGTCAAGCACCGGTCTGCGACAGGAGGGCGGAGTTGGGGAAGGTAAGTGGCAGAATCGCTTCACCTGAGTGTCATTAACCTGTGTTTCGTGTGTTCTCCCCAGTAAACCGCCCTATTTAAGGAGGGAGAGCGAGAGCAGAGGAGATCATCCCCGGACGAGACGCTGTGTGTCTCTCTCGCTATTTTGAGCATTATTGTAAACCTGAAAAGTGTGGCAATAAAGCCGATAGCTAAACCTGATCTCTGTCCTGCCGTCCTCTGTGCTCCACCCACACGCGATCTTCGCTACAGTGGTGCCGAAACCCGGGATCGTGGAGCACCTGTCCTGCAGCCCCAGGGAATCCTCCCCGTTCGCAGACTTGGTCCACGCCCTCGCCACGGCTCAGCAGAGCCAGCACCAGGCGCTCGTCACGCTCCGGAAGGAGCAGGAGCGCCGCTTCGAAGCCCTGGTGCAGGCTCAACAGGAAGACCGTGAGGCGTTCCGGCGCCTCCTCGCGTCGGCGGGGTCCACCAGCGCCCCGGCCGCGGGCCCATCTCCCATCACCTTGACTAAGATGGGCCCGCAGGACGACCCCGAGGCGTTCATCGCGTTGTTCGAACAGGTCGCCGAAGCCTCGGGGTGGCCGATGGAACAGCGCGCGGCACGCCTCCTCCCCCTCCTGACGGGAGAGGCGCAGTTAGCCGCACTACAGCTCCCCGCCGACCACCGGCTGGCCTACGCCGACCTTCGCCGGGCTGTCCTCCAGCGCATGGGGCGCACGCCGGAGCAGCAGCGCCAGCGCTTCCGCGCGCTGCGAATGGAGGAAGTCGGCAGCCCGTTCGCGTTCGGCCAGCAGCTCCGGGACGCCTGCTGGCGGTGGCTGAGGGCCGAAGATCGCGACGCCGAGGGGATCATCGACCAGGTGGCGCTGGAGCAGTTCATCGCCCGCCTACCCGCCGGAACCGCGGAGTGGGTCCAGTGCCACCGCCCGGCGTCGCTGGATCAGGCCGTAGGACTGGCGGAGGATCATCTGGCGGCTGTCCCGGCGGCAGGACAACGGATGTCATCTTCTCTCTCCTCTTCTCTCTCTCTCTCTCTCTCTTCCCCCTCCTCCCATGTCCCGTCCTCGCCCCATTCCCCCACCACGGAGGCGGGGGCCGGCCCCACCCCAGCCGGCCCGCCGCACCCGTGGTGCCCTCCCGTTTCTCCCTTCTGTGTCTGTCTCTCCCCCCCCTCAGGTGAGTGACCCTCAATCCACAGCTGCAGAGGGGAGGCCCGGGCCGGTTTGCTGGCGCTGCGGGGAACCGGGCCACCTGCAGCAACAGTGTGCCGCGATGGAGGTGGGGGCGGTGGTGCGGATCCCCGACGCGCCAGAGGCTGCCCTCGATCAGGCTGGAGCATATCGCATACCGGTAAGTGTACAAGGGGCGACCTATCAGGCGTTGGTGGATTCGGGTTGCAACCAGACCTCGATCCGCCAAAGCCTGGTGCAAGACGGGGCATTGGGGGGAGCACAAGGGGTGAAGGTGTTGTGTGTGTGCACGGGGATGTTCACTGCTACCCGTTGGTGTCGGTCCACATACATTTCAGAGGGGACAAATCTATAGTAAAGGCGGCGGTTAATCCTCGCCTTACCCACTCTTTAATCTTGGGGACTGATTGGCCGGGATTCCGGGGGTTGATGGCACACCTAGTAAAGAGTGGGTCCTGACGGTTAGCCGGGGGGGGTCCCGGTGTCGTTTTGGCTGGAGCTGCGGTCGCAGAGCCGTCTACGTCATCTCCGCGACAGAGTGAGGAGCCCCCGGCCCCTCCTCTTTCTATTGGGGAATCCCTCGCGGATTTCCCACTGGAACAATTGCGAGACGAAACTCTGCGACACGCGTTTGACCAAGTGAGAGTAATCGATGGTCAAACGCTCCAGCCGAACGCCACCCCGACCTTCCCCTATTTTTCCATTTTAAAGGATAGGTTATACCGAGTGACGCAGGACACTCAGACGAAGGAGCATGTCACCCAGTTGTTAATTCCCAAGAGCCGCCGGGAATTGGTATTCCAGGCGGCTCACTTTAATCCCATGGCGGGACACCTCGGGCAGGATAAAACACTCGCCCGGATAATGGCCCGATTCTATTGGCCGGGGATTCGCGGCGACGTCCGTAAGTGGTGTACGGCGTGCCGCGAATGCCAGTTAGTAAATCCAGCGGCCATTCCAAAAGCGCCCTTGCACCCCCTACCATTAATCGAGACCCCGTTTGAACGAATTGGGATGGATCTCGTCGGGCCATTAGATCGGTCAACACGAGGGTACCGCTTTATATTGGTTCTGGTGGACTATGCAACGCGATACCCGGAAGCGGTGCCTCTTCGCAATATCTCCGCACGTAGTATTGCAGAGGCCCTCTTCCACGTCATCTCCCGGGTCGGAATCCCGAAAGAGATTCTGACTGATCAAGGCACCTCGTTTATGTCATGAACACTGGCCGAACTATATGGGCTACTGGGTATTAAGCCGATCCGCACCAGCGTGTATCACCCACAAACGGACGGTTTAGTCGAACGGTTCAACCGCACCCTCAAGAATATTATCAAAAAATTCGTAAGTGAGGACGCACGTAACTGGGATAAGTGGCTTGAACCCTTGTTGTTTGCAGTGCGAGAGGTCCCCCAAGCCTCCACGGGGTTCTCCCCATTTGAATTACTGTATGGGCGTAAGCCGCGCGGCATCTTAGATGTACTGCGGGAAAATTGGGAGGAGGGACCTTCGCAGAGCAAAAATGAAATTCAATAAGTTATGGATCTGCGCGCAAAACTCCACACGCTCACCCACTTAACTCAGGAGAATTTGCGGCAGGCCCAGGAACGGCAAACCCGCCTGTACAACAAGGGCACGCGCCTTAGGGAGTTCACTCCGGGAGATAAGGTACTCGTCCTGTTGCCCACGTCGAGCTCCAAATTAATCGCCAAGTGGCAAGGGCCCTTCGAGGTCACACGGCGAGTCGGGGACGTCGACTATGAGGTTAGGCGAACGGACAGGGAGGGGGCGCTACAGATCTACCACCTCAATCTGCTGAAGCTCTGGAATGAGGAGGTCCCCGTGGCATTGGTGTCGGTAGTTCCGGAGAAGGTGGAGCTGGGGCCGGAGATCCAAAAAGGGTCATTGGCATCTCGCACCTCTCCGGTCCCCTGTGGAGACCACCTCTCCCCGACCCAACTCACGGAGGTCGCCCAGTTGCAGGCCGAGTTTTCGGATGTGTTCTCGCCCCGGCCCGGACGCACCAACCTCATAGAACACCACATAGAGACGCCCCCGGGGGTGGTAGTGCGTAGCCGTCCTTATAGATTACCCGAACACAAAAAAAAGGTGGTTCGGGAAGAACTTCACGCCATGCTTGAAATGGGCATCGTCGAGGAGTCCCACAGTGACTGGAGCAGCCCGGTGGTCTTGGTTCCCAAGGCCGACGGCTCGGTCCGGTTCTGTGTGGACTATAGAAAAGTCAATGCGGTGTTTAAATTCGACGCGTACCCAATGCCTCGTATTGATGAGCTGCTCGATCGACTAGGCACGGCTCGCTTTTACTCGACACTGGATTTGACAAAGGGATATTGGCAGATCCCCTTGACTCCATTATCCCGGGAAAAAACGGCCTTTTCCACACCGTTCGGCTTACACCAGTTCGTCACACTTCCGTTTGGGCTGTTTGGGGCGCCCGCTACGTTTCAGCGGCTGATGGACCGGATCCTCCGGCCCCACGCCACCTATGCGGCCGCTTACTTAGACAACATCATCATTTATAGTAATGACTGGCAGCGGCACCTGCAACACCTGAGGGCCGTCCTTAGGTCGCTGAGGCGGGCGGGGCTCACTGCCAACCCGAAGAAATGTGCGATTGGGCGGGTGGAAGTACGGTATCTGGGCTTCCACTTGGGTAACGGGCAGGTGCGTCCCCAAATTAATAAGACAGCAGCGATTGCGGCCTGCCCGAGACCCAAGACCAAAAAGGGGGTGAGACAGTTCCTGGGGCTGGCTGGCTATTATCGTAGGTTTATACCTAATTATTCGGACGTCACCAGCCCGCTGACTGACCTCACTAAAAAGGGGGCGCCAGATCCGGTCCAGTGGACGGAGCAGTGCCAGCGGGCTTTCTCTGAGGTAAAGGCTGCACTGTGTGGGGGGCCACTTTTGCACTCCCCTGACTTCTCTCTCCCCTTTTTGTTGCAGACGGATGCGTCGGACAGAGGGCTGGGGGCCGTTTTGTCCCAGCAGGTGGGGGGAGAGGACCGCCCAGTGTTGTACATCAGCCGGAAGCTGTCAGTGCGTGAGGGGCGCTACAGCACTATCGAGAAGGAGTGCCTGGCCATCAAGTGGGCGGTCCTCGCCCTCCGTTACTACCTGCTGGGGCGCTCTTTCACCCTCTGTTCGGACCACGCGCCCCTCCAGTGGCTCCACCGCATGAAGGATGCCAACGCGCGGATCACCCGTTGGTATCTGGCGCTCCAACCTTTCAACTTCAAGGTGGTCCACAGGCTGGGGGCGCAGATGGTCGTGGCGGACTTCCTCTCCCGTCAAGGGGGGGGGGGAGTCGGCTGCGGGCCGGACGGGCGCCCGGCCTGAGTCGGGCGGTGGGGGTATGTGGCAGCGGGGGCGTGGTCAAGCACCGGTCTGCGACAGGAGGGCGGAGTTGGGGAAGGTAAGTGGCAGAATCGCTTCACCTGAGTGTCATTAACCTGTGTTTTGTGTGTTCTCCCCAGTAAACCGCCCTATTTAAGGAGGGAGAGCGAGAGCAGAGGAGATCATCCCCGGACGAGACGCTGTGTGTGTGTGTGTCTCTCTCGCTATTTTGAGCATTATTGTAAACCTGAAAAGTGTGGCAATAAAGCCGATAGCTAAACCTGATCTCTGTCCTGCCGTCCTCTGTGCTCCAGCCACATGCGATCTTCGCTACAAATATATTTACTAATATCCTGGAAAATAATATAGAGAGTGGACTACTATTAACAGACATCAGTGACCACCTACCTATTTTTAATGTATATTACTGTAATTATAGCAAGAAAAAGGATACTAAAAATTATAAATATATAAGAGTGAAAACTGAAGAAACCATGATTGCACTAAAAAATGACTTAATAATACAGGACTGGAATGTAGTTTATAAAGAAAAAGATGTTGATAAAGCATATGAGGAATTTTTAATAATATTCAATGAACTATATAATAAAAATTGTCCTATAAAGAAATACAGTAATATACATAAATATACAAATAGTCCGTGGGTCACCAAGGGGCTACAAAATGCCTGCAAAAAGAAAAATATATTATACAGACAATTCTTAAAGCATCGAACTATAGAGGCAGAGGAAAAATATAAAAAATATAAAAATAAATTAACTAATATTATGAGGATATGTAAGAAAGACTATTATAATAAATTAGTGGAGAAAAATAAAAACAATATTAAAGGTATATGGACTGTACTAAATGGTATTGTGAGAAATGGATCCAAAACTACAAATTACCCGGAGTACTACACTGAAAATGACAAGACCATAAATAATATGGAGGATGTGGTGAATGGTTTTAATCAATTCTTTGTAAATGTGGGACCAGATTTAGCGGCAAAAATAAAGGAACCCGAGACAACACAATGTGGGGACATAGAAGATATGGGGGACAGAAATCCAAGTCCAATTTTTCTAACTGCAACTGATGAGGAAGAAATTATCCAAATTGTAAGAAAATGTAAAAATAAAACTTCTGCAGACTGGAATGATATAGACATGTTAACAGTAAAGACAGTTATTGAGGGAATTGTGAAACCACTCACCCACATCTGCAATTTATCTTTTCAATCAGGTACATTTCCAGACAAAATGAAAATTGCAAAAGTGATACCATTGTTTAAAACTGGAGATAGACACCATTTCACAAACTACAGGCCTGTTTCTTTACTCCCCCAATTCTCCAAAATACTCGAAAAACTTTTTTCAGATAGACTGGACAAATTCATTGAAAAACATAACCTCCTTACAGACAGTCAATATGGATTCAGAACGGACAGATCAACATCGATGGCACTAATGGACAGTGCTGGGCACATTACTTTGAAAAAGTAATTAGTTACAAGTACTAGTTACTTCTCCAAAAAAGTAATTGCGTTAGTAACTGCGTTACTTCACTAGAAAAGTAACTAGTTACCAGGAAAAGTATTTATTGCGTTACTTTTTTTTTTTTTTGCTTACAGATAAACGAGGATAACTGTTCTTTTCTAGTGAAGTAACGCAGTTACTAACGCAATTACTTTTTTGGAGTACAGAGTACAGAGTCAGTGAGCAATTAAGTCCTCACAGTTTACAGCATTATGATAACCTGGTTTATTACAGTTAGCTTAGCTTTCACCATTTACAATAGGTCAGGAAGATCTTTGATAGTGTTTTTAAGGAAGCATCCTAAACAAAAATCACAGGCAAAATAACATAACAGATCAAGGATGAATACCCTGTTTATCTGTTATGTTATTTTGCCTGTGATTTTTGTTTAGGATGCTTCCTTAAAAACACTATCAAAGATCTTCCTGAGTACTAAAGAGGACTTAATTACTCACTGACTCTGACGGCTACTCAAAGTGTGTAGACCCTTACAAGGTTATAATAGCAGTAACGCTGCTTGAACTGCTTGAGGGTAGTGATGGGTTTAGTACATTATGTTTATCCATTTCACATCTCCACAAACTAAAGCACTGATGCCGACTTGCCAAACATTTATTTATTCAAAATGAATACTAGATTGCAACCCACAACAGAAAATAAAATTGAAATACTGAAAATGCAATATTTTTGGAAGTTAGCCTACTTGAATTGGTTGAAAATGTAAATATTCTTTGATTTTGCATTTAAGTACAGGTAAACAATTGGTAACAAAATAATAGGCCCTGATGATGTCTGTAAATTCTTATTCTATTAGTATTATTGGGGAAAAAAAAAACAATAAAATATCTGACTGTAGCTTAAATTCTTATTAGACTTATACATTTTCTGAGTTATCATCAACAACATGACTTACAATCATTTGAAGTAGGCCTATACACCCTTCATATTAAGGCACAGAAATCAACAAAGGGAAAAATAATAAATTAAATTAATAAATTGCTATTTTTAACAAACGGAGCTGAACGGAGCTTATTGTAATCATTCAATGTACTAACAGTAATAACAATGTACGCATCACTACAACATAGCCCACTTATCTAGCGGCTGAACCACAAGTTGTAGCGTAGAAGGAGAAGCTTTTCAAATCTTTTGTCAGACAGTCCGTTTCGCTTTGGGGAGAAGACAAGCTTTCCCAGACTGAAAAGTCTCTCAACAGGTGCACTAGATGGCGGAGCAGCATTGTAACGTAGTGATATTTTCTTGATGAGAGGAAATCCATTCAAAGTGTTGAATTGTTGCGATGGAGATCTTAAATAATCTTCCACCTGCCTTTCTGTTGAAGAGAATGTATCCTCCTCGTCTTCCTCAAAGGAAAAGAAGGAGTCCTCTTTAGCCAAATCGATGTGCTGTGTAGATGTGCTTGTAGTACCTGGTTGTAGTTCTGGCTGTGGTTCTTCAAGGGCAATTTTTCAACACTCTGCCAGCAAACTTGCTTTGGCCTTTTCCTTTAATTCCTGTGACCGCAGCCAGCGAAGTTTGAATTTTGGAAGTGCCACGGCAGCAATGACAGCCTCTTCACTGCCCAGCACATCAGCAAATCTTGTTTTGATTGACTGAAATTATACATAGACACATTCAAGCTTTGCATACATACAAATTATTATTATTATTATTATTATTATTATTATTATTATTATTATTATGCTATTATTATAAGACTCTTACTGTCACTATAGCATCAGGAAGATCCTTCAACTTTTGCAGGCCATCTTTAAGGGCTTGTGTTTTCACCATCAGCATCTCCAACGTTGGTAATAGAGTACCATGGAAGCAATTTCCTTCTCCTTGAAGTATGTCTAAGGCAATGGTAAGGGGCTGCATCACAGTACAGTACTCCTTTATGAACTGATGCTCCCGTTCTGTAATAGCAGCCAGTCCTAATTTTAGGGAGATGGTACTGAGATCTGCCATGGATATTTCTGAGATGTGAGCCAGGGCATCGTAAAAAGAGTTCCACCGTGTTGAGCAGGGTACAAGCAGCTTTTTTGAGATCACCTCATCAAGTGCTTCAGCAGCCAAAGTTGAGCGACTGGCCTTATTCCAAAGAGTGGTGCATTTTGCGACAGCACTTCTGTATGCCGCTTTTGTGTCAGGCTTTGACAAGAGCCACTTCTCAACATCTGTGCATGATATTAGATTGAGGGTGTGGGATGCACATCTATGATGGGGGGGTAGAGCGATCACCACACCATCACCATCTTGACTCTCGTTTGAATGCAGAACATCATTCACATCAGTAAATGGGACCTCATCTTCACCATCCTCAGAATCACTCTCAACTGGCTGATACATTTTAAATGCTTTGACAAAATTAGACCCATTATCTGTGACTGTTGCCGTGATTTTGTCTGTAATGCCATACATTGAGTGTATGTCATCAAGCTCGACTGCAATTGTATCGTAAGTATGCCGCCCCTTAAATCGTCTGCAGCAGTGGCGGTTCTAGACCAAAATTACTAGGGGGGCCGAGGTGGGGCCAGTGTTTTTTCAGGGGGGCACATATAAGGAAAAAACATGGCAATATTTAAGCGTTCAAAATGTTTTGTTTAGTTTATTTAAAACCAAAACAAAATACATTGAGCATAAATACAATGAGATAAACATTCTGTCTCAATCGCCTAAACATAAAGTAAATTGTGCTCAATAAATCTTAAAACCATGTTTCTCTTTTTTGTAAAATAAGATTTCTATGTTTGCATACAATGAACCTTTTATCTGTCCAATGACACTTTTTAAATTCACAGCATGAATGAATTTTCTTTTTCACAGCATGAGACTTGAATGTACAATCACTATCTTTATCTAAATCACACTGTCATCATCTCACTCTTTCTTTATGTACAGCAGGGGGGAAAAATAGAAAGAAAAAATAAATTCACATACAGTGGTCTCAGAATCACCCTATAGCATTCACAGCAGGCTGAAACACTACAACAAGAAGATTCTGCGATTGTGACTCCTTGAGAAACGGTCTACAAATGCATCAAGGTTCAAAGCCTTGGACCTTCTGGATTCAATGCTGAGCACACCAAGATTGCTTAGACGCTCCTCACTAATGGTGGATCGGAGGTACCGTAGGTCTTCACCAGTTTCAAAGTGGAGAAACTCCGCTCACAAGAGGCAGATCTCACTGGGAGTGCCACAGCTATTTTGCATAGTCTAAAGAGCTCAAAAAATACTTCTTTATATGGCTCAGTGAAACGTGTCAACGCTACTGTATCTGATGGCTTTTCAGTCAAAAAACTTCGGACGTGACAGCTGTTATCACTCACGTCCGAAGTTTACAATTCGCGCTGCTGCTGGTCTTTCTGCTGCAGGTAACAGTGTGCGTGTAGCGCTTTAAGGAGTCCGTGTAGAACACTCCGTCATGTCAGTTCCGATCTTCGAGCCAGCGCACGTCGAAATTAATACATCTTATTATCTGTTCAGCACAGGGGCCACAACAGGGGCCAGGAGCAATTTTACAGGGGCACTGGCCCCCTCTGGCCCCCGTTTAAAACCGCCTATAGTCTGCAGGCAAGGGCTGTTTTATTTCTTTCCATACTGTTGGGATCTATCCAGTGTGCCGTTACACCTATATAACTTTTATTGTGGGCAGTCCAAATATCTGCTGTAGTGGATATGTACTGCAATTCCTCGAAAGACTTTTTCAGTTCCACGTTCATTTTTCCATACTCGTTGTCTATGTATGCAGCAAAAGTTTTTCGGCAGAGGGGTGTACTCTTTTCTCTTCCACGAGAAGGAATTTTGGCAACAAGAGCCCTGAACGACTCCGACTCCACCGTGGATAAGGGCAACATGTTTTCGACAACATACCTGGCTATTATTCTGTTGAGCTCAGCCTTAGACACTAGCGTCTGTCCTGCGAAGTCAAGTTTGGCTTGCTTAAGAGCAGCGCTTCCGTCTCCCTCTTCGCTAGAGCTCAAACTAGCTGCACCAGGGCTAGGGGGTGGGTTAGCAATAGCAGTACTCAGGGGTGTCCCATGATGATGCGATGCTGTGAGGTGCTTCAGCAGGTTGGAGTTGCTTGATATCCCTGTGGACAGAACTTTGTTTCCAGGGCACAGTTTGCATTGGACATAAACATTATTGCCTTTGACTTCAACCAGCGTGAAATTATGCCGGTGTTTCCAGTTCGAAAATGCGACTTTGCGGCTTGGTGCTGCCATTGTCTCTTCCCCATCTCTGTGTGCGCGTGTGTGTGCGTAGCGGGAAAACACAATCGACTCCACCCACCTAGAACATCTTAGCAAATCACGATTTGTTCTCTTGCATTCAAAGGGTGAGTGGGAGAATGTAAAAGCCATATTGGTACATAATTATTATTATATATTGCGGTACCGTGTTGCCAATGCTCATGTTGTCAAGGCGCCCATATCAAATTGTAACGCATCACGTTACTTCCCAAGTAACGGTAACGGCGATACAAATATGGATTAAGTAACTAAGTAATTATTCCGTTACCCAAAATGTGGCTCCGTTAGTAACGCCGTTATACTCTAACGCCGTTATTCCCAGCACTGCTAATGGAACTAATAGAGGAAATCACAAAATGTATAGACAATAAAAAAATAGCAATTGGAGTATTTGTGGACCTAAAAAAAGCATTCGATACTATTGATCATAGTATATTATTAAGTAAACTAGAAAAGTGTGGTGTTAGGGAAGTTGGGTGGAGTTGGCTGTCGAGCTATCTAAGAAACAGGCAACAGTTTGTGCAGATAGGCGACCATAAATCTGAATTCATGAACATTACATGCGGGGTACCACAGGGGTCAATATTAGGTCCGAAATTATTCATAATATATATCAATGACATATGTACAATTTCGCAAGTACTGAAATTTGTTTTGTTTGTAGATGACACCAATATTTTTTGTTCCGGTGAGAATTTGCAGCAGACTTTAGAGATAATCGCAACTGAAATAAATAAACTAAAACTATGGTTTGACAAAAATAAATTATCATTAAATCTAAGCAAAACAAAGATTATGTTGTTTGGGAGACACAAAATAGATTGTAATGTAGAATTGATAATAGACAATACTAAGATAGAAATGGTACAGGAAATTAAATTTCTTGGTGTGATTTTGGATCCTAAAGTCTGCTGGAAACCTCATGTAGGATATGTACGAGCAAAACTGGCAAAGTGCTCGGCAATTCTGTGGAAAACAAAATATATTCTTGATTGTAAATCTTTGCATACTCTATATTACTCATTATTTTTGCCATATCTGACTTATTGTGTCGAAGTCTGGGGAAACACCTACAAAACCACTCTGCAGCCGATATGTACAATACAGAAAAGAGCAATAAGGACAATAAACAAAACAGGATACAGAGATCACACAAACTCACTATTCATAAAATCACACATGTTGAAATTTATGGATCTGGTCAAATTCACAACAGCACAAATAATGTACAAAGCAAGAAATAATCTATTGCCGAAAAATATACAAGGAATGTTTAGTGAGAGAGAGGGGGGATATAATCTAAGGGGAGACCTAAATTTTAAAAAACCAAAGGTTCGAACAAATATGAAAAGCATGTGCGTATCGAGCTGTGGGGTGACTTTATGGAACAGACTGGAGACAGAAATGAAACAAAGTGCAAATATAAATCTGTTTAAAAAAAGGTACAAAAAATATTTTTAAACAAGTATATTGAAGAGGAAGTATGTTAATGGAGGATGATGAGGGATAAATAGAATAGGGTTGATTGTTATATTAGAACTAACTTAGTATATGGTATATATTTATTTATGGGGATAGATATCTTCATATTTACAGGGATAGGTATGTAGTAGATATTTATTTTTGTAATTATATATTGATATAGATATTTATGAAGTGTATATATGGTATAAAGTATATATAATGGATGGATGGATGGATTTCTGCAAATGTGCATCTGTCAGATTCTTGGGCTAGATCTGACCTCCCATGTAAGAGGGTGTAGCCCTCTTACATGGATGTATGATATAATACATACTCTTTCCTGTATGGTTAAGTTGTATTGGAAGCAGATGTAGTCAGCTGTAGTGTGTTTAACCATTGTGTGTTTGTACTATACTTGTGTTTTGTGTTGAGGATCCTCAATAGAGGGTCCCATCTATTACTATCACAGGATTACTGAGCATGAGGCAGGAAAACACCACTCACTCACACTCATACGTAAGAGGCAATTCTAACCATTGCCCCACCATTCTGCCTTCAATCAGTCTTTGAATAATGCAGTACAAATAATAATTAATTCAAGATAAAAACAATAATTATAAATAGGAAGCTATGAAAAGTTGCCAAAGGATATTCATTCCATTACAAAGAAAGGTGTTTACAGTTGTAATTATCTTTAAAAATAACCACTTTCCCAGTTACAGTGGGTCGGTGTCTCAAGGCAAAATCTTCCAACCTGTAGCCAGCCAACCAACCTGTAGCCAGTACTATAATTTTTACAGCTTGGTGAACTTTTCACTGTCCTTCAGTTTCAGGTTGTTGTTGAACTGAGGATTGTGGCTTGGACAGTCTGATGAAAGGTTCTGTTAAGAAATTCAAACAAAATTACTGTATAAGTCTCCTTTGTAAGGCCAAATATATATTCAAATACCCAAAAGATATACATTAAAGGTGCATATAATAATAATAATAATAATAATAATAATAATAATAATAATAATAAAAGAGATCTTAAAGCAGGCTGGAAGTTGGCATGAGGTGGCTTTTAAATGGCAATTTTAATGCACAAACAATTTACTATTTAGTTTCGCATAAAATCTCTTTGTTGTATACTTCATGGTAAAAACTGTTTTATGATGTTACCCTGTGTAACATGAAGAGTAAAAATGACAGCCAATTTTTAAACATGCAGTTTGCATGTTTTGATCACTTGGCATTAAAGGAATAATCCGGAGTGATATGCTTTCTAGGTCTATTTTCGCATTATTGGGAGTGCATACGTTGAGTTGCCACCACAATCACGTCAATTGGATGTGTTTTGAGACAGTTCATTTTTTGCAATTTCAACCGGAAAGCGCTAACACGGCAGTGCAAGGGGCATGTCTTTTTGCTGATACAAAACGCTAGTTTAAAGACCATTGCAAAGCTCAAAACAACATGACAGTTCTGTGGAAGTGAGTAGAGGGTTCCTACAAACAAAATGAAGTGTCCCTAGCTCTGGAAGTGCACTGACAGAGTGTGTAGAAGAGTAAATACAAAGCCAGTACCTTACCTGAAGTTGTTCTTCTCCAGACGCCATATTCAGGGGAACATCCGTAAAAGTCGAGTGCTGAGTGCAGAGCCCATCCTGCTGGAAATGCACTTGGCACTCGACTTTTACGGACTTTCCCCTGAAGATGGCGGTTGAAATCGCAAAAAACGAACTGTCTCAAAACACATCTGATTGACGTGATTGTGGTGGCAACTCAACGTATGCACTCCCAATAATGCGAAAATAGACCTACAAAGCATATCACTCCGGATTATTCCTTTAAGTCTTTCTTTGCTCTGGCCACCCAAGCTAGATCTGGGTTCCACCTTTGCTACCCCAATCAAAATGTTTTGGATCTGCCCTTATTGTACAAGCACACTGATTCCATTTACAAACTATGCTGAAGAAATCCCTGACAAGCTTTAGCTATAAATACATTCCAATAGTTTAACCTGAAATAAACATATGAATATGATGCGATATCAGAATTACTTTATTAATCCCCGGAGGGAAATTCAAATTTGCTACCAAGCTCCTGAATCAGAGAAGAAGTAAACATGTCTAAAAATAGAAGATAAAATCGTCTGAAAAAAAGAATAATAAAATAAAATAAATTTAAATAAGTTCAATAACTTCAAGTAAAAGCAAAATGAAGTGATACTATATACAATGATTCCTATATACATACAGTTAGGTCCATAAATATTTGGACAGAGACAACATTTTTCTAATTTTGGTTCTGTACATTACCACAATGAATTTTGAACAAAACAATTCAGATGCAGTTGAAGTTCAGAGTTTCAGCTTTACTTCAGTGGGTTGAACAAAATGATTGCATAAAAATGTGAGAAACTAAATCATTTTTTAAACACAATCCCTTCATTTCAGGGGCTCAAAAATAATTGGACAAATTAAATAATTGTAAATAAAATGTTCATTTCTAATACTTGGTTGAAAACCCTTTCTTGGCAATGACTGCCTGAAGTCTTGAACTCATGGACATCACCAGACTCTGTGTTTCCTCCTTTTTAATGCTCTGCCAGGCCTTTACTGCAGCGGTTTTCAGTTGCTGTTTGTTTGTGGGCCTTTCTGTCTGAAGTTTAGTCTTTAACAAGTGAAATGCATGCTCAATTGGGTTGAGATCAGGTGACTGACTTGGAATATTCTTGAATGGCCACTTCTTTGCTTTAATAAACTCCCGGGTTGCTTTGGCTTTATGTTTTGGGTCATTGTCCATCTGTATTATGAAACGCCGACCAATCAGTTTGGTTGCATTTGGCTGGATTTGAGCACACAGTATGTCTCTGAATGCCTCAGAATTCATCCGGCTGCTTCTGTCCTGTGTCACATCATCAATAAACACTAGTGACCCAGTGCCACTGGCAGCCATGCATGCCCAAGCCATCACACTGCCTCTGCTGTGTTTTACAGATGATGTGGTATGCTTTGGATCATGAGCTGTACCACGCCTTCACCATACTTTTTTCTTTCCATCATTCTGGTAGAGGTTGATCTTGGTTTCATCTGTCCAAAGAATGTTCTTCCAGAACTGTGCTGGCTTTTTTAGATGTTTTTTAGCAAAGTCCAATCTAGCCTTTTTATTCTTGAGACTTATGAATGGCTTGCACTGTGCAGTGAACCCTCTGTATTTACTTTCATGCAGTCTTCTCTTTATGGTAGATTTGGATATTGATACGCCTACCTCCTGGAGAGTGTTGTTCACTTGGTTGGCTGTTGTGAAGGGGTTTCTGTTCACCATGGAAATTATTCTGCAATCATCCACCACTGTTGTCTTCTGTGGGCATCCAGGTCTTTTTGCATTGATGAGTTCACCAGTGCTTTCTTTCTTTCTCAGGATGTACCAAACTGTAGATTTTGCCACTCCTAATATTGTAGCAATTTCTTGGATGGTTTTTTTTCTGTTTTGCAGCTTAAGGATGGCTTGTTTCACCTGCATGAAGAGCTCCTTTGACCGCATGTTTTCTTCACAGCAAAATCTTCCAAATGCAAGCACCACACCTCAAATCAACTCCAGGCCTTTTATCTGCTTAATTGAGAATGACATAACGAAGGAATTGCCCACACCTGCCCATGAAATAGCCTTTGAGTCAATTGTCCAATTACTTTTGGTCCCTTTAAAAACGGGTGGCACATGTTAAGGAGCTGAAACTCCTAAACCCTTCATCCAATTTTAATGTGGATACCCTCAAATGAAAGCTGAAAGTCTGGACTTTATGTCCATTATATAACTATAACTTGAATATGTTTCAGTAAACAGGTAAAAAAAAAAATTGTGTCAGTGTCCAAATATATATGGACCTAACTGTATATTGCACCTGAGTTAAGGATACAATATACATGGTAAAGACAGTGTACCACAGTTACACAGTGGCATTGTACAGCTTGACTGTAATTATACTATAATATATTGTGATTCATATACTGTAATTGTAATTTATAATATACAGGGTTAGTCAAAATTATGTTAACACTAATGGATTATTTTTCTCCTGAATGTGTGGTGTGCCGTGACTGTGAAATGTCTGTCTGGGCCTTAAATGGTACTCTTGCTCGAACAGGTTGAGACCATCCTGTAAATCATCTTACACATATGATGTATGTTTTGTGAATAAATGGTTTCTACCATTTAAGTGTTAACATAATTTTGACTAACCCTGTAGTTTCTATTTCAGACACTGCATTAGACAAACAAAGTTAGAAGTTTTACCTCAGTGCGTGTTCTACCGCAGTCAAAGCAGATGAGGTCTGTCTTCCTAATAAACATCTCTGAGTTTATCTTCTCTTGTTTACAACCACCTAAAATAAGACAAAACCTACAGCATTTACAATCTGCCTCATCACTGACTGTTCAGATTCCATCTCACTATTAATGTTAGTAGCAGGAGCCACTCACCTGAGATGGCACTGACAATTAGCCCAGTGCTTATCGTCACCAATATGGCCAGGGGGCAGAAGTACAGGTAGGACAAAGAGTACCAGGAATCTGCAAGAGCTGGTCTCGCAAAGCTTAAAGACAAATTAGAGGTACATTTTGTGATGAACTTTACACCATACAGTGAATGTTACTGCAAAAGATGTACAACCCCAGATCAGAAAAAGTCAGGACAGTATGTTGAAATTGGAACTGAAATAAAAACAATGATTTGGAAATAATCTTTGATCTGCATTGCTTTCAAAACACCAGAGCAGCACATTATTTGATGTTGAATTTTCTTTTTATTTATTTATTTATTTATTTATTTTCAAAATAAACCAATTTCAATTTTGATTCTTGCAACACATTTCATAAAAAGTTGGGCCAGTAAAGCATTTACCATTCTGTAATGTTGCTGTTCCTTCTCACAACACTTAAAAAGATGCTTAGGGACTGAAGACACCAAGTGATGAAGCATTTCAGGTGTTATTTTGTCCCATTCTTCCTGTAAACAGGTCTTAAGGTGTTCAACATGTTGGAATTGTTGTCATATTTTTCGTTTCAAAATTCGCCACACATTCACTATTGGTAACAGAGGGGACAGGCACCCTCTTCTTCCGCAGTCATGCCTTTGTGATATGTGCAAAATATGGTTTTGCATTGTCTTGTTGAAATATCCCTGGAAAAGGTGTTGTCTTAAAGGAAGCATATGTTGCTCTAAAATCCCAATGTACTTTTCTGAATTAATGCTGCCATCACAGAAGTGTAAGTTACTTTTACCAAGGGCACTGACACAAGCCCATACCATGACAGACCCTGGCTTTTGGACTTGTTGCTGGTAACAGACTGGATGGTCCTTTTTGGTTTTGGTCCAGAGCACACAGTGTTCATTTCTTCCAAAAAAGACCTAGAATACGGTTTCATTTGACAACAATACACATTTCCACTGTGTGATGGTTCATCCCAGATGTCTCCAAGCCCTCAGAAGTCAACAGCGTTTATGGACACAGTTAACATAAGGCTTCCTTTTTGCACAGGAAAGATTTAACTGGCATTTGTGGATGGAACTCTGTATTGTAGTGCTTGACAAAGGTTTGCTAAAGTAATCCTGAGTCCATGTAGCTATATCAGCTATGGATGAATGACAGTTCTTGATGCAGTGCTGTCTGAAGGGTCAGAGATCACAGCCCTTGCCCTTTACACACTGAAATTCCTCCAGATTGAAACATTGACTGATATTATGCACCGTAGAGCATGAAATATTCAAATCCCTTTGTATCTTTCATTGAAGAAAATTGTTGTTCAACATTACAATAATATTCTCATACATTTGTTGGCAAACTTAAAATCCTCAGCCCATCTTTGCTCCTCAAAGACTAGGCCTTTCCTGGATACTGATTATGTACCAAAATCATGATTATAATCACCTGCTGACATCATCTGTTTCAAATCACAGAATTATTTAATTGTTTTACCTCATTACTCGCCCTAAATTGCCCTTGTCCCAACTTTTTATGGAATGTGTTGCAGGCCTGAAATGCAGGAATGGATGTATACAAACAACTGAAATGAAGTTGACCAGACAAAACATGAAATATCTTGGGTTCATATTGTCTGCCATGAAATACAGGCCAAAGTAAATTTAGATATCACTGCCTTTTTTTTTTTTTTGCTTTTTTTTGAATTTACATTTTCCATACTGTTCCAACTTTTCCTGATTAGGGGTTGTAATATAAGGATGCTGCTGTTCCAAATTTATTACATAAAAATATAAAAATTAATCTGTATCAGGCAGAAAGTAGGTCATGATTTTCCCAGTGGTGCTTTCTGGACAACATAAAACCTGGAGAAAAAGATTTCTTGCCTTGACTCTGTGGTCGGTTGTGTCGTAGTTAACCATGATGCCACTGTACTGGTTATATTTTTGTCTCCAGCATCACATTGTGCCACACTGAGAGCAAGTGGTTTGGTCTTACTTGGTAAAGGAGGGTACAACTGAGCGCCAATGCCCACCCACAGGGTTATAATCAGGCCAATTATTAACCCAGTCAGGCTACCCTGAATACAGAGAGATATAATAAACATTACACTCTTCCAGTTCAAAAGGATTAAAAATTCATGAACATGATTTATGATTAAAAAAAAAAACAACAAAGCTAACATGAGATAACAGTTTGAAACAAGAAGACAGTCATCTATATCCCCCACCCTATATACCACCTATATACCAAGTTTTAAGATATAATTTGTCACATTTTTCAAGTTCTGCTGCAGGAAACCAACCGTACCTCTTTACACTGATCTCAGCAGCCCATGGCATAAAGCCACCGGACCTTTGGTCCAGGTGAGTTAAAAATTTAAATTTCTCACATTTCTTTGTATCAAAAGGCACATATACATTACTTAATCAACACATATACCAACTTTCAAGACCATACCACTCATAGATTTCAGGTTCTGCTCCGGAAACAAAACCTACCCCTAAGACTAACCTGGGAGACTAATGGCCTTTTTCCACTACCCTTTTTCAGCTCACTTCAGCCCGACACGGCTCGCGTTTCGACTACCAAAGAACAGCACGACTCAGCTCGCTTCAGCCCTGCTTAGCCCCTAAAACTCGCACCGTTTTGGAGTGGGGCTGAAGCGAGCCAAAGCGAGCCGAGTGAGGCTGGGGGCGTGAGCAGACACTCCCCTGTGCACTGATTGGTGAGGAGGAGTGTCCTCACATGCCCACACACGCCCCGCGAGCACGCTGGGATCTGTAAACACCGTAAACCCGGAAGAAGAAGAATTACGAATTACGAAAATTTCTGAAGCCTTATGCGCCTCGCCTCATCTATACGCTCTTGCCAGTATCTGTTGGCGTTGTCAGTGACAACAAGCCACAGCACCAAGACCAGCAACACTAACGACTCCATGTTTATTGTTTACTATTCGGGTCGTGAGACTACCGCTTAAAAGCTCACTGATGTCACTGTTTGCGCTGCTTAACGACATCACGTGAGGTCCACCCACTTTCGCTAACTCCACCCAATGTGTCCACCCACTTCTAGCCAGCACGGTTCAGTGCGGTTGTAGTCGAAATGCAACTCCAACAGCCCTGCTCAGCTCAACTCAGCCCAACTCAGCATGGCACGGCTCAGCCCGACTCAGCCGCGTTTGTAGTGGAAAAGCGGCATAAGTCTGAAACTGTTTCCATGGAAACATGAAAAATAAAAATTTCTCAAATTTCTTAGTATGAAAAGGCACATCTACATCACCTTGTTAACACGTATACCAAGTTTCAAATCCGTATCATGAATAGTTCTGGATATATGCTTCAGAAATAAACATTGCTCTTAGAAACTAAGTTAAAATTTATTTTTTATGTAAAAATTTGAAAAATACTTTTTTTTCAAAAATCCAAAATAGGAAAAGGCACCAGTTCACATGTTGCTTAATATGTATACAAAATTTCATAAAGATATCTTCAGTAGTTTTAAAGATATGGTCCAGAAACGAAAACGTGACCAGACAGATGGACGGAACCCGTTTCTATATCCCCCGCCAAACTTAATAAAATATATAACTGAAATAAAAAATATAAATATATCATAAATATGTTGTGTAAGTCATACTACAGAGTAGTACACAATGTGACTTACAGTGGCGTTAGCACAACGGAAGAACATGCCCAGGATGAAAAGGCCCAACAGAGGTCCACTGATCATACCAAATACAGACAAGGCGGCCTGTGAGAGGAATTCAGCCAAATCAAACAGCATTTTACATAGTAATTGCATAGGTTCATATTTACATAGGAATAACATACATGAAATGTATCAGTCAGGATTTAGACCTCATCATAGCACAGACACAGCTCTGGTTAAAGTAGTAAATGATCTACTGTTGCAGAGGCTCCAACTTGGGAAATTGCAAAGAGGGAGATTCTCCCTTTCTGCGAGTAGCTCAGAGGGAGACAAGTTTGAGCGCCGTAGGCACGAAGGCGAGTTTTTATATATATATATATATATATATATATATATATATATATATATACAGTATGCTCAGTGTAAATGAGTACACCCCCTTTGAAAAGTAACATTTTAAACAATATCTCAGTGAACACAAACAATTTCCAAAATGTTGAAAAGACAAAGTTTAATATAACATCTGTTTAACTTAACTTATAACGTGAAAGTTGGGTTAATAATATAAACTTAGATTACACATTTTTCAGTTTTACTCAAATTAGGGTGGTGCAAAAATGAGTACACCCCACAACAAAAACTACTACATCTAGTACTTTGTATGGCCTCCATGATTTTTAATGACAGCACCAAGTCTTCTAGGCATGGAATGAACAAGTTGGCAACATTTTGCAACATTAATCTTTTTCTGTTCTCCAACAATGACCTCTTTTAGTGACTGGATGCTGGATGGAGAGTGATGCTCAACTTGTCTCTTCAGAATTCCCCAAATAAAATAATTTCTTTACACCACAAAGGTGAAGGCTACAAGAAGATCAGCAAAGCTTTACTTATCAGTCAGAATACTGTAGCAAAAGTGGTACAAAAATTTAAGAAAGATGGAACTGCAACCATCTCACAGAGACATCCAGGTCGTCCATGGAAGTTAACACCTCGACAGGAGCGTCTTCTGATGAGAGGGGTTGAAGAAAATTGGCATGCAAGTTCACTGCAGTTATCTAAAGAAATAGAAAGCCAAACTGGGGTGACTATTTCCCGTGACACAATACGGCGTACGCTGCAGAGGAATGGCATGCATGGATGCCATCCACGAAAGAAGCCTCTCCTAAAACCCAGGCACAAAAAAGCCTGCCTAGAGTTTGCCAGGGCCCATGCTGACAAAGATGAAGACTACTGGGACTCTATACTCTGGAGTGATAAGACCAAGATAAATGTTTTTGGAACTGATGGCTTCAAAACTGTATGGCGTCGCAAAGGTGAGGAATACAAAGAAAAATGCATGGTGCCTACAGTGAAACATGGTGATGGCAGTGTCCTTATGTGGGGCTGCATGAGTGCTGCTGGTGTTGGGGAGCTGCATTTCAGTGATGGCATCATGAATTCACAGATGTATTGCTCTATACTGAAAGAGAAGATGCTACCATCACTCCGTGCCCTTGGTCGTCGTGCACTTTTCCAACATGACTAAACACATACCTAAGGCCACTGTTGGATTTCTGAAGAAGAACAGGGTGAAAGTGATTCAGTGGCCAAATATGTCTCCTGATCTGAACCCAATCGAACACCTATGGAGAATTCTGAAGAGACAAGCTGAGCATCACTTTCCATCCAGCATCCAGTCACTAAAAGAGGTCATTGTTGAAGAATGGAAAAAGACTGATGTTGCAAAATGTCACCAACTTGTTCATTCCATGCCTAGAAGACTTGGTGCTGTCATTAAAAATCATGGAGGCCATACAAAGTACTAGATGTAGTAGTTTTTGTTGTGAGGTGTACTCATTTTTGCACCACCCTAATTTGAGTAAAACTGAAAAATGTGTAATCCTAAGTTTATATTATTAACCTTACTTTCAAGTTATACGGTAAGTTAAACAGATGTTATATTAAACTTTGTCTTTTCAACATTTTGGAAATTGTTTGTGTTCATTGAGATATTGTTTAAAATGTTACTTTTCAAAGGGGGTGTACTCATTTACGCTGAGCACTGTGTGTGTGTGTGTATATATATATATATATATATATATATATATATATATATATATATATATATATATACAACCCCAATTCCAAAAAAGTTGGGACAAAGTACAAATTGTAAATAAAAACGGAATGCAATAATTTACAAATCTCAAAAACTGATATTGCATTCACAATAGAACATAGACAACATATCAAATGTCGAAAGTGAGACATTTTGAAATTTCATGCCAAATATTGGCTCATTTAAAATTTCATGACAGCAACAGAAATTTGAGCCTTCTCAACCCTAATTGTATTTTTTTTTTCCTGCAGCATAATTAATAGCTGAATTTGTCTGTGGTATGTATCTCTACAGGATAAATAAAATTAATACAGTAGTAATTGATGTTTTTAGGAACTTGCTTAATGAAAAGTGCCCATACATTCATGAATACTACACATAAACCCCTCCTGTACATCACATGTGTATACTGAATACAACACCGATTACAAAAAAGTTGGGACAAAGTACAAATTGTAAATAAAAACGGAATACAATAATTTACAAATCTCAAAAACTGATAATATATTCACAATAGAACATAGACAACATATCAAATTTCGAAAGTGAGACATTTTGAAATTGCATGCCAAATATTGGCTCATTTGAAATTTCATGACAGCAACACATCTCAAAAAAGTTGGGACAGGGCCAATAAGAGGCTGGAAAAATTAAAGGTACAAAAAAGGAACAGCTGGAGGACCAAATTGCAACTCATTAGGTCAATTGGCAATAGGTCATTAACATGACTGGGTATAAAAAGAGCATCTTGGAGTGGCAGCATCTTGGAGTGGCAGCGGCTCTCAGAAGTAAAGATGGGAAGAGGATCACCAATCCCCCTGATTCTGCGCCGACAAATAGTGGAGCAATATCAGAAAGGAGTTTGACAGTGTAAAATTGCAAAGAGTTTGAACATATCATCATCTACAGTGCATAATATCATCAAAAGATTCAGAGAATCTGGAAGAATCTCTGTGCGTAAGGGTCAAGGCCGGAAAACCATACTGGGTGCCCATGATCTTCAGGCCCTTAGACGGCACTGCATCACATACAGGCATGCTGCTGTATTGGAAATCACAAAATGGGCTCAGGAATATTTCCAGAGAACATTATCTGTGAACAAAATTCACCGTGTCATCCGCCGTTGCCAGCTAAAACTCTATAGTTCAAAGAAGAAGCTGTATCTAAACATGATCCAGAAGCGCAGACGTCTTCTCTGGGCCAAGGCTCATTTAAAATGGACTGTGGCAAAGTGGAAAACTGTTCTGTGGTCAGACGAATCAAAATTTGAAGTTCTTTATGGAAATCAGGGACGCCGTGTCATTCGGACTAAAGAGGAGAAGGACGACCCGAGTTGTTATCAGCGCTCAGTTCAGAAGCCTGCATCTCTGATGGTATGGGGTTGCATTAGTGCGTGTGGCATGGGCAGCTTACACATCTGGAAAGACACCATCAATGCTGAAAGGTATATCCAGGTTCCAGAGCAACATATGCTCCCATCCAGACGACGTCTCTTTCAGGGAAGACCTTGCATTTTCCAACATGACAATGCCAAACCACATACTGCATCAATTACAGCATCATGGCTGCGTAGAAGAAGGGTCCGGGTACTGAACTGGCCAGCCTGCAGTCCAGACCTTTCACCCACAGAAAACATTTGGCACATCATAAAACGGAAGATACGACAAAGAAGACCTAAGACAGTTGAGCAACTAGAATCCTACATTAGACAAGAATGGGTTAACATTCCTATCCCTAAACTTGAGCAACTTGTCTCCTCAGTCCCCAGACGTTTACAGACTGTTGTAAAGAGAAAAGGGGATGTCTCACAGTGGTAAACATGGCCTTGTCCCAACTTTTTTGAGATGTGTTGTCATGAAATTTAAAATCACCTAATTTTTCTCTTTAAATGACACATTTTCTCACTTTAAACATTTGATATGTCATCTATGTTCTATCCTGAATAAAATATGGAATTTTTAAACTTCCACATCATTGCATTCCGTTTTTATTTGCAATTTGTACTTTGTCCCAACTTTTTTGGAATCGGGGTTATATATATATATATATATATATATATATATATATATATATATATACACACACACAGTGTGTGTGTGTGTGTATGAATGATTCACCACATTTCGTGTCAATTAAATCTTATTAATAGTAACAGATCTAGATAAATCCAGTGACTATAGACCAAACTTTAATATGCCTAAAGTCAATGTTAATGTCAATAATGACTATTATAAATTGCCAGTGGTAGACCCTGTGATGATAATGTTCTTCTAATAAAATTCTACTTCTAAGTTAGTAAAAGTCAGACAAAAAAAGTCAGACAAGTTCGTTAGAATCTAACGTCTGGTCTGGTGATCTAACCTTGTCAGATATAGGGTCGTCTTGCTGCCGTCTAAAATAGTCCGCTATTTGTCCCTGGCAACCATCGTGACGGGCGATCCGAACTTTATCTTGGTGATTTTCTGATATTTTTTCTTCGTAGTTTGGCTTTCGCCATTTCCACCAACGGAACTTTGTTTCATTATCTCATTCAAGAGAACATAAAGTTAAAGACGAGCAGGGGAGAAATGCAGATGCAAAAAAACAAACAAAATGGTTGAGTGTCACGGGTTTTCTCGTTCTCTCACGCATATCATTAATAGCGCCATCTGCATGCTTTATTGGTAACTGCTAAGACATTGGGTGGCTTAAGTGTGTACCCCGCGGCGTACTGAATTTCGCTCGATTCATATGCGCGCTTGACCTGCGCGCGCATGCCTCCGGCATTCACTCCAATCCCCCCGTTACGCCAATTGGTGTACCGACTGTGGAATTGGCATATACTGCGGGGTACACACTTGAGTCCACCCATACAATGTCAGACATACGAAAAGCGGAAAGTCAACTATTAATTTTCGTCAACATAAACGTATCAAGTTATATATATTTTTTAACTAATTGTGTAGTAAGGGCGGGTGGGAGATTTTTATGTTGTCAGCAGGAGGTCGGGAGGATTTTCTAAATGTTCCCTAAATCAGGAGAGTTGGAGCCTCTGCTGTTGGCGTCTAATCAGGGCTGTGTCTTGCTGCTTGTGTTGCTTGACCTTAGTGCAGCATTTAATGCCATTGATCATTCCATCCTTTTGGATAGACTAGAAAATGTTGTGGGAGTTAAGGAAACGGCCCTCTCCTGGCTCAGGTCTTATTTAACTGATCGCTATCAGTATGTTGATGTAAATGGTGATTTTTCTAGACATACTGAGGTAAAGTTTGGTGTTCCACAAGGTTCTGTCTTGGGTCCACTGCTTTTTCTTTATATACAGTATGTTACCTCTGGGTGATATTATTCATAAACATTGTATTAGTTTCCACTATTATGCTGATGACACACAGTTGTATGTTTCTGTAAAACCTGATGAGAGACACCAGCTTAATAGAACTGAGGAATGCGTAAAGGACATTAGACACTGGATGCTTATTAACTTCCTTCTGCTTAACTCTGACAAGACCGAAGTACTTGTACTAGGACCCCATGCAGCTAGAAGTAAGTTTTCTGATTACACATACCCCTTTTCCACCAAATCAGTTCCAGGGCTGGTTCGGGGCCAGTGCTGGTGCTGGTTCACAACTCATTCAACTTGCGAGCCAGCTGAGAACCAGTTTGCTTTTCCATAGCTCGGGGTGCTAAGGGGAGCCACGTCATTACGTCACTGAATACGTCAGTTACGTCGCTGCGTTTGCATAAACCTTGGCGCAAACATCGAAGCAACAACAACACAGAGAAGAAGCAGCAACAATAACAACAACAATAATGGATGACTTCGCATTTGTACAGCTGCTGCTTCTGGCTTTACGGTGCTTCACTGGGATCAGATCCAATATGTTTGTGTTGATTTGAGTGGATGGTGATTACGTTCTAGGAGACAGGTAATGACCTAATAACGTTTTGACTCTTACTTACACTGAATGTGAGATGGTTATGTTAGCCTTTGTTATGAGCTAATGTTAGCCGGTGTTATGTCGGCTTTGGCTGTCTTGCTATTGTTGTTGGTCTTAACAACTCCGCACCCCTGCCGATGTAAGCGGTTCTTTCCTCTGGCCCAGCAAAGAGCTGGTGCTAGCCTGGAACCGGTTTTTCTGGCCCCTGAGCCAGTTCTTTGTCAGTGGAAACAGAAAACCCGGTTCCAAACTAAGCACTGGCCCCGAACCAGCCCTGAAACTGATTTGGTGGAAAAGAGGCAAGAGTAACTCTGGATGGCCTTTCTGTTTCTTCACATGCAGCAATAAAAGACCTCGGAGTGATTCTTGACCCCAGTCTTTCATTCGAAACTCACATTGATAACATCACCCGGATAGCTTTCTTTCATCTCAGAAATACTGCTAAGATAAGAAATTTAATGCTTGCTCATTGGGGATAGATTAGGGATAAAATTGGCTCATGTCTTGGGTCATTCAGATTCTGTAAAGCTGCTTTGGGACAATGTCTATTGTTAAAAGTGGTATACAAACTTGACTTGAATTGACTTGACATTTCATGACAAATATCATACAGCAAGGGGTACTGTTTACTCAAAACAGGGACTATGGCTTGAGTTCTTAGCTCCAGTCCTCTAGCCCACTGTTCTGCAGAGTTTCAGGCTTCTCAACACAAGTCTTATCAGGTGTGTCAGGAACAGAAAAAATGCAGGTCAGTGGGGATCTAGGGTTGGAGTTGAAAACCTGTGGACTGAGACTATAGCTATAGTAAAAATAAAAACCTTGTATTACGCATACTTGATAATGTGTTAAAATGCAAAATAGTTTACAGTATGTTTTACCTGCAATATACTTCCCAACAAAGAGGAAAGTCCCGCCATAGCGATGCACAAAGCCCCAAAGAAAACACCTAAAAATTTAAAGGAAAAAAGGTAAGGGATTCATACCTTGTTTAGGGCTTCATTCATATGACCTCAAAGAAAATCCACCTAGACTGCCCTCATTCACAAGTGTTACACATAAAACTGAAAAACAAGAAGTTGGTTTAATAGAAATGGGTTTGGGTACAAATATTCTGAGGTCTTTTTTTTAGGTCATGGGGGAAGCCATAGCCAAATGGTTAGAGAAACAGCTTTGGGACCAAATGGTCACTGGTTTGATTCCCTGAACCAGCAGAACTGGCTCAAGTGCCCTTGAGCAAGGTGCCTAACTCCCAACTACTCCAGCAAGAGTGGTGGCGTACCTTGTGTCTGATTTGCCAGAGAAAAACTGATGATGTGATTATTAGTTTGGGCAAGAACCTGGCCCTAATTAATAACTAACTAATGTTTGTTTAGCATTTCTGTGTTCTCTGTTATGTTAAGGTGAGAGTTAATTTAAAAAAGCCTGTCTGCTAACTACTAATTATTTACTGTTAACATCATAAAAAGTTATGATGTCCTCTTTACTACGGTATGTACTCTTCCTTTCTGATGCAGTTATCTTTGTACACTTTGTCAAGAGATTTTTTTTTACTTTGTTAACAGTAGCCCTACTTATTTTTCTTTAATCAAAGAGTGTTTTTCTTTTTTTCAGATAGTAATCACATTTTCTATGGCAGTAGGAATAACCTAATACTTTGCATTACATTTTGCATCATTTATTGCACAATTCTGTTTAAAAACAAACAGTTGTTGATTCCATATTTGGTGCAAATACCCATTAAAATTGTGATACTTTTAAAACTTACTCATGCTCATGTTAATCCACAGCAATTGCTTTTCAGTTAGATTGGGCCACAAAGGTTTTAGAAAGTCTTCAACTGTGACGGCCACTAGAGCGTTAACACTGGATGATACCGTACTGAAATATAAAAACAAACTATTTAGCTAGTGAGAACAATTTGAGCTTTTTATGCACATATTAGGGTGCATCAGTTGCCCCCTAAAAATGAAAGTTCCTCTGATCATGATGCATTTTTGTTTTTATGTTCCTTTTGGTAAGAAAACACACTGGGTGAAATATTTTGACAAAATTCAAAACTGTGGGTGGTAGAAATGGGCAACTGGACTTGCTTGAAGATTCTTGAAACGTTTAATGTTTAACGTCAAAAGTTTAATGGTGGCACCAGGAGCTCAAAGTTATGGAAAAAGCTGCTATTTTATGACAAAATTTCAATCACTTTTCATGAAACATTATGGCACCTTATAGAGTATACCAAATATCTTGGATACACATTTTTAGTACATATTCTAAATATATTATCAAGCACAGTTTGAGTTTTAGCTGTTCATTGAATCATTGTTCAACTACTTTTAAACAATACAAATGTATTATGAATCACATTAATGCTTCTCAATCCCTTGCAAAGGTTCTTAACATGATCTCTGGGTCACAAGAAATCAATAAATGGAGTCCAACATTATGATTCAAACCTTATGCGAAAACAAAATAAGCGTTTTTTGGCAAAAAATGAACCTCATGGTGCCACCATTAGACTTTTGAATATGGTCAAAAAATTTTACAGGATGTCTTTATTGGTGAAAAGGAACACCCAAACAAAAATGCATCAGATTTTATGAAAGTGAGGGCAACTGATGCACCCTAGCACATATCAAATGTCTTATTGTTTGAATGGAGCCTGAATGGAGATGTTTCCCCCTTACCTTAAAGTTCCACTGTATGCAGCTGCTACAAAAAAGCCAGGAAGGCCTGGAAACTCTGCTAGAATGTCCATCACTAAATATGGAAGGAGCTACACACACACACACACACACACACACACACACACACACACACACACACACACAAATATATATTAACAGGGTCACTTTATTGGGAATCAATAATTCCATCACTATAGTTTAACGAGCTTCACCTGATCTGAAGAACTAACATCTGTGTTAGTAAAAGGATCACAGTCTTTATAGATAGAGTACATGGTGAGGCCAGAAAGCATTGCCAGACTCACAGTAATCCACAACCCCACCATATTTACATACAGAGACCTAAATATAGCAACAGGAACAGAACAAATGAAAGAGCTGATACGAGATCTGAGAATTACACTCTTTTATTGTTTTTACTACTGGTATTTGTGAAGTAAAATTGGATGAATGCATACTTACATTTTAGCATGGGTTATAGTTTTACAGGAGATATAGCGCTGCACCTGTGACTGATTAATGGCATATATTGACACCCACATCAAGCTACCCCCAACAACTATGGTCCAAAAACTGTGCCTTTTCAGAGGATCTGGATCAAAACTAGAGAGACAAATAAATAGTTAATTTTTGGAGATCCACAAAAGTAACAGCTGAATTGTGAGATGTCAGTAGCAGAGTAAGATTTGCACCCAAGCATTTATATAATGAAACAGCCCTCATTGTGTGACATGAAAACCATTTCTTCAGTTAATTTATAACACTTCTCAATCCAATGAGTTACCTAAACGTGTCTAAGCGTCCACCATTGTAGTTATCGTCCCAGATTTTTCCCAAGCCTCCCTGAAGTACAGCTCCACGAGCGATGACTGCTATAAACCCAGACAGCATAACAAACATCTGGAACACATCTGTCCATATCACTGCCTTCAGGCCTCCCTGTTAGGAAGAGCAGAGTGCTGCATGTTACTGAGCCAGGTTACACATAACAAACAGCACCCAATTCACTCACCAAACACTGCACTTTCACAGAGATCATACTGAAATTACATTACATTACAGGCATTTAGCAGGAATATGAATGGAGTACTTTGCATTAGACAAGAGCTTAAAGCATATACGCAGAACCATGGCCTCACCTTTTGTTTATAAATGCCTTGAGACCTCAAAAATGGCACAGGAATAGTTTTAAGTGTTAACAAAAAATCTAATATAGTAATTTTTATGATTAAAGTGATTTATATAGGTAGCGGTCTGAGTGAATGACCTTGACGTCACAGCAGGAAGTCTATCGGTCTCATCGCCATTTCCGTTATACTAAAACACAAAGGTGACTGCAACTCCGATCCTCCATTTTGAGCTAATTTATCGCCATGCCACATAAATGTGCTGCTGGTGGGTGCAGCAACACGACAGAAGGTGGATTTACATTACATTCATGGCCCAAGAATGTTCAAACTGCAAAGATGTGGACACATTTTGCGAGAAGTTCACGGGCACATCGGGCGCCTACGAAGTGGTCTCTCCTCTGCTCTGCACATTTTACTGAAGACTCGTATGAGACCTCTGATCTGTTGAGGAGCATTGGCTATTAGCCTATATTGAAAGAGGGTGGGCAGCACGGTGGTGTAGTGGTTAGCGCTGTCGCCTCACAGCAAGAAGGTCCTGGGTTCGAGCCCCGGGGCCGGCGAGGGCCTTTCTGTGTAGAGTTTGCATGTTCTCCCCGTGTCCGTGTGGGTTTCCCCTGGGTGCGCCGGTTTCCCCCACAGTCCAAAGACATGCAGGTTAGGTTAACTGGTGACTCTAAATTGACTGTAGGTGTGAATGGTTGTCTGTGTCAGCCCTGTGATGACCTGGCGACTTGTCCAGGGTGTACCCCGCCTTTCGCCCGTAGTCAGCTGGGATAGGCTCCAGCTTGCCTGCGACCCTGTAGAAGGATAAAGCGGCTTGAGATAATGAGATGAGATGAAAGAGGGTGCAGTACCAACAATTAAAGAAAATGAGAATAAAATAAATACTTTTCTTGTCATTTGTTTTTAAAGGAAAGTAAGTTCAGTTGCACTAGATCTCCCGGAGTGTGAGCCAAGGGTTGTTGCTAAAACCCGGGATGGAACGGGACATATTATCGTTTGGGCAGTGCCCTCCCCGCAGTTGCTGCTAAAACCGGTGACATCCCATCCCATCCCAGGTTTTAGTAATTGCCTCAGCTGAGCAGTAATAGCGGAGTACTCAGTATGGAGAAAATGGAGAATGAGTGGATCAGCCGTCTAATTTCTCTGCTGGATATACTTGCATCAGCAGCAATATCTCGCCCTTACGTGGAAGAATAAACGGAGAACTGAACGAACTGAAAATCAGATTGTTTCAAAACAACTGGCCACAAGATCGGCCTTCAAGAAGCAAGAACACAGACGGGTAAGCTGCGATTCTCATTTATTTATCTGAATTTAGATTCATGTAACTTCTATTGTGTATTTATCAGTATAATATTATTTAATTTGCTTCAGAATGTGATTGTCTCAGTTCATCTGATTATTTAATTAGCCTTTTACGTTTTATCAGTGAAAATGCATGCATGTACTATACATGTATGTTGCATAAGTTATAACACCTATCCTGTTTTAATGAGAGTCAACCCACAATCAGTGAAGTCAAATCAGTCTTAGTTGAGCAAGTCTGTAACAGTATTTCTTACTTTCACCATAAATTTTTATTTATATGACTTTGATCTATAGCTGTCAAAGGCCTCAGCCTTAAAACCGGTTCCTGCTGTGATGTCATGCACTCAGGGCTGGCTGGCTCAGTGGGGCAGCTCAAATGCCAACTTTGCAGTCGATTTTAACTCTCAAAAATATATATATTTTTTAATTCCCATTTATGCAGCATACAAGAGTCAAGGATGGAGATACTATCCACTCAGAAATTTATTTTAAAATAAAGATTCTGTGTATCTCCTTTAAGAAAGGGCTTCATGGAATATTTTATTTGCTCTGTCTATGTAGGTTGCTGACTATTTGGGCTGCCAGCAATAAACCCTTCATCCTGAATATAAAAATTACAGTTAAAAATTGTATTTTTATAGCTGAATTGTACAATGAATTGTAAGGATGGACTGCCATGCTGTAGCCATAGTAGCCATAGTAACCATTATGAACCATCTCCTCCCTTTCACTGTACAGCACTGAACACACCAATCCCTGCACTCGATGCCATGTTCTATCTCCGCCCATTCTTCTGACTCCCTGTAATGGTATTGGATACAGAGATGATACCGGATACCAAATACAGTGACGTCACAACTGTGCTTTAAACCCGCAGCGGAATCAAAATTCTGTCTCTCTGGCGGGGGATTTCCACGCGTGAAAGAGAGACATCATGCATCTGTGCTACAGAACAGAGAACAAAGAACAAGCTATTGGTACCGGACCTTTCGCCAAAGGTCAATGTATTTGATCTATACAAATACATCGTATTATAGTTGCAACAATAACTGAACCGGTTAGTTACTGCAGCCCACACAGTATTTCAAAGAGAAAAGGCGACCGGATCCCTTTTCCCTTTCTCAATGTCGACGAACTATAAACAAGATTCCTTCCAGATCACCAGACAACCGATGGGACACTGAAGATCTTCAGCTGATGAGCTGTAAAAGTGAAAGGAACAGAACTGTTTTCTCCCTGGACCTGCGCTCAGCGCTGTCTTCGGATAACAGACGGCGCACTTTCAAGCAAGCGCAATCTCAAGTAAAGCTGGCGTCTGGGCAATTGTTAGTCTTAGTTGTGGCTAGTTAATGTGAAGAGTGTTGTTTATTTGAATTTATTTATGGTTTAAATGTACACATTTTGATTCACATGGAAGTTGGTCTTAGACCACGTGTTGTTTGATTTACTGTTTACCATCTGTATTTAGTTGCTCGTGCATGCGTTCTCTCTCTCTCTCTCTCTCTTTTTAACTCCTTCCGTCGCACTACACCCATCAACATTGGGATTTCAGGAGTAGCTAAGGTTGAGTAGAAGTTTGGCTTTGAGGCCTAGCACAAGGCTCACGCATTCCATTCGCATTCCATTCACAGCCTCACTCCCGTCCTCCTTGTCGTGTGCATGCGCACGCCCTCTCTCCCTAGCTCCTCCTCATCTCGTTAGTGCGCAGCTGTGCACACACATGCACATGCCTAGACACACACACACTCTTACACACACACACACACACACACACACACACATGATTTCCCTATCACATTTTAACATCCACTCGCCCCTACACTGTAACACTGGCATATAGCTTATTACTTCTGATCACCATTAGTGCCTTAATTATCATATACACTACTGATTCTTATTTGTATACATTGTATCACCATTTATACTGAAGTATTCCTTGGCTGCTATTGTTGCTATATCTGATCAGTATTAGTTTGCTAATTCATGTCAGCTATTTCAATAAATGGTATCTTTGGAATAAACTGTGTCCTGTTTATTGCTACAATATCCACTGAATGCCAACCTCTGCCAAACAAGTATTCTAATTGCCTTCACCCATTTGGTTGTTATATGGATGTTATAGATCTAGAGTAAACATATTACATTAGAGCTACAATACTCAACTAGACTGCATTTCTGCAGAGAAAATGCAAAGTGTGCTTGCTGAGCTGTAGCAGAACAGCTAGCATGCTAAAAGCTAGTATGCCAACATGCTAATGCCAACATGCTAACAACTAGCATGCTAACAGTTAGCATACTAACATGCTAACAGCATACTAACATGCTAAAAGCTAGCATGTTAACATGTTAATTCTAACATGCTAATAGATAACATGCTAACAGCTAGCATTCTAACATGCTAATGATTAACATGCTATTTGTTAAAATTCTAACACTTTAAGGCTAATATACTGACAGCTATCATGCTAACAGCTAACAGGCTAGCATGCTAATGGCTAGTATGTTAACTTTTAGCATGCTAACATGCTGAGGGTGACATGCTAACAGCTAACATGCTAACAGTTAGCATGCTAACATGCTCAGGTGAACTCGCTAACAGCAAACATGTGAACTCTACATGCTACCATGCTAATCCTAACATGTTAACAGCTCTCATGATAACATGCTAATGGTGAACATGCTAACAACTCGCGAGCTAACAGCAGGCATGATATCATAATGGGTAACATGCTAACAGCTAGCATGGTAACACGTGAATGCTTATATGCTAATTGCTATCATGTGTGCGTGTAAGTATTCCTAATAAAGTGGCCATTGAGTTGAAGTTGATTTGCTGTCAAAGTCTCAAATGAGCAGATCCTTGCCAAATGCATCATCACCTATGGGGGAAGGGAGGAATGACTCAGTCAAGCTGCCATTGATTAGCGGCAAAATGGAGAAAAAATGGATGGATGAAAGCAAGACAAAGATGAAAGCGGGTCAGAACCGATATTATGTGTGTGATGGGTGATTTGGCCTGAGGTGCCATATGAAGTTTGGTGGATGTGTGGTGAAGTGTTACTGAGCAAAACTCCATTCATTTGAATGGGGCCAAAAATCAATGGAAGCCTATGGAGGTAAAAAGAGATGCGTGAAAACCAAGGAAAAGACGAGTGCAGGTCTCAGATGAGGGGATGGATCTGTGCGGGGACTTGGCCTGAGGCATCAAGTAAAGTTTCTTGAAGTTTGGTCACTTGGTTAAAAAAACTGATGGAGAGTGAAAGTTTTTCTCCTGAAACACCATTCATTTTCAATGAGGCCAAAAATCAATGCAAGCCTATGGAGGAAAAAGGATGAGCAAAAAGAAAGGAAAAATATAAGTGCGGGTCAGAACCAATTGCATGTATGTGTCGGGGGAGTTGGCCTGAAGTATCACATGAGGTTTGGTGCATCTGCGATGGAGCGTGTCCGAGTAGGACGATTCGATTCATGAGCCCTATTCATTCTCTATGGGAAAAAAACAAAAGAAAAACGACAAGAACAAGAGAACGGGCACGTTGATCCAAACGCTGTATGCAACCCCCCTGGAGAAATCCCGGTCCAAACCACCCCTTGCCGAGCCATCACAAGGGTGAGTGGAGAAATCGGCAAGGTAAGGCCAGGAGGGACCGAAGGCAAGTCCACAGTGACTATGGCAACTGCCCATCACATGAAAAGGGTCGTAGGGAACAAGGCGGTTGGCAGCAAGACCGTCATCCCCGCTCTGGCCAGAAATGGCAGGAGCGTACCGACCGTAGCTCTAAACATAAGGGTAGAGATGAACAACACAGTGACTCAGACCAACCTGGTAAGATCCGCTCAGAGCTGGATTCTTTAAAAGCCCAGTTGGCTGAGATTGAAGAACTGTTACAAAAACAGTCAAATCCCTCAACAGATAAGATAAAAGAGCCCAAGAAAAATGACAAGCTATTCGCTGGCATGACTAGGCCAGGAACCACGGGTATATCTCGTAAAAGGGGGAAAGAGATCCCTCTGAAACAGCAGGCAAGGGTCAGGATGTAGGGGCCCCCCCGGTGGCTAAGGCAAACCCACAAAACGCGCCTCTCACGTGCGCTAAAGTCTTCACCACCATTTCTCAGACATGGCTCTCACAAGGCGACCCAATCCCAACCAAGCCCTGCAACCTAAACTTAGTCAGCTTCACACAAAACAAAACTCCACCGTCGTTGGATCCCACAAAACATGCACAAACTTGTTGCGATGAGATTAGTGCGAACACCGATCAACCAAGCGCCACGCGAGATCAAATTTCCGATGAACTTCAGTTCATGTCTTTGAACACCGAGTCCGGTGTTGAAACACCCGACATCGCGATTCCCCTTTGTGGCCACAATTCTTTGAAAAACCTCCCTCTATCCATCAACTCAGACACAGGCACCCATTTCACTGCTGGTGTAATGGCTGCGCTGTGGAACATGTTAGGCGTCGAGGCGAAATTCCATATCGCGTACCACCCTCAAGTCTCTGGTCAGGCTGAACGAGCCATTCAAACCATTGTGGGCATGCTGTGAAAGTATGTCACAAACCATGGTAAAAATTTGGGATGTGAAACTTCCCTTGGTGCTAAGGGCCATTCGGTCCACCCCTCATTGCGCCACTGAAGTCACACCCTTTGGGATGATGACTGGGCAAGAGACGGTTCTTCCCCTGCATCTCCTATACAAACCAGAGGCCATGAGCATCGCAATTGCATACACCGCACATCAACATGTCGCCGACCTACGACGCCACCTACAGTCAACCCTTACAGGTGCCCAAAAGAATCTTGATTCAAGAGTAGAAGGACACAAAGCCTACCACGCCTGAATCTCAGAGAAGTTTCGACCACCCTGGTCGAGACCTTTCGATCGTGGGAAAACCGTTCTCCGTCGCGTATCACATTAGGACATCCAGGCCTAATCAAACGCTCTCATATCGATGGGTCCATAATAATCGAAGCAAACCTTTTGAACAGTCCTCACTCCAAAAGGGGGTGGACGATAGCTAGGCCCATCCTGTCCACCTAGCTTGTACGCATCACTCATCCATAAGCGTACACTCACATTCCCGGTCAGACTTACCAACCCAATGAAGTAATAACCCTTCGGTTTAACATGGTAGATAAAAAACTAAAATCCGCTCTTATTACTAGTGTGTATTCATCGCAAATACGCCTGGCATATAGTCTTGGCAGTGCTATCCTCATTTTTGTGAATCCACAAGACTTAGAGATGTGCACCTCCACTAAAGACATCCACTGGGTCTGCCCAGGCAACCCATACATAACACTACACGCCAAGCTGGATAAGATGGTCTGCGTCCCTGACAGCTTTAGCCGCAGTAGCGCACTGTAGCGGTTCAGTATTGGTGGGTGGAGCACAGAGGACGGCAGGACAGAGATCAGGTTCAAAATAGCGTTTATTGCTAGAATTTTCAGTTTAACAACTTCACTCATCCAAACAGACACACACAACTGGCGTCTTGTTCAGGGCTGAGCTCCTTCCGCTCTTGCTCTCCCTCCTGATATAGGGCGCGGTCACTGGGAAGACACACAAACACAGGTTAATTGCTCTCAGGTGTAGTGATTCTGCCACTTACCTTCCCTGACTCCGCCCTCCTGTCACAGACCGGCGCTTGACCACGCCCCCGCTGCCACATACCCCCACCGCCCGACTCAGGCCGGGCGGCCGTCTGGCCTGCAGCCGACTCCTCCCCTCCCTTGACGGGAGAGGAAGTCTGCCACGACCATCTGCGCCCCCGGCCTGTGGACCACCTTGAAATTAAAGGGTTGGAGCACCAGATACCAACGGGTGATCCACACGTTGGCATCTTTCATGCAGTGGAGCCACTGGAGGGGCGCGTGGTCCGAACAGAGGGTGAAAGGGCGCCCCAGCAGGTAGTACCGGAGGGCGAGAACCGCCCACTTGATGGCCAAACACTCTTTCTCTATGGTGCTGTAGCGCCCCTCACGCACCGACAGCTTCCTGCTGATATACAGGACAGGGCGGTCCTCCCCCTCCACCTCCTGGGACAAAACCGCCCCCAGCCCTCTGTCTGACACATCGGTCTGCAACATAAAGGGGAGAGAAAAGTCAGGGGAGTGTAAAAGTGGCCCCCCACACAGTGCAGCCTTTACCTCTGAGAAAGCCTGCTGACACTGCTCCGTCCACTGGACCGGATCTGGTGCCCCCTTTTTAGTGAGATCAGTCAGCGGGCTGGTGACGTCCGAATAATTAGGTATAAACCTACGATAATAGCCAGCCAGCCCCAGGAACTGTCTCACCCCCTTTTTGGTCTTGGGCCTCAGGCAGGCCGCAATTGCTGCCGTCTTATTAATTTGGGGACGCACCTGCCCGTTGCCCAAGTGGAAGCCCAGATACTGTACTTCCACCCGCCCAATCGCACACTTCTTTGGGTTGGCTGTGAGCTCCGCTCGCCTCAGCGACCTAAGGACGGCCCTCAGATGTTCAAGGTGCCGCTGCCAGTCATTACTATAGATGATGATGTCATCTAAATACGCGGCCGCATAAGTGGCGTGAGGGCGGAGGACTCTGTCCATCAGCCACTGAAACGTAGCGGGCGCCCCAAACAGCCCAAACGGAAGGGTGATGAATTGGTGTAAACCAAACGGTGTGGAAAAGGCCGTTTTTTCTCGGGATAGTGGAGTCAAGGGGATCTGCCAATATCCCTTCGTCAAATCCAGCGTCGAATAAAAGCGAGCAGTGCCGAGTCGATCGAGCAACTCATCAATACGAGGCATTGGGTACGCATCGAATTTAGACACCACGTTGACTTTTCTATAGTCCACACAGAACGGGACCGACCCGTCGGCCTTGGGTACCAAGACCACCGGGCTGCTCCAGTCACTGTGGGACTCCTCGACGATGCCCATTTCGAGCATGGTCTGAAGTTCTTCCCGAACCACCTTTTTTTTGTGTTCAGGTAGCCTGTAAGGGCGGCTACGCACTGCCACCCCCGGGGGCATCTCTATGTGGTGCTCTATGAGGTTAGTGCGACCGGGCAGGGGCGAGAACACATCCGAAAACTCGGTCTCCAACTGGGCGACCTCCGTGAGTTGGGTCGGGGAGAGGTGGTCTCCACAGGGGACCGGAGAGGTACGTGATGCCAATGTCCCTTTTTGAAACTCCGGCCCCAGCTCCGCCTTCTCCGGAGCCACCGACACCAACGCCATGGGGACCTCCTCGTTCCAGAGTTTAAGCAGATTGAGGTGGTAAATCTGTAGCGCCCCACCCCTGTCCGTTCGCCTCACCTCATAGTCGACGTCCCCGACTCGCCATGTGACCTCAAAGGGTCCTTGCCACTTGGCGATCAATTTGGAGCTCGATGTGGGCAACAGTACGAGTACCTTATCTCCCAGTGTGAACTCTCTAAGGTGCGTACCCTTGTTGTACAGGCGGGCTTGCCGTTCCTGGGCCTGCCGCAAATTCTCCTGAGTTATGGCCCTTTTCCACTACCCTTTTTCAGCTCACTTCAGCTCACTTCAGCTCACTTCAGCCCGACACGGCTCGCGTTTCGACTATCTAAGAACAGCACGACTCAGCTCGCTTCAGCCCTGCTCAGCCCCCAAAACTCGCACGGTTTTGGAGTGGGGATTTTGGCATTTGGGCATAATTAAGCTTTTGTAAGTAAGTAAGTAAGTAAGATTTTGGCATTTGGGCATAATTAAGCTAGTCTTAGGAATTTAGCTTTTACTGAAATAGTGTGAATTTAAACCCAGGTTTATCTGTTACACTGTTAAACACGCAGCGTGTTGATTTATTTTGGTTCTATGTTCTCTCAATTGTTTAATAGATAGGCTGTGTGTGCTCCTCTCTGACTAACACTTTAATTTCCTTATCATACATTTTGACCTTATCAAGGTTTCAATGAATTTGGTAATGTTATGAGCTAGTGGGTTAGCTACAGCTTCCCTTTGTCTGCTTAGCAACACAAAGCTAATCTAGGCCTACCACATGCTCAGCAGGCCATCAGGCCTGATAAACCACACCTCAGCTAGAAATCCACAGGCTAGCTTTTTGTTCAGGCCAAGTGGCCACTCACAAACACACCCTAGTTAGCTACGGCTAATTCCTTTGTCTTTAGCAACACATGCTCAGTAGGCCTCACCAGACCTAACAAACACACTTTAGCTAGGCCATAAGGCCTTTCACAAACACACACTAGCAACACAAGGCTAATCTAGGCCTCCACCACGTGTAGTTAGCTACACGAGGCTAAACACATGGTCAAGTCCTTCCCACACACACACACACAAGCACACATTAGCAACAGAGCTAATCCTTTGTTCTATTTAGATAACATTCCTTTGTTTTAGCTAGCAACAAGCTAGGCCACACACACACACACACACACACACACCATATCATATTTGTATATATTGATTATCCAATTTTATCTTTGTTATAATAAATTCATTTATTATCAAAGCTGTGTGTATTCATCTTGTTGGTGTTCCAATATTTCCGAAGTCCCCAATCTCTCAAAGAATTCAAAAAGGTGCATATAAGTTATGTAATATGGTAAGTGATCAATAATAATTTGGAATATACCATAATCTAGCTGTTTGGTAATTTGTTATTAAGCACCAGGATTAATGGTATGATTCACTGATTCGATTCACTAAACGATTCACTAAATGATTCATTAAATGATTCACTGAATGATTCACTTGAATGATTCACCTGAATGATTCACTTCAAACAATTCAATGAGACTGATTCCATGGTATGATTCAATTCAAATAAGTCAAATTAAATGATTCAATGGGATTGATTCAATTTAATTATTAACCTTCAAATTTAATGAGACTGATTTAATGAGATCACTTAATAATTACCAAATGCACCTACACCTGAATGATTCTGAGAGTGACTGGGAGAAGGTGCTGTGGTCAGATGAGATCAAAATCGAGCTCTTTGGCATTAACTCAGCTCACCGTGTTTGGAGGGAGAAAAATGCTGACTATGACCCAAAGAACACTATCCCCACTGTCAAGCATGGAGGTGGAAACATTATGCTTTGGGGATGTTTCTCTGCTAAGGGCACAGGACTACTTCACCGCATCAACGGAAGAATGGACGCGGCCATGTACCGTAAAATCCTGAGTGACAACCTCCTTCCCTCTGCCAGGACACTGAAAATGGGTCGTGGATGGGTCTTCCAGCACGACAATGACCTAAAACATACAGCCAAGGCAACAAAGGAGTGGCTCAAGAAGAAGCACATTAAGGTCATGGAGTGGCCTTGCCAGTCTCCGGACCTTAATCCCATAGAAAACCTATGGAGGGAGCTGAAGCTCCAAGTTGCGAAGCAACAGCCTCAAAACCTTAATGATCTAGAGATGATCTGCAAAGAGGAGTGGACCAAAATTCCTCCTGACATGTGCGCAAACATGGTCATCAACTGCAAGAAACGTCTGACTGCTGTGCTTGCCAACAAGGGTTTTGCCACCAAATACTAAGTCTTGTTTTCTAGAGGGTTCAAATACTTATTTCACACAAAGAAATGCAAATCAGTTTATATCTTTTATATGAAGTTATTTTCTGGATTTTCTTTTTGATGTTTTGTCTCTCACAGTTAAAATAAACCTACCATTAAAATCATAGAATTGTAGGTGCAATTGGTAATTGAGTGATCAATCTCATTAAATCAGTCTCATTAAATATTAAATCAGTCTCATTAATTAATCTCATTAAATCAGTCTCATTGAATCAGTCTCATTAATTAATACCATTAATTTTGGTGCTTAATAATAAATTACCAAACAGCTAAATTATGGTATATTCCAAATTGTTATGATCACTTACCGTATTACATAACTCATATGCACCTTGGAATTCTTTTGAGATTGGATGGCTTCAAAAATATCGGTACAACAAATAAACACACAGTTTCAATAATAATTGAATTTATTATAACAAAGATAAAGATGAGTAATAGCAGTTGAATACATTCAAATGCCGGTCATATACTTGATGAGCGTGTGTGTGCGTGCGTGTGTGCGTACATGTGTGTGTGTGTGTGTGTGTGTGTGTGTGAGAGATAAAAAATTAAATATTAGCAATTGAAATACATTCAAATATGATATGGTCATATACTTGATGAGCGTGTGTTTGTGTGTGAGGGAGGTGACCATGTGTTTCTAAGTAGTACAAAAGAGTTAGCTTTGGTTGCTAGCTAAGATGTGTTTGTGTGTGTGTGTGTGTGGCCATGTGTGGAGATAAAGATTAGCCTTGTGTTGCTAGCTAAGGTGTGTTGTGAGGCCTGTGGCCTAACAAAACAATTAACTCTGGATGAGTGTGACCACGTGGTGGGAACAAAAGAATTAGCTCTGGTTTGCTAGCTAAGGTGTGTTGTGAGGCCTGTGGCCTAAACAAAAATAATTAACTCTAGGTGAGTGTGACCATGTGTTCCTAGGTAGAACAAAGAATTAGCCGATTTGCTAATTCACTAGCTTACAACATTCCTAAAGCCACTGAAACCTTGATGAGGTCAAAATATGTGTAATAAGGAAATCAAAGCGTTAGAAAGGAATAGAGAAGCATGCAAAACCTATCTATTAAACAATTGAGAGATCAAAACAAAATAGAACAATCATCAATTCAACATGCTGCGTGTCTACAGTGTAAACAATTAAACCGTTCCTGAGTTTAAATTCACACTACTTAATAAAACTAATTCCTGAGACTAGTTTTATGCCCAAAAATTGCCAGTAGTATCTTGCCTCTACGCAAGATTATGAGAAGATGTTCCGAGACTTTTGGAGTTTCACAGTTGTGGAGGCCTCCGTGAAGCACAGAGAATTTCTTCGTCCGATGCGTGGTCGTTCGTGATGAAATTAAGTCTCTGATCAAACAATGTGCACAGCGCTTTTAGTTAGAAGGAAATCCGGTCGCTTCTAACTTTAATTAACTGCTTTGGGCGGCAGTTTTGTAACGTTACTGATAATAGACAAACAAAAACCGGCTGTAGCTCAACCGAGAGAGAGAGATAGCACGATTTAAGTAGTTCTACCGTGGCCAAGGGTAAACAAAAGAAAAACCGCGTTGAATATCTCTTCTTGGTAGAAAGACGTCTTTATTTTGGGGGCTCGGAGCGAGTGGTCCTCCTTGTGTCCATGTTGAATCCACGGTGCCAAAAGAGGAAGTATGGTGGATTTCCGGGTCACTTATGGGCTCAGGGAGGAAGTGACGTAGGTGATCCCGCCCAGGCGTGACATAGGTCAATGCGGAAGTTGGCTGATGGAAAATGTAGTTCTTAAAGGGACTGTGTGTTGTACCTACAGAATGTTCATTTCTTTGTCATTGGACAAACTTACAAAATCAGCAAGGGATCAAATAATTATTTCCTCCACTGTATGAGACTGATCTCTTTTTATATGAAACTGATTTGTTAAGCCTATTTCACCGACAGAACCATGAGTTAAGGGAAAGGGCATTGAGCATGACTCAAGCGTGTGCTCTGTGCTTGTCAAACTGAAGTGCTATCAAACATGCCTTTTTGATTTCTTCACAGAGCAGTTTGTTTTGCTAAAAAGTATGTTTTGCTTTGATTGCCATAATTAATTGTGAACTACATCCAGACACAGGCTTACGTGACATAGTATCACATGGTATCAGGTGTTGATATCTGAACATTTTTTATACAAATATGAATAAATGAGTAAATGAATAAATGGGGGCGGCACGGTGGTGTAGTGGTTAGCGCTGTTGCCTCACAGCAAGAAGGTCCTGGGTTCGAGCCCCGGGGCCGGCAAGGGCCTTTCTATGTGGAGTTTGCATGTTCTCCCCGTGTCCGCATGGGTTTCCTCCGGGTGCTCCGGTTTCCCCCACAGTCCAAAGACATGCAGGTTAGGTTAACTGGTGACTCTAAATTGACCGTAGGTGTGAATGTGAGTGTGAATGGTTGTCTGTGTCTATGTGTCAGCCCTGTGATGACCTGGCAACTTGTCCAGGGTGTACCCCGCCTTTCGCCCGTAGTCAGCTGGGATAGGCTCCAGCTTGCCTGCGACCCTGTAGAAGGATAAAGCGGCTAGAGATAATGAGATGAGATGAATAAATGCCATAGGACTGATGCTCGATACAATTATCAGCATTGATGCATCGAGTTCTGACACTGAGTAGCATGTTGTAACTGACCAGAGTGCAATAGATGATGCAGACGACACCTGTGGCCACCACCACTCCCCAAAGGTTCAGGCCAGTAACTACAATACAAGCAAAGAGCACTTTAGAAAACATACTCTATATCAGAACCTCAAGACCTATTTAGAATGGATGCTTTAGCCTTAATATTTTTTACATTGACTTAATATTTTTATTTTTACATAACAAGTAATTTTTATATGTAACTATGTGATTCAAAACTTGAGTAATGATCAAATACTTGGTATATTTCTGACATTTGGATGTTGTATGTCTGTGGAGATAAACACCTTTGTTCTTATCAGCAAGTACATATTTATCTTTTTTGCACAGGTATCATTCCTGATAGCTCTGTGAGAGTGTAGTCGTTATATAAACTAATAAAATTCCTTTTCGCAATTTGAAAATTATACAAATCTTATTAAATGTAAAATATTCTTGGACATTGTCATTTGAAACAAGACTTACTCTGATTGAGGGCAAGCGCTGGGGCATAGATCACCATGCCTGTGTACAAAACCTTGTAGACAGAGAAACAGACATTAGGTAATTAGCCACTGACCTGCTGGGTTTTCATTTAAGACCATTTTTCATTTATGACGGTATCCATTACTTTGGATAGCAGTGCATCAAGTAATTACATTATGGAAAAACAATGTGCGCACATGGCTTTTCCACTGCAATACAAACACAATTTAGGTTATTAAAATGCATGAAAGTGTTAGCCATAAATAAATGAAAACTAAACTCACTGTCTGGATTATGTATAAAGCTGTTCCAATCACTCGAATAGCCTTATTGAAGCGTAGCTCCAAGTACTGAAAAGAAAATGGTTTTAAAATAATTTATAAAGACAACCTTTTTTTTTTAATTTGGTTCCTACACTGTCAACAATTTGTATATTTATGTCATAAATAGAATAATCTAAGGTAAAATGGAATAATGTAAGATATTATTTTTATATATGCTATGAAAACCTAGGGCATTTAACAGTCTATTTTAAAAAATACAGGAGACTATGAAACAACTTGATTTAGAAAAGCACAATTTTAACATAATATTGTAGAATTTTACTATTATGGTAATTTTATTCCCCTACATTTCTTTTTGACCCAAAAGGGATCTGAAAACAAAATTAATGTTACTTGTGACTTAACTACCCCAAAAGATTTTGGGCTTCCCTGTCTTTAGCTGTGTGTTCACTTCTACATACATTTTCCCTATTTGGCTAGTTCTCTTACCTCATATATACTTGTGATGCTGAGTCGATAGAAGAGAGGCACAAATATCTCTGCAGTGATGATGGACATGATGGTGTAGGAAAAGGCAAAGAGCCAGAAAGCTGTGCCATATCTGTAGGCCTCTGCAGGAGTGCCAATTACTGTGATCCCAGACATGAAGCTGGCCGTGAGGGACATGGCGACTGGCACTGCTGTCATCTGACGGCCTCCCAGCAAGAACTCAGCACTGCTGTTATCCTTACGGCTTCGGAAGGATTGAAAGAGCCCAATGCCAGCAGTTCCCAAGACCATACTGGCAAACACCACATAGTCCCAGACTGAGAATGTAGCTGTTGGACCTCCACCGCCAGCCATGGTTTCTAATGACACAACAAAGTCACGTGTTCATGCAACTGTCAAAAAAATCAAACAGCTCTTTTTAGCCTTCTATACACAATCCTGGCGCTTTTGTTGGTCTTCGGTAAAGTTAGATTTTAACAGACATCTTCAGTTTCCACAAAGTCTATGCAATAAAGATCAGCAAAGTAATACTTGTTCAGTGAATGCAAGTGGTTTTCCTCTCTGGCTTGGCTAGATTCTCTTTGTGGGCAAATTTATCTGAAGCGACTCCTCATGTTCATGTTGACGAAATGATCAGGGAGCTGCCCCACTGGCAAAAACTGATAAGAAGTACTGTAACATACTGTCCTTCAGAAATAAAACAGAGATAAATGCAAGTTAATGATCACTTGAAGCAACAGATTTCCTTGTCACACACTGCTCTGTTCAATTATTAAATGAAGCTTTTATAGCCAGGTTTATAAAATGGGTTTGGCTAACACAGAGGATGGTATTTAACAAGCTCAGCACAATGTTCAAAAGATAACTTTTTGTGTGTGTGTGTGTATGTGTGTGTGTGTAAGTGAGAGAGAAAGAGAGAGAGAGAGAGAGAGAGAGAGAGAGAGAGAGAGAGAGAGAGAGAACTTGCTTGATACCCAACTGTACAGACTGCTCTTTCTGTGACTCATAAACCATAAAAAGTCTGCTGAATTTCACCTTTTTTTATGTTTTATGCATATGTTAAGACAAGGATTAATAGGCAGGTCAACATCAGCCATTAATTACCACTAATGATCAGAATTAGATATGTATAATATACATTATATACAAGATTATACAATACAATATTACAGTTGAAGTATATGCTTCTGAAACTGGAGTCAGAAGAGTCCTGTCCCAGCACTTCAGGGAGAAATTCAAGCTGCGCCCTGTGGCGTTCTTCTCAAGGAAACTTACACCAAATGAACAGAACTATGACATTGGGAACAGAGAACTGTTGGGGATTAAGTTGGCCTTGGAGGAATGGAAACATTGACTTGAGGGACTGAACATCCATTTGTCATTTTCACTGACCACAAGAGTCTTGAATATCTCAAGGCAGCTAAGCGTCTGAACCCACGACAGGCATGTTGGGCAGGTTTTTTTTTTTGTTCTGTTTTGTTTTTTTAACCAGATTCCAATTCACCATCGCATACCATCCTGGTTCCCAGAATACTAAAGCCAACACTCTGTCCTGAATTCATGCCTCTACAACAATCAAGCCAGAGTCCACATCCATCCTGCTCCCCAAGTGCTTTGTGAATGCTCTTTCCGAGGACATTGACAAGGAACTGGCCCAGAACCAACCACACAACCCGCCTGAAACCTGTCCTCCAGGTCTCACATTCGTTCCATCACAGTACAGAGGTCATCTGATCATGTGGGCATATTTGCCTCCTGCCATGGGACACCCAAATAGCCAACGCACTTATCAACTTATCAGGACAAAGTATTGGTGGGAGAACATGAGATCTGACATCAACCAGTTCATATCTTACTGTTCTGTTTGTGCACAAACCAAGGTGCCCCAAGCTCCACCCACTAGTAAACTCCTGCCACTACCCCCACCCCAGAGATCATGGTCACACCTGGCTATCAACTTCATCACAGATCTACCCAAATCACAAGATAACACAGTAATCATGGTAGTTATAGATCGGTTTTCCAAAGCACTGAAACTATCCCCTTGCCTGGCCTACCCACAGCCCTCAAAACAGTGGAACTCATATTCAACCATGTCTTCAGGTACTACGAGATCCCCGAGGACATACTGTGTGATCAGGGACCCCAGTTCTCATCTAGGTTATTGGGCTAGATTCATGGACAAACTTGGAGTATCTGTAAGTCTGACTTCTGGGCACTATCCGCAGTCAAGTGGCCAAGCAGAATGCGCCAATCAGGAGATTGGGTGTTTCCTGAGGGTGCCCATATGCAAATGTAATACAACCCCGATTCCAAAAAAGTTGGGACAAAGTACAAATTGTAAATAAAAATGGAATGCAACGATGTGGAAGTTTTAAAATTCCATATTTTATCCAGAATAGAACATAGATGACATATCAAATGTTTAAACTGAGAAAATGTATCATTGAAAGAGAAAAATTAGGTGATTTTAAATTTCATGACAACAACATATCTCAAAAAAGTTGGGACAAGGCCATGTTTACCACTGTGAGACATCCCCTTTTCTCTTTACAACAGTCTGTAAACGTCTGGAGACTGAGAAGACAAGTTGCTCAAGTTTAGGGATAGGAATGTTAACCCATTCTTGTCTAATGTAGGATTCTAGTTGCTCAACTGTCTTAGGTCTTTTTTGTCGTATCTTCTGTTTTATGATGCGCCAAATGTTTTCTATGGGTGAAAGATCTGGACTGGAGGCTGGTCAGTTCAGTACCCGGACCCTTCTACGCAGCCATGATGCTGTAATTGATGCAGTATGTGGTTTGGCATTGTTATGTTAGAAAATGTCTTCCCTGAAAGAGACATCGTCTGGATGGGAGCATATGTTGCTCTAGAACCTGGATATACTTTTCAGCATTGATGGTGTCTTTCCAGATGTGTAAGCTGCCCATGCCACACGCACTAATGCAACCCCATACCATCAGAGATGCAGGCTTCTGAACTGAGCGCTGATAACAACTTAGGTCGTCCTTCTTCTCTTTAGTCCGAATGACACGGCGTCCCTGATTTCCATAAAGAACTTCAAATTTTGATTCATCTGACCACAGAACAGTTTTCCACTTTGCCACAGTCCATTTTAAATGAGCCTTGGCCCAGAGAAAACATCTACGCTTCTGGATCATGTTTAGATACGGCTTCTTCTTTGAACTATAGAGTTTTAGCTGGCAACGGCGGATGGCACGGTGAATTGTGTTCACAGATAATGTTCTCTGGAAATATTCCTGAGCCCATTTTGTGATTTCCAATACAGAAGCATGCCTGTATGTGATGCAGTGCCATCTAAGGGCCCGAAGATCACGGGCACCCAGTATGGTTTTCCGGCTTTGACCCTTACGCACAGATTCTTCCAGATTCTCTGAATCATCATTCATCTCATTATCTCTAGCTGCTTTATCCTTCTACAGGGTCGCAGGCAAGCTGGAGCCTATCCCAGCTGACTACGGGCGAAAGGCGGGGTACACCCTGGACAAGTCGCCAGGTCATCACAGGGCTGACACATAGACACAGACAACCATTCACACTCACATTCACACCTACGGTCAATTTAGAGTCACCAGTTAACCTAACCTGCATGTCTTTGGACTGTGGGGGAAACCGGAGCACCCGGAGGAAACCCACGCGGACACGGGGAGAACATGCAAACTCCACACAGAAAGGCCCTCGCCGGCCCCGGGGCTCGAACCCAGGACCTTCTTGCTGTGAGGCGACAGCGCTAACCACTACACCACCGTGCCGCCCTTCTCTGAATCTTTTGATGATATTATGCACTGTAGATGATGATATGTTCAAACTCTTTGCAATTTTACACTGTCGAACTCCTTTCTGATATTGCTCCACTATTTGTTGACACAGAATAAGGGGGATTGGTGATCCTCTTCCCATCTTTACTTCTGAGAACCGCTGCCACTCTAAGATGCTCTTTTTATACCCAGTCACGTTAATGACCTATTGCCAATTGACCTAATGAGTTGCATTTTGGTCCTCCAGTTGTTCCTTTTTTGTACCTTTAACTTTTCCAGCCTCTTATTGCCTCTGTCCCAACTCTTTTGAGATGTGTTGCTGTCATGAAATTTCAAATGAGCCAATATTTGGCATGAAATTTCAAAATGTCTCACTTTCGACATTTGATATGTTGTCTATGTTCTATTGTGAATACAATATCAGTTTTTGAGATTTGTAAATTATTGCATTCCGTTTTTATTTACAATTTGTACTTTGTCCCGACTTTTTTGGAATCGGGGTTGTATATGTACATATGTTGAATTTCCATATATGAAATATATGTACCTAAGAGGTAAAAACATATACAGTGGGGCAAAAAAGTATTTAGTCAGTCACCAATTGTGCAAGTTCTCCCACTTAAAAAGATGAGAGAGGCCTGTAATTTTCATCATAGGTACACTTCAACTATGAGAGACAAAATCTCATTCTCATCTCATCTCATTATCTCTAGCCGCTTTATCCTTCTACAGGGTCGCAAGCAAGCTGGAGCCTATCCCAGCTGACTATGGGCGAAAGGCGGGGTACACCCTGGACAAGTCGCCAGGTCATCACAGGGCTGACACATAGACACAGACAACCATTCACACTCACATTCACACCTACGGTCAATTTAGAGTCACCAGTTAACCTAACCTGCATGTCTTTGGACTGTGGGGGAAACCGGAGCACCCGGAGGAAACCCACGCGGACACGGGGAGAACATACAAACTCCGCACAGAAAGGCCCTCGCCGGCCCCGGGGCTCGAACCCAGGACCTTCTTGCTGTGAGGCGACAGCGCTAACCACTATACCACCGTGTCGCCCTGAGAGACAAAATGAGGAAAAAAAATCCAGAAAATCACAGAATTTATTTGCAAATTATGGTGGAAAATAAGTATTTGGTCAATAACAAAAGTTCATCTCAATACTTTGTTATATACCTGTGGCAGCGGGGGAGTGGTCAAGCGCCGGTCTGTGACAGGAGGGTGGAGCCAGGGAAGGTGAGTGGCAGAATTGCTTCACCTGACTGTAATTAACCTGTGTTTGTGTGTGTTTTCCCAGTAACCGCTCCCTATTTAAGGAGGCAGAGAGAGAGGAGAGGGAACGCAACCCAGGACCAGACGAGTGTGTGTGTGTGTGAATGGATGAGATTACTTAAACTGAAAAGTGGTAAAAATAAATCGCCTTGTCTGCCTCCAAACGTTGTCCTGCCGTCCTCTGTGCTCCACCCATACTCGATACGCGCTACAGTGGTGCCGAAACCCGGGATTAAGGTGGAGCACCAACACAGCAGCCCCATGGAATCCTCCCCGTTCGCGGACTTGGTCCATGCCCTCGCCACGGCTCAGCAGAGCCAGCACCAGGCACTTGTCATGCTCTGAAAGGAGCAGGAGCGCCGCTTTGAAGCCCTGGTGCTGGCCCCGCAGGAAGATCGAGAGGCGTTCCGGCGTCTCCTCGCGTCGGCGGGGTCCACCAGTGCCCCGGCCGCGGGCCCGTCTCCCCTCACCTTGACCAAGATGGGCCCGCAGGACGACCCCGAGGCTTTCATCACATTGTTCGAGCAGGTCGCCGAAGCCTCGGGGTGGCCGATGGAGCAGCGCGCAGCGCGCCTCCTCCCCCTCCTGATGGGAGAGGCGCAGCTGGCTGCACTACAGCTCCCCGCCGACCGCAGGCTGGCCTACGCCGACCTTCGGCGGGCTGTCCTCCAGCGCATGGGGCGCACGCCGGAGCAGCAGCGCCAGCACTTCCGCGCGCTGCGGATGGAGGAAGTCGGCAGCCCGTTCGCGTTCGGCCAGCAGCTCCGGGACGCCTGCTGGCGGTGGCTGAGGGCCGAAGATCGTGACGCCGAGGGAATCATCGACCAGGTGGTGCTGGAACAGTTCATCGCCCGCTTACCAGCTGGAACCACGGAGTGGGTCCAGTGCCACCGCCTGGCGTCGCTGGATCAGGCCATGGGACTGGCAGAGGATCATCTGGCGGCTGTTCCGGCAGCAGGACAGCGGACGACATCATCTTCTTTCTCCTCTTCTCTCTCTCTTTCTTCCCCCCCTCCTCCCGTGTCCCGTCCTCGCCCCATTCCCCCACCGCGGAGGCGGAGGCCGGCTCCACCCCAGCCGGCCCGCCGCACCTGTGGTGCCCTCCCGTTTCTCCCTTCTGTGTCTGTCTCTCCCCCCCCCTCAGGTGAGTGAGCCCCAGAACACAGCTGCAGAGGGAAGGCCCGGGCCGGTTTGCTGGCGCTGCGGGGAACCGGGCCACCTGCAGCAACAGTGTGCAGCGATGGAAGTGGGGGCGGTGGTGCGGATCCCCGACGCGCCAGAGGCTGCCCTCGATCGGGCCGGAGCATATCGCATACCGGTAAGTGTACAAGGGGCTACATATCAGGCGTTGGTGGATTCAGGTTGCAATAAGACCTCGATCCGCCAAAGCCTGGTGCAAGACGAGACATTGGGGGGAGCACAAGGGGTGAAGGTGTTGTGTGTGCACGGGGATATTCACAGCTACCCGTTGGTGTCGGTCCACATACATTTCAGAGGGGAAAAATCGATAGTGAAGGTGGCGGTTAATCCTCGCCTTACCCACTCTTTGATCTTGGGGACTGATTGGCCGAGATTTCGGGGTTTAATGGCACGCCTAGTAAAGAGTGGGTCCTGCCGGTTAACAGGGGAAGGTCCCGGTGTTGCTTTGGCTGGAGCTGCGGTCGTAGAGCCGTCTACGTCATCTCCGCGACAGAGTGAGGAGCCACCGGCCCCTCCTCTTTCTATTCGGGAATCCCTCGCGGATTTCCCACTGGAACAATCGTGAGACGAGACTCTGCGACACGCGTTTGACCAAGTGAGAGTAATCGATGGTCAGACGCTCCAGCCGGGCGCCACCCCGTCCTTCCCCTATTTTTCCATTTTGAAGGATAGGTTATACCGAGTGACGCAGGACACTCAGACGAAAGAGCGAGTCACCCAATTGTTAATTCCAAAGAGCCGCCGGGAATTGGTATTTCAGGCGGCTCACTTTAATCCCATGGCTGGACACCTCGGGCAGGATAAGACACTCGCCCGGATAATGGCCCGATTCTATTGGCCGGGGATTCGCGGCGACGTCCGTAAGTGGTGTATGGCGTGCCGCGAATGCCAGTTAGTAAATCCAGCGGCCATTCCAAAAGCGCCCTTGCGCCCCCTACCATTAATCGAGACCCCATTCGAAAGAATTGGGATGGATCTCATCGGGCCATTAGATCGGTCAACACGATGGTACTGCTTTATATTGGTTCTGGGGGACTATGCAACGCGATACCCGGAAGCGGTGCCTCTTCGCAATATCTCAGCACGCAGTATTGCGGAGGCCCTCTTCCACGTCATCTCCCGGGTTGGAATCCCGAAAGAGATTCTGACTGACCAAGGCACCTCGTTTATGTCACGAACACTGAGCAAACTGTATGGGCTACTGGGTATTAAGCCGATCCGCACCAGCGTTTATCACCCACAGACGGACGGTTTAGTTGAATGGTTCAATCGCACCCTCAAGAATATTATCAAAAAATTCTTAAGTGAGGATGCACGTACCTCTCCGGTCCCCTGTGGAGACCACCTCTCCCCGACCCAACTCACGGAGGTCGCCCAGTTGCAGGCCGAGTTTTTGGATGTGTTCTCGCCCCTGCCCGGTCGCACTAACCTCATAGAACACCACATAGAGACGCCCCCGAGGTTGGTAGAGCGTAGCCGCCCTTATAGACTACCCGAACACAAAAAAAAGGTGGTTCGGGAAGAACTTCAGGCCATGCTCGAAATGGGCATTGTCGAGGAGTCCCACAGTGACTGGAGCAGCCCGGTGGTCTTGGTTCCCAAGGCCGACGGCTCGGTCCGGTTCTGTGTGGACTATAGAAAAGTCAACGCGGTGTCTAAATTCGACACTGTGGCAGCGGGGGCGTGGTCAAGCGCCGGTCTGTGACAGGAGGGCAGAGTCAGGGAAGGTAAGTGGCAGAATCACGTCACCTGAGAGCAATTAACCTGTTTGTGTGTCTTCCCAGTGACTGCGCCCTATATCAGGAGGGAGAGCGAGAGCAGAAGGAGCTCAACCCTGAACCAGACGCTGGTTGTGTGTGTCTGTGAACATTATTGTTAGACTGAAAAGTGTGGCAATAAAGCCAATTTATAAAACCTGATCTCTGTCCTGCCGTCCTCTGTGCTCCACCCACACGTAGGGTCGCTTACAGTGGTGCCGAAAACCCGGGACAGTGGAGCACCAAACCAGCAGCCCCATGGAATCCTCCCCGTTCGCCGATCTGGTCCACGCCCTCGCCACGGCTCAGCAAAGCCAGCACCAGGCACTCGTCACGCTCCGAAAGGAGCAGGAGCAGCGCTTCGAAGCCCTGGTGCTGGCCCAGCAGGAAGATCGCGAGGCGTTCCGGCATCTCCTCGCGTCGGCGGGGTCCACCAGCGCTCCGGCCGCGGGCCCGTCTCCCCTCATTGTCACCAAGATGGGCCCGCAGGACGACCCCGAGGCGTTCATCACGTTGTTTGAACAGGTCGCCGAAGCCTCGGGGTGGCCGATGGAGCAGCGCGCGGCGCGCCTCCTCCCCCTGCTCACGGGAGAGGCACAGCTGGCCGCGCTACAGCTCCCCGCCGACCGCCGGCTGGCCTACGCGGACCTCCGCCGGGCCGTCCTCCAGCGCGTGGGGCGCACACCGGAGCAACAGCGCCAGCGCTTCCGCGCGCTGCGACTGGAGGAAGTCGGCCGGCCGTTCGCGTTCGGCCAGCAGCTCCGGGACGCCTGCTGGCGGTGGCTGAGGGCCAACGATCGCGACGCCGAGGGAATCGTCGACCAGGTGGTACTGGAACAGTTCATCGCCCGCTTACCAGCCGGAACCGCGGAGTGGGTCCAGTGCCACCGCCCGGCGTCGCTGGATCAGGCAGTCGAGCTGGCGGAGGATCATCTGGCGGCTGTCCCGGCGGCAGGACAGCAGATGGCATCTTCTCTCCTCTTCTCTCTCTCTCTCTCCCCCTCCTCCTGTGTCCTGTCCTCGCCCCATTCCCCCTCCACGGAGGCGGGGGCCGGCACCCCCCCAGCCGGCCCGCCGCACCCGCGGTGCCCTCCTGTTTCTCCCTTCTGTGTCTGTCTCTCCCCCACCTCAGGTGAGTGAGCCCCAGATCACCGGTGCAGAGGGAAAGCCCGGGCCGGTTTGCTGGCGCTGCGGGGAGCCGGGCCACCTTCAACAGCAGTGCACGGCAATGGAAGTGGGCGCGGTGGTTCGGATCCCCGACGCGCCAGAGGCCGCCCTCGATCGGGCCGGAGCGTATCGCATACCGGTGAGTATCCAAGGGGCTACATATCAGGCGTTGGTGGATTCTGGTTGTAATCAGACCTCAATTCACCAAAGCCTGGTTCAAAACGAGGCATTGGGGGGAGCACAAGGGGTGAAGGTGTTATGTGTGCACGGGGATGTTCACAGCTACCCTTTGGTGTCGGTCCACATTATTTTCAGAGGGGAAAAATTTATAGTAAAGGCGGCGGTTAATCCTCGCCTTACCCACTCTCTAATTTTGGGGACTGATTGGCCGGGATTTCGGGGTTTAATGACACGCCTAGTCGAGAGTGGGTCCTGCCATTTGACAGGGGGAGGTCCCGGTGTCGCTTTGGCGGGAGCAGCTGTCACAGAGCCGTCTACGTCATCTCCGCGTCAGAGTGAGGAGCCGCCGGCTCCTCCTCTCTCTATTGGGGAATCCCTCGTGGATTTCCCATTAGAGCAGTCGCGAGACGAGACTCTGCGGCATGCGTTTGACCAAGTGAGAGTAATCGATGGTCAAACGCTCCAGCCGAACGCCACCCCGTCCTTCCCCTACTTCGCAATTATGAAGGATAGATTATACCGAGTGACGCAGGACACTCAAACTAAAGAGCGCGTCACGCAGCTTTTAATTCCGAAGAGCCGCCGGGAATTGGTATTCCAGGCGGCTCACTTTAATCCCATGGCCGGACACTTGGGGCAGGATAAAACACTAGCCCGAATAATGGCCCGATTCTATTGGCCGGGGATTCGCGGCGATGTCCGTAGGTGGTGTACGGTTTGCCACGAATGCCAGTTAGTAAACCCAGCGGCCATTCAAAAAGCGCCTTTGCGCCCTCTACCGTTAATCGAGACCCCGTTTGAGAGAATTGGGATGGATCTCGTCGGGCCATTAGATCGGTCAGCACGAGGGTACCGCTTTATATTAGTTCTGGTGGACTATGCAACGCGATACCCGGAAGCAGTGCCTCTGCGCAATATCTCAGCACGCAGTATTGCAGAGGCACTCTTCCGCGTCATCTCCCGAGTTGGAATCCCGAAAGAGATTCTGACTGATCAAGGCACTACGTTTATGTCACGAACACTGCGCGAACTGTATGGGTTATTGGGGATTAAGCCGATCCGCACCAGCGTGTATCACCCACAAACGGACGGTTTAGTGGAACGATTCAACCGCACCCTCAAAAATATTATTAAAAAATTCGTAAGTGAGGACGCACGTAACTGGGATAAGTGGCTCGAACCCTTGCTGTTCTCAGTGCGAGAGGTCCCCCAAGCCTCCACGGGGTTCTCCCCGTTTGAATTATTATATGGGCGTAAGCCGCGCGGCATCCTGGACGTGCTGCGGGAAAATTGGGAGGAGGGACCTTCACAAAGTAAGAACGAAATTCAGTACGTTATGGACCTGCGCGCAAAACTCCACACGCTCACCCACCTAACTCAGGAGAATTTGCGGCAGGCCCAGGAACGGCAAGCCCGCCTGTACAACAAGGGTACGCGCCTTAGAGAGTTCACTCCGGGAGATAAGGTACTCGTACTGTTGCCCACGTCGAGCTCCAAATTGATCGCCAAGTGGCAAGGACCCTTTGAGGTCACACGGCGAGTCGGGGACGTCGACTATGAGGTGAGGCGAACGGACAGGGGTGGGGCGCTACAGATTTACCACCTCAACCTGCTTAAACTCTGGAACGAGGAGGTCCCCGTGGCGTTGGTGTTGGTAGTTCCAGAGAAGGCGGAGCTGAGGCCGGAGGTTCAAAAAGGGACATTGGCATCACGTACCTCTCCGGTCCCCTGTGGAGACCACCTCTCCCCGACCCAACTCACGGAGGTCGCCCAGTTGCAAACCGAGTTTTCGGATGTGTTCTCGCCCCTGCCCGGTCGCACTAACCTCATAGAGCACCACATAGAGACGCCCCCGGGGGTGGTAGTGCGTAACCGCCCTTACAGGCTACCCGAACACAAAAAAAAGGTGGTTCGGGAAGAACTTCAGACCATGCTCGAAATGGGCATCATCGAGGAGTCCTACAGTGACTGGAGCAGCCCGGTGGTCTTGGTACCCAAGGCCAACGGGTCGGTCCGGTTCTGCGTGGACTATAGAAAAGTCAACGCGGTGTCTAAATTCGACGCGTACCCAATGCCTCGTATTGATGAGTTGCTCGCTTTTATTCAACACTGGATTTGACGAAGGGATATTGGCAGATCCCCTTGACTCCACTATCCCGAGAAAAAACGGCCTTTTCCACACCGTTTGGTTTACACCAATTCGTCACCCTTCCGTTTGGGCTGTTTGGGGCCCCCGCAACGTTTCAGCGGCTGATGGACAGAGTCCTCCGCCCTCACGCCACATATGCGGCAGCATATTTAGATGACATAATCATCTATAGCAATGACTGGTAGCGGCACCTCGAACATCTGAGGGCCGTCCTTAGGTCGCTGAGGCGAGCGGGGCTCACAGCCAACCCAAAGAAGTGTGCGATTGGGCGGGTGGAAGTACGGTATCTGGGCTTCCACTTGGGCAACGGGCAGGTGCGTCCCCAAATTAATAAGACGGCAGCAATTGCGGCCTGCCCGAGGCCCAAGACCAAAAAGGGGGTGAGACAGTTCCTGGGGCTGGCTGGCTATTATCGCAGGTTTATACCTAATTATTCGGACGTCACCAGCCCGCTGACTGATCTCACTAAAAAGGGGGCACCAGATCCGGTCCAGTGGACGGAGCAGTGCCAGCGGGCTTTCTCAGCGGTAAAGGCTGCACTGTGTGGGGGGCCACTTCTACACTCCCCTGACTTTTCTCTCCCTTTTATGTTGCAGACCGATGCGTCGGACAGAGGGCTGGGGGCGGTTTTGTCCCAGGAGGTGGAGGGGGAGGACCGCCCTGTCCTGTATATCAGCAGGAAGCTGTCGGTGCGTGAGGGGCGCTACAGCACCATAGAGAAAGAGTGTCTGGCCATCAAGTGGGCAGTTCTCGCCCTCCGGTACTACCTGCTGGGGTGCCCTTTCACCCTCTGTTCGGACCACGCGCCCCTCCAGTGGCTCCACCGCATGAAAGATGCCAACGCGCGGATCACCCGTTGGTATCTGGCGCTCCAACCCTTTAATTTCAAGGTGGTCCACAGGCCGGGGGCGCAGATGGTCGTGGCGGACTTCCTCTCCCGTCAAGGGGGGGGGAGTCGGCTGCAGGCCGGACGGCCGCCCGGCCTGAGTCGGGCGGTGGGGGTATGTGGCAGCGGGGGCGTGGTCAAGCGCCGGTCTGTGACAGGAGGGCGGAGTCAGGGAAGGTAAGTGGCAGAATCACGTCACCTGAGAGCAATTAACCTGTTTGTGTGTCTTCCCAGTGACTGCGCACTATATCAGGAGGGAGAGCGAGAGCAGAAGGAGCTCAACCCTGAACCAGACGCCGGTTGTGTGTGTCTGTGAACATTATTGTTAGACTGAAAAGTGTGGCAATAAAGCCAATTTATAAAACCTGATCTCTGTCCTGCCGTCCTCTGTGCTCCACCCACACGTAGGGTCGCTTACAGACGCGTACCCAATGCCTCATATTGATGAGCTGCTTGATCGACTAGGCACGGCTCGCTTTTACTCAACACTGGATTTGACGAAGGGATATTGGCAGATCCCCTTGACTCCATTATCCCGGGAAAAAACGGCCTTTTCCACACCGTTCGGCTTACACCAGTTCGTCACACTTCCGTTTGGGCTGTTTGGGGTGCCTGCTACGTTTCAGCGGCTGATGGACCGGGTCCTCCAGCCCCACGCCACCTATGCGGCCGCTTACCTAGACGATATCATCATTTATAGTAATGATTGGCCGCGGCACCTACAACACCTGAGGGCCGTCCTTAGGTCGCTGAGGCGGGCGGGACTCACTGCCAACCCGAAGAAGTGTGCGATTGGGCGGGTGGAAGTACAGTATCTGGGCTTCCACTTGGGCAACGGGCAGGTGCGTCCCCAAATTAATAAGACAGCAGCAATTGCGGCCTGCCCGAGGCCCAAGACCAAAAAGGGGGTGAGACAGTTCCTGGGGCTGGCTGGCTACTATCATAGGTTTATACCTAATTATTCGGACGTCACCAGCCCGCTGACTGACCTCACTAAAAAAGGGGCGCCAGATCCGGTCCAGTGGACGGAGCAGTGCCAGTGGGCTTTCTCTGAGGTAAAGGCTGCACTGTGTGGGGGGCCACTTTTGCACTCCCCTGACTTCTCTCTCCCTTTTTTGTTGCAGACCGATGCGTCGGACAGAGGGCTGGGGGCGGTTTTGTCCCAGCAGGTGGAGGGGGAGGACCGCCCAGTCTTATACATCAGCAGGAAGCTGTCAGTGCGTGAGGGGCGCTACAGCACAATTGAGGAGTGCCTGGCGATCAAGTGGGCGGTCCTCGCCCTCCGTTACTACCTGCTGGGGCGCTCTTTCACCCTCTGTTCGGACCACGCGCCTCTCCAGTGGCTCCACCGCATGAAGGATGCCAACGCGCGAATCACCCGTTGGTATCTGGCACTCCAACCCTTCAACTTCAAGGTGGTCCACAGGCCGGGGGCGCAGATGGTCGTGGCGGACTTCCTCTCCCATCAAGGGGGGGAGTCGGCTGTGGGCCGGACGGGCGCCCGGCCTGAGTCGGGCGGTGGGGGTATGTGGTAGCGGGGGCGTGGTCAAGCGCCGGTCTGTGACAGGAGGGTGGAGCCAGGGAAGGTGAGTGGCAGAATCGCTTCACCTGACTGTAATTAACCGGTGTTTGTGTGTGTTTTCCAAGTAACCGCTCCCTATTTAAGGAGGCAGAGAGAGAGGAGAGGGAGCGCAACCCGGGACCAGACGAGTGTGTGTGTGTGTGTGTGAATGGATGAGATTACTTAAACTGAAAAGTGGTAAAAATAAATCGCCTTGTCTGCCTCCAAACGTTGTCCTGCCGTCCTCTGTGCTCCACCCACACTCGATACGCGCTACAATACCCTTTGTTGGCATTGGCAGAGGTCAAAAGTTTTCTATAAGTCTTCACAAGGTTTTCACACACTGTTGCTGGTATTTTGGCCCATTCCTCCATGCAGATCTCCTCTAGAGCAGTGATGTTTTGGGGCTGTCGCTGTGCAACACGGACTTTCAACTCCCTCCAAAGATTTTCTATGGGGTTGAGATCTGGAGACTGGCTAGGCCACTCCAGGACCTTGAAATGCTTCTTACGAAGCCACTCCTTCGTTGCCTGGGCAGTGTGTTTGGGATTATTGTCATGCTGAAAGACCCAGCCATGTTTCATCTTCAATGCCCTTGCTGATGGAAGGAGGTTTTCATTCAAAATCTCATGATACATGGCCCCATTCATTCTTTCCTTTACACGGATCAGTTGTCCTGGTCCCTTTGCAGAAAAACAGCCCCAAAGCATGATGTTTCCACCCCCATGCTTCACAGTAGGTATGGTGTTCTTTGGATGCAACTCAGCATTCTTTCTCCTCCAAACACGACAAGTTGAGTTTTTACCAAAAAGTTCTATTTTGGTTTCATCTGACCATATGACATTCTCCCAATCCTCTTCTGGATCATCCAAATGCCCTCTAGCAAACTTCAGACGGGCCTGGACATGTACTGGCTTAAGCAGGGGGACACATCTGGCACTGCAGGATTTGAGTCCCTGGCGGCGTAGTGTGTTACTGATGGTAGCCTTTGTTACTTTGGTCCCAGCTCTCTGCAGGTCATTCACTAGGTCCCCCCATGTGGTTCTGGGATTTTTGCTCACCGTTCTTGTGATCATTTTGACCCCATGGGGTGAGATCTTGCGTGGAGCCCCAGATCAAGGGAGATTATCAGTGGTCTTGTATGTCTTCCATTTTCTAATAATTGCTCCCACAGTTGATTTCTTCACACCAAGCTGCTTACCTATTGCAGATTCAGTCTTCCCAGCCTGGTGCAGGTCTACAATTTTGTTTCTGGTGTCCTTTGACAGCTCTTTGGTCTTGGCCATAGTGGAGTTTGGAGTGTGACTATTTGAGGTTGTGGACAGGCGTCTTTTATACTGATAACGAGTTCAAACAGGTGCCATTAATACAGGTAACGAGTGGAGGACAGAGGAGCCTCTTAAAGAAGAAGTTACAGGTCTGTGAGAGCCAGAAATCTTGCTTGTTTGTAGGTGACCAAATACTTATTATACAGAGGAATTTACCAATTAATTCATTAAAAATCCTACAATGTGATTTCCTGGATTCTTTCCCCCCATTCTGTCTCTCATAGTTGAAGTGTACCTATGATGAAAATTACAGGCCTCTCTCATCTTTTTAAGTGGGAGAACTTGCACAATTGGTGGCTGACTACTTTTTTGCCCCACTGTATGTATATATACATATAAAACTTATATAAAACCTATTAGAAATTGGAACAATTTCATATAGTGACGTATGAGGATAAGTCAAAAAGTTCTAAGACAAATTGAAAAAAAAATCTTTATTTATGAAAATAACAAAGCTATTTCTCTATATATCCTCCATTTAAGTCTTAACACTTCTGCAAGTGGTGTTTTAATCCATTCCTCCATACAGAACAGCTTCAACTCTTGGATGTTGGTGGGTTTCCTCACATGAACTGCTCGCTTCAGGTCCTTCCACAACATTTCCATTGGATTGAGGTCAAGACATTGACTTGGCCATTCCAAAACATTAACTTTATTCTTCTTTAACCATTCTTTGGTAGAACAACTTGTGTGCTCAGGGTCGTTGTCTTGCTGCATGACCCACCTTCTCTTGAGATTCAGTTCATGGGCAGATGTCCTGACATTTTCCTTTAGAATTCGCTAGTATAATTCACAATTCATTGTTCCATCAATGACGGCAAGCCGTCCTGGCCCACATGCAGCAAAACCGGCCCAAACCACGATACTACCACCACCATGTTTCACAGATGGGATAAGGTTCTTATGCTGGAATGCAGTGTTTTCCTTTCTCCAAACATAACACTTCTCATTTAAACCAAAAAGTTATATTTTGGTCTCATCCGTCCACAAAACATTTTTTCAATAGCCTTCTGGCTTGTCCACATGATCTTTCGCAAATTGCAGATGAGCAGCAATGTTCTTTTTGGAGAGCAGTGGCTTTCTCCTTGCAACCCTGCCATGCACACCATTGTTGTTCAGTGTTCTCCTGATGGTGGACTCATGAATATTAACATTAGCTAATGTGAGAGAGGCCTTCAGTTGCTTAGAAGTTACCCTGGGGTCCTTTGTAACCTTGCCGACTAGTACATGCCTTGCTCTTGGAGTGATCTTTGTTGGTCGACCACTCCTGAGGAGGATAACAATGGTCTTGAATTTCCTCCATTTGTACACAATCTGTCTGACTGTGGATTGGTGGAGTCCAAACTGTTTAGAGATGGTTTTGTAACCTTTTCCAGTCTGATGAGCATCAACAACGCTTTTTCTGAGTTCCTCAGAAAGCTTTGTTCGTGCCATGATACACTTCCACAAACGTGTTGTGAAGATCAGACTTTGATAGAGCCCTGTTCTTTAAATAAAACAGGGTGCCCACTCACACCTGATTGTCATCCCACTGACTGAAAACACCTGACTCTAATTTCACCTTCAAATTAACTGCTTATACTAGAGGTTCACATACTTTTGCCACTCACAGATATGTAATATTGGATCATTTTCCTCAATAAATAAATGACCAAGTATAATATTTTTGTCTCATTTGTTTAACTGGATTCTCTTTATGTACTTTTAGGACTTGTGTGAAAACCTGATGATGTTTTAGGTCATATTTATGCAGAAATACAGAAAATTCTAAAGGGCTCACAAACTTTCAAGCACTACTGTATGTGATAATATATCACCCTATAGGTAACATACCGTATATGGCAATATCATTCTTGATATTGGGCCATATATGTCATATATTACATTTCTGTTTGGGTCTTCTGCTTAGAGAACACCAAAGACTGATTCCAGTTTCTTCTATGGGCAGAGTATGCACAGAACTCACCCAAACACTCGGCCATGCAACTCACGTCCTTTAAGGGCATTCCTGGGTTACCAACCCCCATCGTTCCCATGGGATGACTCACCCACACACATCCTAGCAGTAGACGCCTGGTTCAAGAGAAGCAAACAGGTATGGGAGAGAGTTCGCCAATGACTCAAGCAAATAGCCCATAGATATAAGCTATAGGCGGACAAGCACAGAGGAGACACACCCATGCATGCTTCATGGGACAGAATCTCAGTATCCACTAAAGACTTATGTAATCCCAGCATATGCAGGAAGCTCAGTGCCAGGTACATTAGTCTCTTCAAAGTCCAAAGTCCTCCATCAAATCAATGAGGTTTCCTACATATCGGCACTACTACAACACTGCCGCCAATCACCCGCATTCCATGCTGCTGCTGCTGCATTGCCATAGTCCTCATAGAACCGTCGGCATTCTCTTGCATGCCTTTTCTCTGGCCACGGCCATTCCACCATCAGTCCACATCCTGATGTTATCAATCCATCCTGTTTTCCTTTGTCCTGGCTGGGCCTTCCCTTCTACTTCACCTTCTACTGTCACCTGAACTAGACTATCTGAACGTCATTTCCAATGTCCATACATAGACAACTTCCTCTTCTTCAATTGGGCAAGCAGACCATCTCCCTCTGAAACTCCTTCCCTTTGGCGAATCCATGCATTGGTCTTTCTATCTTTCCAACTGACCTGCAGCATTCTATGCCATACCCACAGCTCAAATGACTCTTTCTTCTTCATATCACTCTGCTTTAATGTCCAACTTTCTGCACCATAGAGGGCTATACTCCAAACCAGAGATTTCACCAATTGTTTCTTCAGTTTCAGGCTGATCTCTTTTGCCTTCCACAATCCAATTAGCTGGCTGGTGGCATCTCTTGCAATTGGGTCATTCCATGCCAAATCAACAAGAGGTTATGCTTGACCATCTCAGATTTCAATGAAATTTGGAGGGCTCAGAGATACTATTAAAAGATGTTAATCCCCAAAACTTGAGCTTCCTATCACCTGTATGCCTGTTTCAGAGATACAGGCATTTGAATTTTTCGATTTTTTTGTTTTTTGCTCAAAACATACATATTTCAAAGTGCAATATAATCTTTATTATGCAAGATAGAAACCTAAAATTTTGCACAGAGAGACTCAATGTCTTGTACTACAAGGTTCAACTTAGAATTTCAATGGTCATTGTATATTAGATGGTGATTTTAACAAGGAAATTAAAAAGACAAATTTGCATTTTTTGCATTTTTAACTCATTCTGGAAGCTTGCCTGTGGCAGTAATGTTTAAACTAAGAATGTTATTCAAATCTACACAGAAATATCTACCAACTTCAGTTTTATCAAGTCTCTACTATTCCTAGTTTGTCTGTAATAGGGTTTTGAAATTCGCCGATTTCTAAAACATGCCATTTTCAGTAGCAAGAAATGCAATGTGGGATAGCAGTTAGGAACTTGTAAATTTTTTTCAGTAATCCCCAAGACCCATATTTTATATTTCCAAATTTTTGTTCTGTGTCTCTCAAGTATTTTTAAACTACAGTGGTTTAAAAAATCCATTTTCACCAAATTCGAATTTTTGATATATTTTCATATAACTGATATTTGAGGGTTAATAAATGCTTCAATAAGGCTCAAGTAGGTTAGGAGACATGTTTCTTCCTCAATTTTGAATAAAATTTCAATTGATGCTCAGTATTAATTATTTGTAAATTGATTTTAATCTAAGACTGTGTAACATTAGCAATCAATGACCAGCTATTGTGTACCAGTCAACAGCCAGCCTTATCAACACAGCACAATAGGTGACCTTTGATACCAGAACAGGTGGCTCATATCTTATAGTTTTAGAGTCTGTAAACTGCATACTTGTTCAGATAACATTATATTGCTTGGATTATATTAAATACATTGTAATACAGAGCACTGAGAAAATTTACCAATGTTATTAACTGAATGTGTTTCTTTGCAAGGATTGGATATTTTGAATAGTTGACTAGGGAATTTAATTGTAGTTGCTTTCAATTTGAGATCAGTATAAATGAGTTTGTTCTTAGACATATAGAAATGGCTGAACTTCCTCCCTGTTCTATAGGAATTGGACTAAAGAAAGATTCTGACTGCCATAAACTAACATACAACAGAAATTGTAAGTTAAGTGATTTATATGAAAAATGACTGACTTCTTTAGTTGTTATATATATATTTACTGAAAAATGTGAAATGTTCATATATTATTTAGCTTTTTTCAAAATGATAATATTTTTAAAACCATATTTCTGTGACATGAACACAAGTAAAATGTTTCCTTATCTATACAAATCATTTAGTTGTATTTATCAGTCCATAATCATCAATAAAATGGAAATAATATCAAAAATTCGAATTTGGAAAAAAATGGATTTTTTAAACACCTGTAGCTCAGAAATACTTGAGAGACACAGAACAAAAACTTGGAAATATAAAATATGGGTCTAGGAAATTACTGAAAAAAATTTACAAGTTCCTAACTGCTATCCCACATTGGAATCCATGCTACTGAAAATGGCATGTTTTAGAAATCGGCGAATTTCAAAACCCTATTACAAACAAACTAGGAATAGTGGAGACTTGGTAAAACTGAAATTGGTAGATATTTCTGTGTAGATTTGAATAACATTCTTAGTTTAAGCATTACTGCCACAGGCAAGCTTCCAGAATGAGTTAAAAATGCAAAAAAATGCAAATTTGTCTTTTTAATTTCCTTGTTAAAATCACCATCTAATATACAATGACCATTGAAATTCTAAGTTGAAGCTTGTAGTACAATACATTGAGTCTCTCTGTGCAAAATTTTAGGTTTCTATCTTGCATAATAAAGATTATATTACACTTTGAAATATGTATGTTTTGAGCAAAATGCAAAAAAGTCGAAAAATTCAAATGCTTGTATCTCTGAAACCGTTGGAGATAGGAAGCTCAAATTTTGGGGATTAACTTCTTTTAAAAGTATCTCTGAGCCCTCCAAATTTCATTGAAATCTGAGATGGTTGAGCATAAATTTGTCAGATATTTGTTGATTTGGCATGGAATGACCCAATCGCTAACCTAGCACAACTCTCAGGAGTTGAATCTCCGTCAGTCCTTACCATTCAGCCGAGGTATTTGAAGCTATCTACCTGGTTGATTACTGTAGCAGTTCGGATGGGTGGGTGGAGCCAGGACCACTGACAGCTTTGGCTGGGCCCGGGACAAAATGCTCTGAATAGGCCCCCCCTAACAACACTTCCCCCTGGGCCAACCCACACACACACCCACCTCTCTTATCCCAGTCTCTAGTCACTCCAACCCTTAAATGACAGGTATTCAAAAAGGTATTTAAAAAAATATTCCTAAACTCGTGGATAGTCTACTATAATCACGCGATTGGGGTGCTCTTGAAGGAGCAGCGATGGACGGGGGATTTCGGGCAGGGCTGGGGGCGAACATAGTATACTGTGCGTGTGTACTGTCCAGTGTGAAAAGCAGAGAAGAACACACCGCTCGAGAAATGGCAGGATATGATTGCGGGCTAATGTGAATATTCTTAGCTTCAATCAGATATATGAAACACAATGTTATTAAGCGGTTGTGGTTATGAAATGATTCAATGCCCTGTGGGTTTGATATGGTGTTCAGTGTGACTTGCTCTCCCCTCGTTTGTAACATGAATTGCGTGCCGCGCGTGCCTTGGTTGGGGTTACTTTACGGGGCTGGAAAAAGTTGGCTGTGTCTTACCTGGCTCAGCTGCCCCACTGCCTTTGCTAGTACCTGCTGCATCATTCAAATCTTTTTTTAAAATATTTATGCAGTGAGCCCCTAAGTCTCTTGGTTTCTTCCTCTCTTTTTCTCTTTTCTTTTCTTTTCTGTGCTCCTGACTTGTGCATGTTGGCAAATGGCACGCACGCTGATTGTCGAAGCGCTAAGATAGAACGATGTCGTTTTTTCCCTTAATCAAAGAGTCATTTTTGCATTAGGGGTGGTAGGGGGTTCTTGATGCCTTTTTCAAAGACAATAAAGGCAAAAGATCTAGAAATCATTTATTGAATGCAAATATAGCACATTTCTCCCCCAAATCAACACATTTTGAAATAAAATAAAATAATTTAATCACAACTTCGGGCGGCACGGTGGTGTAGTGGTTAGCGCTGTCGCCTCACAGCAAGAAGGTCCTGGGTTCGAGCCCCGGGGCCGGCGAGGGCCTTTCTGTGTGGAGTTTGCATGTTCTCCCCGTGTCCGCGTGGGTTTCCTCCGGGTGCTCCGGTTTCCCCCACAGTCCAAAGACATGCAGGTTAGGTTAACTGGTGACTCTAAATTGACCGTAGGTGTGAATGTGAGTGTGAATGGTTGTCTGTGTCTATGTGTCAGCCCTGTGATGACCTGGCAACTTGTCCAGGGTGTACCCCGCCTTTCGCCCGTAGTCAGCTGGGATAGGCTCCAGCTTGCCTGCGACCCTGTAGAAGGATAAAGCGGCTAGAGATAATGAGATGAGATGAATCACAACTTCATGAGAGCCCAGTTCTGGGCCCTCCCCATTCCTGGGCCCGGGACAACATACCCATTTGTCCCCTCCTGTCGGCGGGCCTGGGTGGAGCACAGAAGGAAGGCAGGCCAGAGTTCACAAAACCCATTTGTTTTAGCTTTTCAGCCTTAACTATATGCATATACACACACACACGCACACACACCAGTTGTCTGGTTGGGGAGAGAACCTGCTCTGCTCTCACTCTCTTCCTTAAATAGGGCACGGTCACTGGGGAAGACACACACACACATTAATCAACCTCAGGTGCAGTGATTCTGCCACTTACCGTACCTTCCCTGACTCCGCCCTCCAGTCACAGACCGATGCTTGACCACGCCCCCACTGCCACATACCCCCACTGCCCGACTCAGGCCGGGCAGCCGTCCGGCCTGCAGCCGACTCCCCCCCCCCCCTTGACGGGAGAGGAAGTCCGCCACGACCATCTGCGCCCCCGGCCTGTGGACCACCTTGAAGTTAAAGGGTTGGAGTGCCAGATACCAACGGGTGATCCGCGCGTCAGCATCCTTCATGCGGTGGAGCCACTGGAGGGGCACGTGGTCTGAACAGAGGGTGAAAGAGCATCCCAGCAGGTAGTAACGGAGGGCGAGAACCGCCCACTTGATGGCCAGGCACTCCTTCTCTATGGTGCTGTAGCGCCCCTCATGCACTGACAGCTTACAACTTATGTACAGCACTGGGCGATCCTCCCCCTCCACCTCCTGGTACAAAACAGCCACCAGCCCTCTGTCCGACGCGTCCGTCTGCAATATAAAAGGGAGAGAAAAGTCAGAGGAGTGTAACAGTGGCCCCCCACACAGTGCAGCTTTTACCTCAGAAAAAGCCTGCTGGCATTGCTCCGTCCACTGGACCGGATCTGGTGCCCCCTTTTTAGTGAGATCAGTCAGCGGGCTGGTGACATCCGAATAATTAGGTATAAATCTACGATAATAGCCAGCCAGCCCCAGGAACTGTCTCACCCCCTTTTTGGTCTTGGGCCTCGGGCAGGCCGCAATCGCTGCCGTCTTGGTAATTTGGGGATGCACCTGCCCATTGCCCAAGTGGAAGCCCAGATACCGTACTTCCACCCGCCCAATCGCACACTTCTTCTGGTTGGCTGTGAGACACGCCTGCCTCAGCGACCTGAGGACAACCCTCGGGTGTTGTAGGTGCCGCGGCCAGTCATTACTATAAATAATGATGTCGTCAAGGTACACGGCCACATAGGTTGCGTGGGTGCGGAGGACCCTATCCATCAGCCGCTGAAACGTAGCGGGCGCCCCAAACAGCCCAAAAGGAAGTGTGACAAACTGGTGTAAGCCGAACGGTGTGGAAAAGGCCATTTTTTCCTTGGGATAATGGAGTCAAGGGGATCTGCCAATAACCCTTCGTCAAATCCAGTGTGGAGTAAAAGCGAGCCGTGCCTAGTCGATCAAGCAACTCATCAATACGAGGCATTGGGTACGCGTCGAATTTAGACACCGCATTGACTTTTCTATAGTCGACACAGAACCGGACCGACCCATCGGCCTGGGTTACCAAGACCACCAGGCTGCTCCAGTCGCTGTGGGACTCCTCGACGATGCCCATTTCGAGCATGGCCTCGAGTTCTTCCCGAACCACTTTTTTCTTGTGTTTGGGTAGCCTGTAAGGGCGGCCACGCACTACCACCCCCGGGGGCATCTCAATGTGGTGCTCTATGAGGTCGGTGCGGCCGGGCAGGGGTGAGAACACGTCCGAAAATTCGGTCTGCAACTGGGCAACCTCCACGAGTTGGGTCGGGGAGAGGTGGTCTCCACAGGGGACCGGAGAGGTACGCGATGCCAATGTTCCCTTTTGAACCTCCGGCCCCAGCTCCGCCTTCTCCAGAACCACCAACACCAACGCCACAGGGACCTCCTCGTTCCAGAGTTTGAGCAGATTGAGGTGGTAAATCTGTAGCGCCCCACCCCTGTCCGTTCGCCTCCTTGTAGTCGATGTCCCCGACTCGCCGTGTGACCTCAAAGGGTCCTTGCCACTTGGCGACCAATTTGGAGCTCGATGTGGGCAACAGTACGAGTACTTTATCTCCCGGTGTGAACTCCCTAAGGCGTGTACCCTTGTCGTACAGGCGGGTTTGCCGTTCTTGGGCCTGCCGCAAATTCTCCTGGGTTAGGTGTGTGAGTGTGTGGAGTTTTGCGTGCAGGTCCATAACGTATTGAATTTCATTTTTACTTTGTGAAGGTCCCTCCTCCCAATTTTCTCGCAGCACGTCTAAAATGCCGCGCGGCTTACGCCCATATAACAATTAAAACTGGGAGAACCCCGTGGAGGCTTGTGGGACCTCTCGCACTGAAAACAACAAGGGTTTGAGCCATTTATCCCAATTACGTGCGTCCTTGCTTACGAATTTCCTAATATTTTTGAGGGTGCAATTGAATCTTTTGACTAAACCGTCCGTTTGTGGGTGATAAACGCTGGTGCGGATCGGCTTAATACCTAATAACCCATAAAGTTCGTTCAGTGTTCGTGACATAAACGCGGTGCCTTGATCAGTCAGAATCTCTTTCGGGATTCCAACTCGGGAGATAACGCGGAAGAGCGCTTCCGCAATACTGCATGCTGAGATATTGCGAAGAGGCACTGCTTCCGGGTATCGCGTTGCATAGTCCACTAGAACTAATATAACGCGGTACCCTCGTGCTGACCGATCTAATGGCCCGACGAGATCCATCCCAATTCTTTCGAACGGGGTCTCGATTAATGGCAGAAGGCGCAAAGGCGCTTTTGGAATGGCCGCTGGATTTACTAACTGACATTCGCAGCATGCCGTGCACCACCTACGAATATCGCCGCAAATCCCTGGCCAATAGAACCGGGCCATTATTCGGGCTAGTGTTTTATTCTGCCCTAAGTGTCCAGCCATGGGATTAAAGTGAGCCGCCTGGAATACCAATTCCCGGCGGCTCTTCGGAATCAAAAGCTGCATGATTTGCTCTTTAGTTTGACTTTCCTGCGTCACTCGGTATAATCTGTCCTTCATAATTGCGAAGTAGGGGAAGGACGGGGTGGCGTTTGGGTGGAGCATTTGACCATCGATTACTCTCACTTGGTCAAATGCATGCCGCAGAGTCTCGTCTCGCGACTGCTCTAATGGAAAATCCGCAAGGGATTCCCCAAGAGAGAGAGGAGGAGCCGGCGGCTCCTCACTCTAACGCGGAGCTGACGTAGATGGCTCTGTGACAGCTGCTCCCGCCAACGCGACACCAGGACCTCCCCTTATTAAACTACAGCAGGACCCACTCTTCACTAGGTGACTCATTAATTCCCCAAATCCCAGCCAATCCGTCCCCAAAATTATTGAGTGGGTAAGGCGAGGATTAACCGCCGCCTTCACTATAAATTTTTCCCCTCGAAAAAAAATGTGGACCGACACTAAAGGGTAGCTGTGAACATCCCCGTGCACACACAACACCTTCACCAATTGTGCTCCCCCCAATGCCTCGTCTTGCACCAGGTTTTGATGGATTGAGGTCTGATTACAACCAGAATCCACCAACGCCTGATGTGTATCCCCTTGGATACTCACCGGTATGCAATACGCTCCGGCCCGATCGAGGGAGGCTCCTGGCGCATCGGGGATCCGAAACACTGTGCCCACCTCCATTACCGAGCACTGCTGTTGGAAGTGGCCCGGCTCCCCGCAGCGCCAGCAAACCGGCCCGGGCTTCCTCTCTGCACTGGTGCTCTGGGGCTCACTCACCTGAGGGGGGGGGAGAGACAGACACAGAAGGGAGAAATGGGAGGGCACCGCAGGTGCGGTGGGCCGGCTGGGGTGGGGCCGGCCCCCGCCTCCACGGTGAGGGAACAGGGCGAGGATGAGACACAGGAGGAGAGGAAGAGAGAGAGGAGAGGGGAGAAGATGTTGTCTGCTGTCCTGCCATCGAGACATCCGCCAAATGGTCCTCCGCCAGCTCGATTGCCTGATCCAGCGACACCGGGCGGTGGCACTGGACCCACTCTGCAGCTCTGGCTGGTAGACACACGATGAACTGTTCCAGCGCCACCTGGTTGATGATCCCCTCGGCGTCGCGGTTGTCGGCCCTCAACCACTGCCCGCAGGCGTCCCCGGAGTTGCTTGCCAAACGCGAATGGCCGGCCAACTTCCTCCAAGCACAAAGCATAGAAGCGCTGCCGTTGTTGTTCAGGGGTGCGCCCCACACGCTGGAGGACAGCTCAGCGAAGGTCCACGTAGGCCAGCCGGCGGTCGGCGGGGAGCTATAGCGCGGCCAGCTGCGCCTCTCCCATTAGAAGGGGGAGGAGGCACGCCACGCGCTGTTCCATCGGCCACCCCGAGGTCTCTGCCACCTGCTCAAAGAGCGTGAGGAAGGCCTCGGGGTCGTCCTGGGGGCCCATCTTCGTCCGGGTGAAGGGGGACGGCCCTGCGGCGGTGGACCCCGCCAACGCGAGGAGGTGCCGGAACGCCTGTCGCTCTTCCTGCTGAGCCAGCACCAGGGCCTCGAACCGCTGTTCCTGTTCCTTCCGGACAGCGACTAGTGCCTGGTGCTGGCTTTGCTGGGCCATGGTGAGGGCGTGGACCAGCTCGGCGAAAGGGGAGGACTCCATGGGGCTGTTCTGCTTCAGCGCTCCAAATCCCGCATTTCAGCACCACTGTAGCAGTTCGGATGGGTGGGTGGAGCACAGAAGGACGGCAGGCCAGAACTGAGTTCACAAAACCTGTTTATTTTAGCTTTTCAGCCTTAACTATATGCATATATACACACACACACGCTCCAGTCATCTGGTTGGGGAGAGAGCCCGCTCTGCTCTCGCTCTCTTCCTTAAATAGGGCACGGTCACTGGGGAAGACACACACACATTAATCAACCTCAGGTGCAGTGATTCTGCCACTTACCTTCCCTGACTCCGCCCTCCGGTCACAGACCGATGCTTGACCACGCCCCCACTGCCACAATTACATTTCCACCAAAGAAGATTTGTTCTTTACTTCCATGGACCATAACATGAGTTTTGGCTGAGTTTATATGGAGACCAAAGGTGTGGCTGCATTTCTCAAATTCTGCTGCTTGCTTCTCCAGTTCTATATTTGAGTGTGCAAGCAGTGTAGTGTCATCAGCATAACGTATATTCCATATTGCTCTTCCACCAACAATGCTACCCAATCTTTCATCCAGTGTCTCTTTCAGGTGTCGTATGATGGCTTCACCACAGGCATTGAAAAGCAAGGGGGACACAATACAGCCTTGTCATACTCCTTGTTCAAATGGAAACTGGTCTGTGTGGCCATCTGCTACTCGGATGACTCCAGTAGTTTTTGAGTATAGTCTCTCCAAAAGCCAAACTTGATGTTTAGGTGTGCCAAAATCCACGAGAGTTTTCCACAAGACCGCATGATTGACTGTGTCAAATGCCTTGCTATAGTCAACAAACATCAGCCATAGCTCTTGATCTTGCCTTTTCACTGTTTTCTCAATGATGTTACATAGGGTAAGAATTGCATTAGTTGTCCCTTTACCGGCAACAAAACCAAACTGCTCCTCAGCGATCTGAGGCATTACAAAGTGTGCTAACCTGCTACGTATAACTTCCAGCAACACTTTAGATGCATGGCACAACAGACTGATGGTTTGATGTTTGGAGCAGTCCTGCATTCCGGGTACTTTTGGTAAGGCAATGATTTCGGATTGTGTCCAATCGCTTGGCCAATCACCAGTCTTCCAGATGTTATTAATTTTTTTTTCATAGCTAGCACTACAGTGTCTCCTCCTGCCTTTATCATTTCTCCATAGATTCCATCCTGGCCAGCAGCTTTACCAACCTTTAATCTCTTTATGGCTGCTCTAATTTTGCTTGGTAGGACTTCAGGTTCCAGTAGCTCTGGTGGATGTTCATCAGGAGAGTGCTGTGGGGAGTCTGAGCTGAAGAGTTAAATGTCGTACTCTGTCCACCTTTTTTTGATGTTATCAGCTTCATAAAGCATTTCACCATTCTTATCCTTGATACCAATGTCTGCCTGAGGGGATCTCTTCCCACTAATCTGCCTTATCAGCTGGTAGGTACATTTGGTATTACCAGACCTGAATGATTGATCTGCCTCAGCACTTAGACTAGCCAGCCACTTCCGTTTTGCCTTACGGCATGCAGTTTTAACAGATTTACAGAGACTCCTATATTCTGCATCCTGAAAGTTGTTTATCTTGGCTTGACATCTTTGGTGAATCAAATCTTGGCATTCTTGGTCATCTATCCATGGCTTCTCAGTCTTTCTTACAACAAGACAATGTTCTTTTGTTGCTAAAGTTAGTACATCTGCCAATACTGGCCATGTGATATCCTTACCTTTTAGATGATCTTTGACACTGGATTCAAATGCAGCTGCCGTGGCTGGTTCTTTCAACTGTGCCAGATTTAGTTTGGGTTTCTTGGTAAGCAGCTTTTTATTGTTCCAACTGTGACCCTTCAATTTCATCCAAACTAACTGGTGGTCTGAACCACAATCAGCACTGGGCATTACTATATCTGTGCACAATTAGTTCTGTTCTCTTCTGGTGCATACTGTACACAACAAACAAAAATGCAAAAATAGAACAAATGCTGTATTTTTTTGTATTATTTTATTGTCAACATCTGGCACATGGTGTACAGTGGATATAAAATAGCATACACACCCCTGTGAAAATGGTAAGTTTTTGTGATGGAAAAAATGAAACCAAGATAAATCATGTCAGATAATTTTCCACAGCGTTCAATAATTGTGGATGTTGCAGTGTTCAGAATGAACCAATCACATTCAATCTCATGTACAAAAGTAATCATCATACAGCTACCATCAGTTAAATTATTCTGATTAAGCCCAAATACATATTAACTGTTTCTGTAGGATTTTCTTTATATCGTCTTGGTTTCATCCAAATGCTGAAGCCAAGAGCCTCAAAGATCTTACAAAGCCTGTATGGTATTTTACTTGTTGAAAGGTAACCATCAGGAAATGGGTATAAAAGACATTATATGTACCATGGAATGCCATGAAGGCCATCATCACCAAGTGGAGAAACTGGAGCAATGCAGTGACATCACCAAGAACAGGACAAATCCCCCCCCCCCCCCCCCCCCCAAAAAAAAAAAAAAAAATCACTAAATTAACCCCCCAGCCCTCCAAAAAAAAAAAAAACTAAATTACTCCAAATCATGTGGCAAAATGTGTTATGGTTTAATGAAACCATTTCCAAAAGGTATAAGAATTCCATAGTTCCAAAAGACTTTTTTGTGCCAAACAAACACATCAACAAAAGAACACCATACCCACAGTGAAGCATGGTGGTGGAAGCATCATGCTTTAGGGATGCTTTTCTTCAGGCATAACAGTTTTTTTTATCAAGATGGAGGGAATCATGAATAGCTACAAATACCAGTTGATCTTGCTGGCATCCGTCTGTCTCGAGAGGCAATGGAAACTGTGCTTTACAGTAAGTCAACTTTTGATACAGCTTCTATGATGGTTGTGCAGACCGATCTTAGATCAGCAGGCTTTGCTACAGTTATTGCAAACAAACACACATTATTGACCAAGAGGGGCCAGGATACGCCCACGCCTTCTGAGCTCTCTTTTTTTGTCTGAGCATTAGAAACACTTCTCCTCACCTCTCAAGACACCAGCCATTACAACTACCCTCCATTTCCCACGCTCTGCCGCAACCATCTCCCAGGTCTTTGGGTCGATGTTGCAAGACAGCACGTCACGCTTGCAAACATCTTTGCATCTTAAGATGGGTCTGCCTGTAGGGCAAGAGCCAGACGCAAGTTCTCCATAAAGAATATCCTTTGGGATACGGCCATCGTCCATACGCCTGATGTGTCCTAGCCACCTCAAACTTCGCTGAGAACGTTTGAGGAACCAACTCTGACTAGGAACCAGCTCTGTTACTTTGAGCTGCACTTTAAATAGGAGCATAGCAACAAACACCGGCAGGCCTTTAGTATGGTCTAGCAGTGTGTGCGGTGAGTGCAGCTGATCTCAGTGCAAAACAGTCAGGTGTTTGCTAGTAACTTAAGAAGAAAAGCACACCTTTCAACAGAATAACCCAAAGCATACATCGAAATCAGCAAAACTTTTTTTTTTTATTTTTTTTTTTAGCTTAACCAAAAGAAGGTAAATATTTTTGAATGGCCTCGCCAAAGCCCAGACCTAAAAAAAATCTGTGGAGAGACCTGAAGTGGGCTGTGCACAAGTAATGCCATCACAATCTGATGGCTCTAGAAGGCTTTTGCAGGAAAGAGTAGGAAAATATTGCTAAGTCAAGATGTGCCATGCTGATCAACTCTTACCAAAAAAGACTTGTAATAAAATCAAAAGGTACTTCAACAAAATATTATTTTAGGGCTGTGCACACTTATGCAACTAGGTTATTGTAAGTTTTCTTTTTTCCTCTAAAAAAGATTTCTTATTGTGTTTCACTTTATTTGTATACTTTGCAATTTCATATTAAAAGTGGAAAAAGATTTGACATGAATTATCTTAGTGTCATTCTTTTTAATCACCAAAGCCTGCCATTATCACAAGGGTGCATAGACTTTATGTCCACTTTATGTCTGGAACTCTCGGTTCATCAACATTACTGCATACTATTAAAGAACTGTGTCATGGTTTTGTTAAAGTGTAAAGCAAACTCTTCGTATATGAGCAAAAAGCTTTTGGTAACGTAAATGTTAATATTACCGATATTTACTGCATAAGACCAACAGCAACTTATCTCATCTCATTATCTCTAGCCGCTTTATCCTGTTCTACAGGGTCGCAGGAGCCTATCCCAGCTGACTATGGGCGAAAGGCAGGGTACACCCTGGACAAGTCACCAGGTCATCACAGGGCCGACACATAGACACAGACAACCATTCACACTCACACCTACGGTCAATTTAGAGTCACCAGTTAACCTAATCTGCATGTCTTTGGACTGTGGGGGAAACCGGAGCACCCGGAGGAAACCCACGCCGACACGGGGAGAACATGCAAACTCCGCACAGAAAGGCCCTTGCTGGCCACGGGTATCGAACCCAGACCCTCTTGCTGTGAGGTGACAGCGCTAACCACTACACCACCGTGCCGCCCGCAACTTATCTTTTAATTTTAAAAATATATATAAAATTTTGATTATGGCTGTAAAATGTTTTCTTAGATCTTGTTAATCATTAAACTTTATGGCTGGCTGTGTCACATTTCTTGGAGAAAAAAATACTTTGAAGTCCCATATCATTCATATAATTGAGTCAGAGGTGTCAGAAGCATTTTTAATGTGAGGGGGACACACTGGTGGAGGGGGGTCCTCCCCCAGAAAATTTTTAATTAATTAGATGCCATTTCCTGCATTCTGATGTATTTTTAACAGGTTGTTAAACACGTCATTTTACCTACAAAAGTCACTTAATTCAATAACTATTTTAGAGACTCAACAATAAGTCCTCATTCAACTCGTCCATATATTCATCAGCCTGTTTTTAAACCCACTGCCATACCTAAGATAATGAGATGAATGTGACACAATTTATCACCAACAATGACTTTATGGGTGCATTTTACTTTTTATTTTGTGTTTCCTTTTTTATTTAGTTTTAGATGTAACACAGGGCGGCACGGTGGTGTAGTGGTTAGCGCTGTCGCCTCACAGCAAGAAGGTCCTGGGTTCGAGCCCCGGGGCCGGCGAGGGCCTTTCTGTGTGGAGTTTGCATGTTCTCCCCGTGTCCGCGTGGGTTTCCTCCGGGTGCTCCGGTTTCCCCCACAGTCCAAAGACATGCAGGTTAGGTTAACTGGTGACTCTAAATTAACCGTAGGTGTGAATGTGAGTGTGAATGGTTGTCTGTGTCTATGTGTCAGCCCTGTGATGACCTGGCGACTTGTCCAGGGTGTACCCCGCCTTTCGCCCGTAGTCAGCTGGGATAGGCTCCAGCTTGCCTGCGACCCTGTAGAAGGATAAAGCGGCTAGAGATAATGAGATGAGATGAGATGAGATGTAACACAGCATGCCACTGTGCCAAGCAATAGTGACACGAAACTGTATGTTTAAAAATAAGAATATTCATAATTTCACACAATGACCAGGCATGATATGGCATCATGCAAACTTCCTAACACACAATCACACTGTGTTAAGCAACGATGACACATAAAAAATAACTTCACACAATGAACAGGTGCAATTTTGTTCACCACCAACAGTGACTTTAGTAGGTGCATTTTACTTTTTTCTGATTTAGTGATACTCATAACAAAAATGACCCGGCATCATGCAGTCTTCATAACACAAAATTACACTGTGTCAAGCAATGACACATAAAAGAGAACTTCACACAATGAACAAGTGCAGTTTTGTCAACCTACATGCAATGGTGGTACTACAGTAACATTTACAGATTAGTATAACAAATAGATTTATAGATATAACTTCTTCTTACATCGGTGCCACCACAATTTCTACCACTTCATAACTTTTATCCCCCTTTCCTTCACAATCCAGGTGGAATAATATCCATCTCTCTCCATTGCTTTCCTTTCTACTATTCCTTCCCCATACACTGATTTCCCATGTTACTTTCCAGAAAACTGGCAAAGACCAGACAAAACAAGTTCTTCAAATCACAACAGGGAATCAATAAATATCATCAGAGCAGACTTGACCTCATTCTTGGCATTACAATAAGGTAGGCCTACTGGGTTTGAATTAAATGATAGCTAACATTAAGCTAGCTGATACATCTCCTAACATTGACTAGCCGGCTAACTGCACTAACATTTCCATTGGGACAAAAAAAACTGTTCTGTGGGGAAATTTTGACTTACTTTCCACTTCTTTGTAAAGAATTTCCTTATGTCCATTGTGTCTGGGGAGGGAGCAAATATTGCAAACAATTCATCATCAACCAAGAATAGCCCATTAGGCTAAGCTTATTTCATTGTTTAGTTGAACATTAACATGGCCTAGGGTTAATTTTGAGGGCATATAACAAAAGAATAAGGTTTTAGCAAAAGCTAGACATTGTGAGGTGGCAATGGGGCTGACGTTACCTCCTCCACTTTCAAGCAGCCTGCACCTTGCACCAACATTTCTCTGCTTGCACTGAGATTCACTTCAATTGTGTGTGGTGAGTTGTTGTAGGTAACTGCCGTAACAGGCTGTAATGATTACACAGAATATTGACATGTCCAAGCTCTATTACTATTATTGTAATTGAAGGACAACTCTGACTAGGTTACTTTGAGCTGCACAAGCATAGCAACAAACACCAGCAGGCCTTTAGTATGGTCAAGCAGTGTGTGTTTGTGTGTGTGTGTGTGTGTGTGGTGAGTGCAGCTGATTTGAGGACAAGGCAATGGTTTTATGAATACTGCACTATGGGTGATCTGCAGATAAGGAGACAGTGGGATTAGGTTGGATAAGGGGGGGACCAATATAAAAGCAGAATCCTCATAGAATGTACAGGAGTCGGACTGTCAGGGTAATCAGGTAAGGAAAATTCTGAGCTTCTGGTTTTGTGTAATACAAGTATATTGGGCTTTATAAATAATAAAATGGATTGATCATGTAAGAAATATGCATTCAGAAATCAGAAGGGAAAATTTCAGCTTTTCATAACATTATTTCAAGAATGTATAAGAAATGTCATGTGTTCATTTTCAGTAACAATTATAAACCTGTTAAATGATTATGTACATCATGCCCCTCTTTTTTTAAACCAGAACCTGGACAGTAACCGTTATTTTACTCTGGGTGTGCCCAATCTTCTCATTTTAGCTTGTCCAGAGAAATGATGGTTGCTCCTCTGTTAGTGGCTGGTATCCTAGGCCTTCTTGTTGGAACAGCTAAACCTATGTGTGTCCCGACAGAATACACGCTCTATCTTGAGAAGCAAGAGTGTGACTTCTGTGTGGCCATCAACACTACAATATGCATGGGCTTCTGTTTTTCAAGGGTAAGACACCTATTGATTAGTGTTTGTGAGCAAGTGATCTGGTTAGTGAACACAGTAAAATGGAGTAAAAGAACTTACAGTATCAGTAAACACCAGGTCTTGTGTTGCAAGTAGAGGCTTGTAAAGTTCCCCAGAAAAGTATTCTGTTACAAAAAAGCTGAACCAGATGAACTACACACACACACATACATATATATATATATATATATATATATATATATATATATGTGTGTGTGTGTGTGTGTGTGTGTGTGTGTGTGTGTATATGATAGAGATTTTAATTTCCAACTGCTGCAAGAAACTGATACTACTGAACCAAAGAATTCAAGAGCGAACAGGTTTTTTTTTTTTGTAAAGTTTTGTTTTGACTACAGTATTGTATTTTCATTTCATACAAAGCAGCCTAATAATAGTAACTGAATAAATAACAAAACTATCTCATTCAAAATAGGCAAATTATGATATTGATATTTTAATAGTACATCATTTTAAACAAACTAAACTGATGTAGTAAACAATGCTATTTTATTCATTTAGGTTTGCACTGCTGGTACAGAATGTAATTTTCCTAACTTGTTTTCTTGTAAGCTACCTATTGAAATCAACATTTTTGCATATTACATTTTTTATTTGGATATTATTTAGTTTCCAAACAATATAATATCAGTGAGCATAAGGATATAGGAAGGAAGAAATCATTTGCTCAACAACACTGAAATTCTTTCTCTGGTTTCTTGTAGCCACAATGTGATTATGGTTTTATGGTAGAGAGAGAGAGAGAAAGAGAGAGAGAGAGAGAGAGAGACTGACTTTGGAGGAAAATCAGCTTATCAGTAAGAGCTGAGCATACTTTACACAAGTACAGGTTTTCAGAATTTTCTAGAAAAAAGTATGAAGATGTTAGTCACAAGATGAAACTGTATGAAAGTGATACTGCTGAACCAAGAGCATGTATAATGTAGAAGTGTCTATGTAGCACTGCTGAAAAAGAAACCATTTCTATTCTTTAACTCTGATGTCATGTGCTTTTTTGTTTCTTTGCCTCTTACATATTGTGCATCTCACAGGATAGTAACATGAAAGAATTGGTGGGACCTCGTTTTCTAATCCAGAGGAGCTGTACCTATCAGGATGTGGAGTATCGTACAGCAGTTTTGCCTGGTTGTGCCACTCATGCTGATTCTCACTTCACCTACCCAATCGCTCTCAGCTGCCACTGCAGCATGTGTAACACACGCAGTGATGAATGTGCCCACAAAACCAGACTCAGTGCAGCCAAGTGCTCCAAACCAGTCCGACGTTTGTACCCCTATCCTGGGCAGAGTGATGACATCTAACCCAGCTTCAGTGATACTTTTGATAGCAGTTATATTTCAGTCAGATTGGACACTTGAAGACTTTATTTTGACCTGATCTGTATGTACAATAAAAACTACACATGTAATAAAGCCATGTCTGCAGCCAACAGTGGAACAGCTGTTTTATTTGTTCAGCTGCTGAAATTTTATGAGTGGTAGTGTTCCATCATAGGTCTTGTTATGACCACCAATCTGGTCATCCTGAAGACCTTAATGAGTATTTGATTACTGTAATTAAGACCAGGAAACTACTGTAAGACATGTCATTGCCTCCATCACCATCATAATTTTTTTTTGTATACAAGTTATTGCTTTTTAGGGGAATAGAAAGAAAAGACTCAAAGGAAACCAGGTCAAGTTTGAAAATACAGTAGGGCCTACAGTACCAATCTGGACACACCTAATTCAGTGTGTGTGTGTGTGTGGTGGTAGTGGTGGTGGTAGGGGTCTTTATTTTTATGACTTAAAAGACACTTCATATCTTAAAGTATTGATGGTCGTTTCTCTTTACTTAGATGAGCGGTTCTTAACATAATATGGATTACTACAGTTGTGGAATAGGGCTATTTACTTTATTTTCATTATTTACTATTTACCAGGATTCCCGCTGGTGCTCATCACTGATGAACATAATCCATCAGTGACGAAAAGAAAATTACTAGCAGTCATCACAGTGTATTTGTCATTATTATGTAGGTTGAATTGGGATTAATTAAATTATAAATTATGTAATAATTGATAATTAAATTAATCAATTTATAAATAAAGATCAGTCTCATAAAATCTTAAATTATTAATCTTAATACTCACCGTGAATGGTTACATTCAAGATTAATGGTAGCTCTGTATTAGATGGGAAACCCAGTTGTATACAAAAGCTAAATTCTGAAGGAAAAAGGAGTTCTAAATAGTTGACCTTGTGAATAAACAACAGGAACAAGTAAAATGCAATTCAATTTTATTAGCTTTTATTTGTCTACTACTCACTAATAATAATAATAATCTCAAAATACATTCAATGTCGGCAAAGGTAATAACAAGACAAAACAATGGAACAATTACACCTGGACTATAAAGTTGAGGGAAAGAGAGAGAGAAAGAGATAGAAGAAGAGAATCCCTTGTGTGTGCGTGTGTGTGGAGGTGTGTGTGTGTGTGTGACCTAGCTTGTCGTTAGCTAAAACAAAGGAATGTTAGCTAAAACAAAGGAATGTTAGCTAAATAGAACAAAGGATTAGCTCTGTGGCTAATGTGTGCTTTGTGTAGGTATCTGTGGGCAGATGCTAATGACTAGCCACTCTGGCAATGCTTAAACAAAATGGCGGTCAGTGCCTAGGTGTCATATCACAGGTAACTCAATGAGGGAGGTAACAAAATGGCGTCGGGAAATATGGCGCCGGCAGGCCTAGTCGAGAACACAAGCCTACGAGCTAGCGTATCACCCTGAGGTAGCTAGCAATAAGTTGCTAAGGAGAATCTGACCACGCTACAGCTGGATCCAAACACTGCACTTAACAACAATTTCCAACAGACTATCTAGGCAAAGAACTCAACGCGAGAGAGAGAGAGAGAGAGAGTGAGAGAGTGTGTATATGTGTTGGATGGAGAGAACTAGGCCTTGTAGCGGTCTAGCCTCGGAGTTTAAAATAACAAACTTGTCGCTGCGCTGCTAATCAGATAGGGAAGCTAGCAATGGAGTTAAGGAAAGATATCATGCAAGATACCCTGTCTAACAAGTTCAAAGAAAAAAAACAGAACCAAAACAAACAATAAAAACAAACAAACACCTTCCGTGTCTGAGCGGGTATGCTAAATAGCTCAAAGCTTAAACATGACCCTAACAACCATCTGAATAAGCTACAAATTAAAAATTTGCCCAAGTGCCTACTCAATGCGATGGAAGTTCTTTCTCCGATGTCCGCGCTGAGGGTCGCGGTCCGAGGAGAGGTGGTTAGCGGCGCGTTGCGTCCAACCGCGGCTAACGAAGCAGGAAGATGGAGGCCTAACTGGCCCACGGTGCTTCAGGAGAAACCTCCGGTGATGCGTCGACGAGAAAAAGGCTGAGAGGAGCGAAGCTGTCCGCAAATGCCTCTTAGCGTGGAAAACTACTTAACTGTAGTTAAACTTTGCAAAGGTTTAGAATCAAAACCACTATATCGCTGAAACTTAGCGGGTCGTTCAAAAGTTCAGCCGAAACTAATTTGAACAGGCTGTTCTCAGACAATAGCGGTTAGTCTCAACACTGTAGGCGAGCGTGCCTACAGTCCGTCCGACCACTCCAGTAGTCAGAACACGAGAGGACGAATCGAGGCGCTCTTGATACAGTTAAAGCAGTTCCACTTTACGTCACATCCGGGTGGAGCGCGCAAGGAATTGTGGGATCGTTATAGGGGGCGCTGGCGAGTTACCAACATTCCCCCCTTGGCCATAGGCGCTGAAAGGAATGATACCCTATGGGCACATGGTGTTTAGTCTGCGACCCACGGTCCCTAGTAATCCACAATGAGGTAGTTCCACAATGAGGTAGTTCCACAATGAGGTAGTTCCACAATGAGGTAGTTCCAAGGGTCCTTTCTGTGGAAAGTCTTTCAGACACAGTTCAACAGTTCAATTCATTTCATACAGTCCATAAGATGCATAGGCACTTGGACATGAAAACAATTACACTATGGCTACTTAACTACCTTCTACATACAATATTTCACACAGCAAACAAAAAAATAATCAAAACTCCATAAAGGAAAATGGAAAAGAGGGGTTAGTTAGCGTGTTAACAAGCCTACTCTTCAAGAAAGTTAGTGGAGGCCTTAGGCCTGATGGAGAATCGGACAATGCCACGATCTAATTTCTCAGGTGCGTAGATCGTTTTGTCCAGTTTGCGGTGTAGTGTCAGTATGTACCTATGTAGAGTGATGGCTATGAAGACTGTGATAACCCAACCGCTAGCTAGAAATCCCAGCGCAATTCGGCTTATTAAAGATCCTTGATTGGACGAAGGGTTTGCGCGGTTATTCAAGAAAGTGGTAGCGATGCCAGTGGGCTTAAGATTGAATTGCACGGTTTTGGTCCCTTCCAGCAGTAGTTGTGCTTGGAGGGTGGAGTTTATCTCAAGTTCGTGACCTGGGAAGGCATCGGGCATTTCTATCTCGGTCTCATACTGGTCAGCGCTAAGGTGATGGAGGGTGATGTCACCCACGTGAACAGTGGCTCCTAGTGGGACACTTAGGAGAGAGGTTTCGTTAGGGATCTTCATTCTAGTGGCAGTGTTATGTTGATCATATGATACCAGAATCTCAGTTTGGGGAGTGTTGATTAGCCACCGATTACCAGCTCTTTCTACTCTAGTTCCTATTCCTTCATCTTTAATAGACAATTTGCCTGCACACTTCTGCTCGGGGACTTTTGTCAATCCACAGAGACGGTCTGTGGTGTCTCGGATAAAGGGATTGCTGGGGCAGACCCAGTGGATATCTTTGGTAGAGGTGCACATGTCTAAATTAGGGACGAGGTAGATAGAGGGGTTGTCATCGTGATAGGCTATGGTGGGAGGTGTCTGCAAACGTACGTGTACGTCGTTGTTCCAGAAACCTACATTAAGGACAGATTTGATTCTGTATATGTTTTGCCGTTCAATAACGGGGAGATTGAGGATGAAGCCTATTTCTAGGTTTTGAGGGTTCACAAAAATGGGGATAGCACTGCCAAGACTATAAGCCAGATGAATCTGTGATGAGTAAACGTTAGTCGTGGTAGTAGATCGGAGTATGCTGTCAACCATGCTGAGGGGTATCAAATATGGTGGGATTTTACCTCCACTCAGGGTGCTGAGAGAGCTACTTACTTCTCTCATCAGGTCCTGCATTAGGTCTCGGATTACTCGGACGTACTTGACTTCGCTTCTCATGATTGCTGCTAGCCTGTCTACGGCATGTACTGTGTTCTTGATTAATGTAGAATGCATGTTAACGGTTAGTATGGTTCCCTGCAGGGTTTTGCCTAGGCCCTGCAGCTCCTCCTGTTGAGTTAGTAGTCTACCCTGGATTTCTGGCATTTCTTCCTTAAGAATGTTCATTTCTCGTTTGACCGCGGTCAGGCTAACGGTGTTAACGGCAGACAGGCCCATTGAGAACAGAGAGCCAATGGCGGATGCAGCAGTAAGTAGTCCTCCGAGGAACCGTTTAGGGCGTGTTTTGCTGCTGAGTTCCTCCTCAGTGACTATGAACTTCTGTAACTGTTCGAGCATGTGAACTGTGGTACGCTTGGCGTGTTCGATGTTGGACCCAATCTCGGAGTCAGGCCCGGTTTCGAGGTTTGTTTGTGTGGGCGATCTAAAATGCTTACGGTACACGTCCCAAGGATCGAGGCGGGTGTACACGCGCTGGGTATGGACGCGGCAATTGGTGAGGAGCAGTCCTGGGGCATCTTGGAGAACAATGCCACTCGGCGGACCTGGTTCCACTATGTTACCGGCCAATGTGGTCTGCAGGACTAGGAAGATGCCGAGGATCCAGAGAGGGGCCATTCTGCAACATACAGGAGTTTGTTATTCCGATTTGAGTGGTAACAAGGGTGGTTACTTATAGATGCACGCTTATGGATTGAGAGGCATGCAACTAAGTTGGGCAGGCTATAACTTATTGTTTGTCCACCCCCCTATGGAGTGTGGACTGCTCAAAAAGCTTTATTTGGTTGCTATGGACCCATCTATACGAAGGCGCCTGGCTGGGCTTCGAAGTTTTGATGCGGTAGGCGACGGGGGACAGTTTACCGACGATTTCGAAAGGACCGGACCAACGGGGTAAGAATTTTCTGGCTACTCCTACCGGTTTGGTGAAATTGAAGTATAGGACTCTGTCGCCTACTTCGTACTCACGGTGTGTCGCCTTTCTGTCGTAGTAAGCTTTCTGTCCTTTCGCACTCTTTTCGAGGTGTTCCTGGGCCCACGCAAATGTGGCCTGCAAGTGGCGTTGCAAGTCGGTGACGTACTGGTGTGCAGTGTACGCAGTGGCAACGCTTAGGTCCTCTGGTCGGTAGAGGAGGTGTAAGGGAAGAACCATTTCACGGCCAGTCATCATTTCGAACGGGGTGACTCCGGTGGTGCGGTGAGGAGTGGACCGAATGGCCATCAGCACCAGAGGGAGTTTGATGTCCCAATCTTTGCCATGGTGACTCACATACTTGCGAAGCATGCTCACGATGGTTTGGTTGGCGCGTTCGACCTGACCGGAAGACTGAGGATGATACGCGATGTGGAATTTTGCCTCGACTCCGAGCATCTCCCACAACACTCTCATGACCTCTGCGGTGAAATGAGTACCTCGGTCGGAATCAATGGATAGGGGCAAGCCCCAACGGCTGAACACATGGTTCATAAGAAGGAGAGCGGTGGTCTCTGCGGTTTCGTTTGGGGCGGGCAAGCATTCCACCCACTTCGTGAACGCGCAAGTGACGGTCAGGAGGTACTTATTACCTCGAGCCGATTTCGGCACCGGTCCGACCCAGTCTATCTGGAGATTAGACCAGGGGAATGAGATGCCTTTGCTTTGCAGTGGGGCGCGGTTCAACGGTTGGGCTGGTCGGAATTGGCAGCAAATCAAGCACCCTTTGACATACTCGGTAACGTCCTGAATCATGAAGGGCCAATAGACAATCTGTTGGAGTGTCTGGTAGGTCGCCTGAGCGTTCCTATGGCCCCCGCACGGGCTGTCGTGAGCGTACTGCAACATGACCCCCCTATGATCTGTGGGCACGACCCACCGGGGAGGTCCCTGGTTGCGTGGTGTGTACACCAGGAGTCCTTTCTCGAGTTTTAAGCAGTTTTTGAGATTGTGAAGGTGATTTAAGTCTCGGGACTGTTGCAACTCTTGTGGGGAAATTGGGGACGCCACGGGGTCCGCAAGGAACTTACGGATTTGGTGGATCACGGGATCCCTTTCCTGCATAGACACCAGGTCGGCGTCCTGGGGCAGTCGGCCGAGTTGCACGGTTCCTGCTTGGGGTACTGCGTCAGTTTGACCTGCTCTAGCCTGTCGGCGAGTAATCGCGGTTACGTTATGGTGTGGCATCTCGGGAAGCCATGACGGCTGGAATTCCCAAAGGGGGCCGTCTACGGCTCCCGCTTTGGCGAGGCCATCTGCCTCATCGTTACCGACTTTGTCAGGTCCTGGGACTTGAGAATGTCCCTTCACCTTCTTCCAATAGACGCACATTCCCTGTTCGGTTACGAGTCGATCGCATGCTAGGAAGAGTTCGGAGTGTTTCACTTCCTTGCCCCTTGCATTTTTCATGTCCTGCACCTTCCACGAGGGAAAGTGTGAGACGAAGCTATGCCTGGCATAATTTGAATCAGAGCAGAGGACTAACCGCTTGATGTTCTCACGGGCAGCTTGTTGCAGGACGATGAGCACGGCTGCTACCTCCGCATATTGGCTAGTCTTAGCCCCGAGTCGGTGTTGGTATTTCCCTTGTATAGGGCCGTTCGCCCATACGATACCGACACCGGCTTGCACTTTGCGTTCATGATGGAATGAGCATCCATCTATGTAAGCGGTGGGGAGGTCTTTGCAGACGTTCTCGTCATAGTAGTGGTGGTCGGAGGGGAGAGCAGGTACGGTTGTTAGTTCGGTTTGATCTGGACTATTCTCGCAGTCGCAATGCTGGCATTCCGCCAGCCCTCGGCCAAGCACCATCTTGTGGTTCTGGGCGTACTTCACCTCGACGTCGTAGCCCTGTAGTGCCATCATCCAAGCTGCGATGCGACTGTTCGAAACTCTTCCCTCTCTCAGCCTCTGGCTGTTCAAGAACGAGACCGGTTGATGATTGGTCTCTATCACCACCTTCTGGCCACCAATGTAACTGCGAAAGTGTTCAACGGCCCAGACCGTGGCCAGCAGGGCTTTTTCGCAGTCTGAAAATTTAAACTCCACAGCACTGAGGGGCCGACTGGCGTATGCTACGACACGGCGATCTTTGTCATGCTGCTGTGACAGTGCAGCGCTCAGGCAGTGGGTGGAGAAACTAGCCTCCAAGAAGAACGGTTTGTCTTTGTCGGGATACGCGAGGCAGGGAGCGGAGCAGAGCTTCTGCTTCATGCTCTTGAACGCGAGTTCTTGAGGGTCACTCCACTGGAAGCATTTATCCTTCCGGAGGAGCTCGGTGAGCGGTCATGCTATCTCCGCGTAGTCCTCAATGAACTGTCGGGAGTAGTTGCAGACCCCTAAGAAGCTCCTGAGTTCGGGTACGTTGGATGGGGCTTTGATGTCTTGGATAGCCCGCACCCTCCCTGACTGGGGTTCAATGCCATCTGGCCCGACGCACAGTCCAACGTATTCAACTTTGGTGCGACACCACTGCCCTTTGGTGACAGAGAGCTTCGCTCCTGCTCTGGACAGCTGAGACAGAACATGGCGTATCTCTTCGAGGTGTGCATCAAAAGTCTGTGACCTAATGAGGATGTCATCGACATAGATCAAGTTGCCACGAGCTGCGGCATCGCTCATTGCCTTATGCAAGAAGATGTTGAATTCAGCGGGGGAGTTCGCGTAGCCGAACGGACATCGGTTGAAAGTTAGCTGGCGGTTCCCAAAGGAAAAGGCCAGCTTGTGCTGGTCAGCTGGATCCACGCGCATGGTCCAGAATCCACTCGCCACGTCGGCGGTGGAGAAGAACTTTGCACCCTTCACCTTGGCAAGTTCTTGATCCAGATGGATCATGGGCCATCTTGACAAGGGCACTTGCTTGTTCAGCTGCCTATAGTCAATGGTGAGACGCCACTTGCCGTTCGGTTTCAGCACCGGCCACAAGGGGGAGTTGTAAGTCGAGTTACACTCACGAATGATCTGCTTTTCCAGCAGAGTGTCCAGTGTTTCTTGTATTGAGTCGTATGCGGCTAACGGGATTTTGTATTGCCGCACGAACGTCGGTGGAGCGTTCGGATCTGTTGGGATTCGGACGGTGTGGATGTCCGTGACTCCGCAGTCATTGGAATCTCGCGCCCAGATTGCCTTGAAGTCGTAGAACAGTTCACGGAGCTGTCGTCTCTGGGCGTCCGTGGTCAGGCTGTCAGCTTTCACCAGCTGTTGTTGAACTTCTCGTTCGAAGCCTGGGTACGGTTCACCTAGAGCTGAATCGACGACCTCAGTTGCAGGGGTGTCATTGCTCGATTGCGTGGCAAGAGCGTACACCAGCATGTGTTTCGGGGTGTCAGTTTTGGTCATGACTATGCGCTCGTCACGAAGCATGTCGTGAGGTTCGACGCGGATCATGTGGAAAGGAAGAGTGATCCAGGGAGGTTCCACTGGATCGGAATGAGTGTCCGGCGTTGGCAGCTCACCGATGACTGGAATGGTGAGTTCAAAGTCATGGAATGCCTGGTCTATCAGAAGGCCTAAAGGCCGACGGGCGGGGATCGTGATGGCGTCCCGCGTGGAGTTTTGAACCAGGAGGTAAGCGGAACGATGACTCACTTCAAGCAGCGGAGTCCCACACACGGCTAAGTCAAGCTCCATGAAGAATCTGAGAGGCTGGAAGAACGCCTGGGAGCTACGAAACTGCTGGTCTTTCATGATGACCAGCTTAAGAGGGGAACCAGCAGTCCTAGCGGGAATGACGATGTCAAATTCGCTAGCGACATGGCAGGCTTGGGGAATCGTTTGTCCTGACCGCATTTGTTCCGGGTCAGCTTGGAACGGGTGCTTAGCAGCGTCGGCTTGGGTCCAGATGACCCAGTTGACTAGGTCCAGTTGGGCTCCCAGTCTGACCAAGATGTCTGCCCCAATGACCAGTGGGTCAGGAAGTCCGGGGATGACACTCAAGAAATGAAGGAATTCTCTCTGACCGATGGCGAGCGACACGGCGCAGACGCCCGTGGCTTTGATGGGGCTCTGGGGTTGTTCGGCTGACAGTAGCCGGTGGCTCTTCTGCACAAAGACAGGGGAAGGAGTGCTCTGACGCACTATGTCGAACCACGTTTGGCTGATGGCTGACTTCTCTGACCAAAGCGCTAACCTGACGGCAGGTGCCGTGACGCCGTTGACAGCAATGTTGCCAGATATCCAGGGGTAGTACCTGGTTGGGGCAGATTCGCCAAGAAAGCAAAGGAAAGACGGGTGGCCATCAAGCGCGTTGCGGTTGAGAAGAGTGTCGGTTGAGTTTGGTACGTCTTGACTCGGCTCAGGGTGGAGCGGAGTGGTCTCGAGGTTCTCGGGGACCCGCCCTGACTCAGCTATCGGTGGAGTAGCATCCACGCTAACTTCATCGCAACGGGCTCGATCATGACGACGAGGATCTGGGGTCTGTGGGGACGCGACCTGGGCCCACAGTTGCCCACGACGACAGTCAATGAGGGGCGCTAGCCTATCTAGTAGGTCTTGGCCAATGAGGAACGGTTCTACCCCAACAGAGCAGATGTAAGTGGGGTGAGTGATGGACATGCCCTGGAAAGTGAGTTCTAACCATGCAATGGTTGTTACTGGGGCTTGATTCTGGGTGAAGCTAACCAAGTTGACGTCACAACGTTCGGTTCTGATGGGTCTACCTTGCGCGAGCCGCGCATCAGAATCCTCTGCGAAGACTTTGGAACACATCAGGGTGATTTCTGACCCGGTATCCAAGAGAGCTTGGAGGGAAATGTTGCCTTCTACCACCACTGGGGTATAGATACGCTTGGCGTTGCCTTTCCTAACCAAATCTCCAAGAAACTGCGTCAGGGGTGCATCCTGCGGGTCAGGCTTCACTAATGGAGGGGGTGGTTTCAACTCATCGCTGCCTATTGGGCAGGGGTCCTTTCCCCACCCCACGAGGTAGACACGCGGTGGTGGTGGGGATGGGTCCCGGCCTAGTCATGCTGACGGTTCGTCCCTGTCCTTGCTCGGCTTACCCTTCCTGTTCTTATTGCTCAGCAGTTGTTTAACTCGTGCTAATTCGGTCCTCAGTTCTGCCATCCCAAGCGGCTCTTGGTTGGCTTGTTTAATCCGTGCTAATTCAGCCCTCAGTTCTGCCATCCCAAGCGGCTCTTGGTTGGCTTGTTTAGCGGTAGCTAGCTTAGGGCTCCGCTCCCTTCGAGAGGAGTTGCGATGGGGCCTTGACTGTCCACTATTCTGAGATTTAGGGCCGTGACTGCCAGGTTTGCGGTTACCTTGCCCGTGGGCGTTGGGGCCCTGTTCCCCCTTGGCTCCAGCTTGTCGAACTTTCCAGTTACCTTTGGGTTGACTCGACGTCTGGTGGCCGGGGTTTGGGTTCGCCCAAGGGGGCCCGCGGTTTGGGGCTTCACCCCCTTCTAGGCCTAAGGACTGACCTTCCTGCTCATATAGGCTGAGGACTCTGGGATCGTCCTCGTGGCGGTCCGTGGGTCGGACGAACGTCTCCCACGTTAGTTGTGCGGTGCGACGCATTTCTCTCATAGTATGGGGGCGCTGGCGACACGCGAGTGTTACTTGGTTACGGATGCACGGGTGAAGGTTATGGAGGAAGAGGGACTTGAAGTTGCGATCTTCCTCTAGCCCGGGCTCGCTTCTGCCCTGAAAGTACGCTGCACGGAGCCGACGGTAGTACTCGCGAGGGTGTTCGCTTCGTTTCTGTCTGATCAGAATGGCACCCATCGTCGCAGCAGTCTCGTCCTCGTACAACGAGTATTCCTCTTTCAAGTACTTACGTATTTTCTTGTAGTCGTCGAGGACTGACTGCGGTAGGGTCTCAACGAATGCTCGTACGCCACTACCTAAAGTTTTCCAGACTAGTCTGGCCTTTTCATGCGACGTAGCCTCTGGCAGGTCCAGGAGGCTACGCTCGATTTCCCGGAAATAATCATTAATGCTTCGGTGTCTATGATTTTCCGGCTCAAAACGCTCTATGTCTTTCGCAAGGACGTCGATTTGGCGGATCCTAGTTTTGCGTTCTGCGACGAGGCGTTTTGATTTTGACCCGTAGGGGTCCTCGCTGTCTTCGCTATTTGAGCTGCTCTCATATCGCCTATGTCTGCGTTTCGGCTTGTAGGCGGCCTCTCCGTCAGAGGAGTCTGAGGGTACGTAGCGCGGCGTTTTCTGCGGGCTAGAGGCTGCAGCGATATTGAAGCGCGAGGGGGTGTAGTGGGGAGTAAAGTACAAACTCCCAGCGCCACGAGGTGGCGATCGTGCGGCTTTCACGCGAGTTGAGCTTGAGTGCGGTGTCTGATCTACCGTTCTAAGCTCAGGTTCTTCCTCCTCCAGAGCGGAACTCTGTTCTTGGGAGGGTTTGGCCGATCCCTCATCTGAGCGACGTGCTTGCGTCACTTCTTCTCTGAGGTATTCTATTTCGCACTTTAGTTCATCTTGTGTGGCTCTCAGGCCCACGAGGCTACTCTCCGCGCTTTCTGCTCTCCTTTGAGCTTCGGCCAGTTGTCGTTTTAGTGTTCTTTTCTCTTGTTCGAGGGTCATACACACATGTTCCATTTCCTTATAGTAGATCATGAACAATTTGGGTAGCCCTTCTGGGAGAGTCATAGTACGCTCCTTAAGTTCCCTAACGGCTATGTGTATTTCATCAAAGCGAGCCTTTTGGTCCAGATCACAGAAGTAATTTCTCCTATCCTCCGGGACTTGGCCTAAATCGCCTACAACGTCGAAGAGCGAGAGGAGGGGCCCTTCTGACTCCCTTGATGGGGAACGCGACATTTTGTTCGAAATGTATTAATTAACTTAAAGGAAATTAATACTAGGTGTTGATTAGGTTAGAATTTAATTTAATCCAAGTTGCTAAATAATTGATGTGGTTTCTTAGCTACTTTGTTTTCACTAATGTTTCACTTGTATTAATTAGCTCAATTAATAATTAGTTAATAATAATGATTATTAATAATATTAATTAAGTACTTGGATTAGATATTACTCTAATGTACTAATCAATTAAACCAGTTTATCAGCTAACTGTGGTTGGCAGCTGAATTTCAGTTCTGTGATTAACACACTGTTAATGATTCACCATTAAAGTCATCTGTGTTATACCTTGGCAGTTGATTTTGGGTATACAGCAGTTTACAAGTTATTGTTGAGAAATTCACAAGGTCATTAAACTAATCCTCACACGGGGCACCACTTTAATGTAGGTTGAATTGGGATTAATTAAATTATAAATTATGTAATAATTGATAATTAAATTAATCAATTTATAAATACAGATCAGTCTCATAAAATCTTAAATTATTAATCTTAATACTCACCGTGAATGGTTACATTCAAGATTAATGGTAGCTCTGTATTAGATGGGAAACCCAGTTGTATACAAAAGCTAAATTCTGAAGGAAAAAGGAGTTCTAAATAGTTGACCTTGTGAATAAACAACAGGAACAAGTAAAATGCAATTCAATTTTATTAGCTTTTATTTGTCTACTACTCACTAATAATAATAATAATCTCAAAATACATTCAATGTCGGCAAAGGTAATAACAAGACAAAACAATGGAACAATTACACCTGGACTATAAAGTTGAGGGAAAGAGAGAGAGAAAGAGATAGAAGAAGAGAATCCCTTGTGTGTGCGTGTGTGTGGAGGTGTGTGTGTGTGTGTGTGTGACCTAGCTTGTCGTTAGCTAAAACAAAGGAATGTTAGCTAAAACAAAGGAATGTTAGCTAAATAGAACAAAGGATTAGCTCTGTGGCTAATGTGTGCTTTGTGTAGGTATCTGTGGGCAGATGCTAATGACTAGCCACTCTGGCAATGCTTAAACAAAATGGCGGTCAGTGCCTAGGTGTCGTATCACAGGTAACTCAATGAGGGAGGTAACAAAATGGCGTCGGGAAATATGGCGCCGGCAGGCCTAGTCGAGAACACAAGCCTACGAGCTAGCGTATCACCCTGAGGTAGCTAGCAATAAGTTGCTAAGGAGAATCTGACCACGCTACAGCTGGATCCAAACACTGCACTTAACAACAATTTCCAACAGACTATCTAGGCAAAGAACTCAACGCGAGAGAGAGAGAGAGAGAGAGTGAGAGAGTGTGTATATGTGTTGGATGGAGAGAACTAGGCCTTGTAGCGGTCTAGCCTCGGAGTTTAAAATAACAAACTTGTCGCTGCGCTGCTAATCAGATAGGGAAGCTAGCAATGGAGTTAAGGAAAGATATCATGCAAGATACCCTGTCTAACAAGTTCAAAGAAAAAAAACAGAACCAAAACAAACAATAAAAACAAACAAACACCTTCCGTGTCTGAGCGGGTATGCTAAATAGCTCAAAGCTTAAACATGACCCTAACAACCATCTGAATAAGCTACAAATTAAAAATTTGCCCAAGTGCCTACTCAATGCGATGGAAGTTCTTTCTCCGATGTCCGCGCTGAGGGTCGCGGTCCGAGGAGAGGTGGTTAGCGGCGCGTTGCGTCCAACCGCGGCTAACGAAGCAGGAAGATGGAGGCCTAACTGGCCCACGGTGCTTCAGGAGAAACCTCCGGTGATGCGTCGACGAGAAAAAGGCTGAGAGGAGCGAAGCTGTCCGCAAATGCCTCTTAGCGTGGAAAACTACTTAACTGTAGTTAAACTTTGCAAAGGTTTAGAATCAAAACCACTATATCGCTGAAACTTAGCGGGTCGTTCAAAAGTTCGGCCGAAACTAATTTGAACAGGCTGTTCTCAGACAATAGCGGTTAGTCTCAACACTGTAGGCGAGCGTGCCTACAGTCCGTCCGACCACTCCAGTAGTCAGAACACGAGAGGACGAATCGAGGCGCTCTTGATACAGTTAAAGCAGTTCCACTTTACGTCACATCCGGGTGGAGCGCGCAAGGAATTGTGGGATCGTTATAGGGGGCGCTGGCGAGTTACCAACAATTATCATGTCATATTTTACAGAAATCCCTGGGATTTTGAATGTTGTAATATAATAATGTAACTTAGAATTGGTGTCTTTGTGGTCCTAAAGGAGAGATATATGAGTGAGAAATTATTTATTTTTATTAAACTGATTATTACTTTTACTAGCGCGGTGACTACAATTATCGACAGTCCATAATTAGACACCTTTTCAGATTTACCATTAAAACAATTTTACAAAGGTGAGTTTCAGTTACAACAGTTATTATTGGTTAATTAATCAACCAGAAGACCCCCCTCACCCTTTGATCTTGTCGTCTGATGACACAGCTCGTTACCTGAGATGAAATTTTTTTTAGCATGATCAGCAATTTGAGGAAAACCTGGACGTCATAATTGCTGGTAAGCATGGTGGAAAGATCATGGACATGTTTTTACTTATCACATTCACCAATATTTCATTATATCCTTGTGAAACCTACTTTGTTTCTTACTCTTTCCTTTGACAGTTGCCATTTTGTATCTAAACGCGCGTTTGAGAAGTCACGTGAGGTGTCGATAATAGTGATCACTTTCGCCGGTGTCCACCATTATCGACACCCTGTGGAATTAAGTGACATTTACAACTGTTATGGATCGATCTTTGTGTAACAATGTTGAAGTAGATTAAGTTTTTTTTTTTTTTTAAGTGCTGTGATTTTATAATAATTTTTTTTTTCTGATTCATAACAGAATGTAATGCTTATAGAGTATTTGGAATCCTACTGCAATAAATAGAATTAGACCAGAGTTAAATTCCTAGGATAATAGCACATTACATGCTTGAAATATTCAGATTCTTCTATTCCATTCAGCCTTTTTTTTTTATTCGAAATTTGTTGTAATTTTAAAAAATCGGCCTTTGACCTGGATTTTTATGTGGTTGCAATGTCAATTGCCTGTTGACATTTATTGGTAAACTACAAAACTAGAAATTAATACAAACAACAAACAATTAACAAAATATGATCTATGAAAATATTTAGAAAGTGGAAAAAAAAGATTTTCTGACACAAGTTAAACATTATCAGTTCATTTGTTTACAAACATTAGAATTACTTCCTTATTTACATAAGCACAGACATCGATATATTTATATAAATAATATTTGTACTAAATATCGTATAAGTCTATCCAAGGCGGCACGGTGGTGTAGTGGTTAGCGCTGTTGCCTCACAGCAAGAAGGTCCAGGTTCGAGCCCCGTGGCTGACGAGGGCCTTTCTGTGCGGAGTTTGCATGTTCTCCCCATGTCCGCGTGGGTTTCCTCCGGGTGCTCCGGTTTTCCCCACAGTCCAAAGACATGCAGGTTAGGTTAACTGGTGACTTTAAATTGACCGTAGGTGCGAATGTGAGTGTGAATGGTTGTCTGTGTCTATGTGTCAGCCCTGTGATGACCTGGCAACTTGTCCAGGGTGTACCCCGCCTTTCGCCCGTAGTCAGCTGGGATAGGCTCCAGCTTGTAGAACAGGATAAAGCGGCTAGAGATAATGAGATGAGATAAGTCTATCCATCCATCCATTATCTGTAACCGCTTATCCTGTCCTACAGGGTTACAGGCAAGCTGGAACCTATCCCAGCTGACCATGGGTGAGAGGCGGGGTACACCCTGGACAAGTTGCCAGGTCATCGCAGGGCTGACACATTGACAAACAACCATTCACACTCTCATTCACACTTACGGTCAATTTAGAGCCACCAGTTCGCCTAACCTGCATGTCTTTGGGGGAAACCGGAGCAACCAGAGGAAACCCACGCAGACACGGGGAGAACATGCAAACTCCACACAGAAAGGCCCTCGCCGGCCGCTGGGCTCGAACCCAAGTCCTTCTTGCTGTGAGGCGACAGTGCTAACCACTACACCACTGTACCGCTCAAATATAAGTCTATGTAAAACTAATTTTATATAAAAACTATGTTTTGTTAACTTAATACCACACACCAATTTATATATATATATATATATATATATATATATATATATATATATATAAAACAGTAGCGGCTGGCTTTTGTAAAAGTGAGGGAGGAAGGAATGCTTGGTTGAAGGTCACGGGCCCCAATGCGACCGCACCTGCTGGACCGGCTATAGTTACACGCACGGGTTGAGTTGATAATAGTTGAAAAACCTATCATTTTAACGGGGTGTGTACACTTTTTATAGCTGCTGTACACATTACTTTCAGGTGTTCAACACATCTTTCTCTTTCAAAATTCTCTCAAAATCTTCCGTATTTAATGAAGCAAACCTGGCGGCCATGTTTGTAGCTCAGCCCATGGAAGGGTTTTGCAAGCAAAACATTCACCACGTCCTCTGTTTCCATTACTTTATTCATAGAATATTTATAACATAGTCAATCCACTTCCACCTCGCCGTTCTCACTCTGACTGCCGAAGTGCCCGAGTCACCGGATCTAGAAGTTAAGTTTGATAAGATAACCCCTCCCCCCAGGCAGCTAAGGCCTCTACTTATTGGTTCATTGCGCAACTAGGGCTGCAGCCTATTGGTTGATATTTTGTAGCACTTGTCAGATCTCTTAGCTAGTCCCACCCTCTTAGAGGAGGATTTTCCTCCTCTCTCTCATTGAAGTCTATGTTAACCACGAGCCGCCAGTGCCGGAGACTGTTTGAATCGGAGTGAATGGGAGCCGAAGGGAGGAAGATCCTCCGTGCAGTAATTTCTAATAGCGAGCGATAGGGGGTGCTAATGTAATTTCACCCAGAGAAACAAATATAATGTACATGTCGTATTTGGCAGTAAAATAGTAATATTCAAGGACAGCAATTCATTAAATTGGTCAAGACAATTTCAACTTTTTATTCTTAGAATTTTTAAGGAGGATCTTCCTCCCTCTCCTCACTGGAGAAGCCACCTGTGATATAAAATCATCTGGATGTTGATAATTGTGGAACGGTGTTGATAACTGTGGACAAAGGTGTCGATAATTGTGGAACGGTTTTGATAACTGTGGACAAAGGTGTCAATAATTGTGGTATGGTGTCACGTGATCTGATACACTAAGTAATAGGGACTCAACTCTTTTTTTTTTCCCAGTGGAAGTTTGAGTAATTATTCATGTACAATTTTTGTATTGAAAGTCTTTTCTACTTTTGCAACGGCCAAAAGATCATTAAGGTGTCGATAATTGTAGCCACCGCTTGAGTGATATTAAGTCAATTGACACATTTTTTTCTTTCTTTTTTCTTTTCCCATATCTTATTCTTCTTTATATTTGTATATGTAAATACTTAATTTAATTTATCTAGAAGTTTTCTCTATTTTCTATTCTCTGTTTATCCGTAATTATGCTGCTGGAATTTTAATTTCCCTGAGGGAACCTGCCCAAAGGGATCAATAAAGTTCTATCTACAGTAATCTAATCCAATCTAATCTAACATGCCTCAGTTTCCTGTGTTGATGATAATAATAAAGAGACAGAAACTGAAGTGAACGACATAAATTTAAAAAGAGCAGTTAAAAAAATCATGAATAAAGATGTCATAATCTTTGAATGTGTGTGGGTGATGATAACATTACCTTATAAAGGTAGATAACCTCGCCAAACGATGCCAATCTCCCTTAAATACAAGCCCCAGGAAAACTGGACTGAGCCGCTGGTGTGTTCAGTATCTAGAAACGGTTCTGTGGCAAACTAACGGCGTTCTGTGTTCCAAATCAGATTTGTTCGGTTCACAAATCAATGGGAAAAAATGATTCCTTCAGTGTTGGTTGTTCCAGATTCTTCTGGATTCTGTTCATCTGTAAATCAATGATTTAGTGTGCACCTGGCGCTCCTCCTCCCCTCCAAAAAAAAAAAAGTTTTAGTACATGGCTACTCGGAATTATGACTTGATTGTATTGCAGATACTGAGATGCCTTCTGTTTTTTTTTTTCAATTAATAAGGTTTTTCATCTCATCTCATTATCTCTAGCCGCTTTAGGTTTTTAAAAATTTAAACTAAATAGTTATTCGTGAAGACATTATGGTATACATTTATATTTAATAGTAGATCCTAGCTTAGTTTTTTTTTTTTTCACTCATGACACGAATGCAGTTGAAAGTGAGCTGGGCGAGTCCTGTTGGATTTTAACAGGGTACAGGAACTTGGTGCATCGACTTAATAACATACTGCATTCCCGGAATGCACTGTAAACTACATGCGCCATCCTTTTATGTTTATGGCATTGTTAACACGCAGGTTCACAAGCCAAAATGGTAAGACACTGCAGAAGGCTTACTGCGTACACACACAGGTCGGCTGTCCACCTACTGGTCATATTCATTAGTGCATCCCTGTACTCACTAATAATAATAATAATAATAATAATAATAATAATTTGTATGTATGCAAAGCTTGAATGTGTCTATGTATAATTTCAGGCAATCAAAACAAGATTTGCTGATGTGCTGGGCAGTGAAGAGGCTGTCATTGCTGCCGTGGTACTTCCAAAATTCAAACTTCGCTGGCTGCGGTCACAGGAATTAAAGGAAAAGGCCAAAGCAAGTTTGCTGGCAGAGTGTCGAAAAATTGCCCTTGAAGAACCACAGCCAGAACTACAGCCAGGTACTACAAGCACATCTACACAGCACATCGATTTGGCTAAAGAGGACTCCTTCTTTTCCTTTGAGGAAGACGAGGAGGATACATTCTCTTCAACAGAAAGGCAGGTGGAAGATTATTTAAGATCTCCATCGCAACAATTCAACACTTTGAATGGATTTCCTCTCATCAAGAAAATATCACTACGTTACAATGCTGCTCCGCCATCTAGTGCACCTGTTGAGAGACTTTTCAGTCTGGGAAAGCTTGTCTTCTCCCCAAAGCGAAACGGACTGTCTGACAAAAGATTTGAAAAGCTTCTCCTTCTACGCTACAACTTGTGGTTCAGCCGCTAGATAAGTGGGCTATGTTGTAGTGATGCGTACATTGTTATTACTGTTAGTACATTGAATGATTAACATAAGCTCCGTTCAGCTCCGTTTGTTAAAAATAGCAATTTATTAATTTAATTTATTATTTTTCCCTTTGTTGATTTCTGTGCCTTAATATGAAGGGTGTATAGGCCTACTTCAAATGATTGTAAGTCATGCTGTTGATGATAACTCAGAAAATGTATAAGTCTAATAAGAATTTAAGCTACAGTCAGATATTTTATTGTTTTTTTTCCCCAATAATACTAATAGAATAAGAATTTACAGACATCATCAGGGCCTATTATTTTGTTACCAATCGTTTACCTGTACTTAAATGCAAAATCAAAGAATATTTACATTTTCAACCAATTCAAGTAGGCTAACTTCCAAAAATATTGCATTTTCAGTATTTCAATTTTATTTTCTGTTGTGGGTTGCAATCTAGTATTCATTTTGAATAAATAAATGTTTGGCAAGTCGGCATCAGTGCTTTAGTTTGTGGAGATGTGAAATGGATAAACATAATGTACTAAACCCATCACTACCCTCAAGCAGTTCAAGCAGCGTTACTGCTATTATAACCTTGTAAGGGTCTACACACTTTGAGTAGCCGTCAGAGTCAGTGAGTAATTAAGTCCTCTTTAGTACTCAGGAAGATCTTTGATAGTGTTTTTAAGGAAGCATCCTAAACAAAAATCACAGGCAAAATAACATAACAGATAAACAGGGTATTCATCCTTGATCTGTTATGTTATTTTGCCTGTGATTTTTGTTTAGGATGCTTCCTTAAAAACACTATCAAAGATCTTCCTGACCTATTGTAAATGGTGAAAGCTAAGCTAACTGTAATAAACCAGGTTATCATAATGCTGTAAACTGTGAGGACTTAATTGCTCACTGACTCTGTACTCTGTACTCCAAAAAAGTAATTGCGTTAGTAACTGCGTTACTTCACTAGAAAAGAACAGTTATCCTCGTTTATCTGTAAGCAAAAAAAAAAAGTAACGCAATAAATACTTTTCCTGGTAACTAGTTACTTTTCTAGTGAAGTAACGCAGTTACTAACGCAATTACTTTTTTGGAGAAGTACTTGTAACTAATTACTTTTTCAAAGTAATGTGCCCAGCACTGCTCACTATACCCTGCGTGTGTACATGGCATATGTGCTGTTTTGGGGTTGAGCCTCACATTAATTTTTACAACAATGGCTGAATAGGTCTGTAAGAGATGTTGATTTTTGCTGCAGCTCTGAAGAAAATCTGCTTGTAATCCCCTGAGTCATAGGACTTGTTCACATGCACAATCATTGTATGGTTATCTCAGTCAGGAGCTCAGATTGCACTGACTTTGTATTATAGACATGTTGCAGTCTTTGTTTATACAGTAGTTATCTCGGTATTAAGCTCTGTCTTAACCCTTTGATACAAAACATGGGTCAAAAGTGACCTGGCTGAGTTTTTATCTTCTATATCTTTGCAATAAATTAATTCCATCATTCAGTATTCAAGGTATTCCTCAATTAACTTGTTTTTGATCATCATACATCCTTATTTTATTTTTTCCTTTCTTACTTTTTGAATAAAAACCCTTTTTGTATCACTACCCTTCTAATGCACAACATGGGTCAAAAATGACCTGCATTCATTTTCCAGGTTATTTCATGTATGGCTGAGTGTTTCTATGATATACTTTTGAAATAAATTCATTTTGTCATTTACTTTTCCAAATATGCAGTAAATATCTTGTTTTTGTTTAGCACAAATCATCATTTTTATTTTTCCTTTCTTAAGTTATGAACAAGCACAGCTTTTGTAATTCTACATCAAGTTTACGCACATGGGTCAGAAACGACCCGCTAGCTACCTAGCTGTTGACATATTCTACTTTAGTTAGCTAATTTTATTGTAGTTGGCTTAGCTAACTACATAGTTAATAAATAAATAACTGGCCCCATTCACTGCTAAAGTAATTACTTGAAACAAATTATTATTATAGTATTAAGACATTTAATTTTAAATCACACTTGGATGACCCATGTGTAGTAATATAAAAAGTATTTTTGTTCATAAAGTAGGAAAGAAAAAATTAAATTAATGATTTGTGGTAATTAAAAACAAGATATTTAAAGAATACTTGGAATATTCAATCATAAAATAAATTGATTTCAAAAGATAAAGCAAAGAAAAACTCAGTCAGCATGAAATAACCTGGAAAATGAATGCGGGTAATTTTTGACCCATGTTGTGCATTAGAAGGGGTGTGCATATGTTTTGCATCAAAGGGTTAAGTGGCCACTTACATTACCTCAGTTTACCTGGGTATATTCACTGTCTTATATGTACACCGAATGTCATGAGCAGGAGCTCAGATTGTTGCTAAAATAGTAATAATTTATTGATATAAGGTGTTTTGTGGTCAGTGTACTACACTGTAGTGTATCATGCAGTAATGCATTATATGACAATGCAACTTTCATAAATATTACCATATATCAGTTGTAATTATGTTCTACGCATATACCTGCAACTCTGACAATATCATTTTCAGTGACTTTCAAAACCATTTTATTAGTTCCTAGTTTTAAACCATATTTTGATATGGTAATTTTCTTGAAGAAATTTCATTTACAACATGTCTCTGACAGCTCAAAATGCATCTCCGGGCATGTAAAAACTGCAGAGTTTACTGGGTTCCCCCCCAATTTACTTGGATCCACCCCTGATAACCTGAAATAAGCTCAAACTAAAGAGGTTTATTTTAGCTTGATTTTGCACAGGGTGCCCCAAAACAAGTCTTTCTTAGAGGCTGGAGTGGAGCCCAAATTTTATATGTAATGGTGAAGCCTAGCTGGAGCTGTACAAATATTTGAATTGTGCCAGTTTGGTTGGTATAAACCTGTATTAAGTCCACTTTGATAAGTCAGTAACTAAGAAAAAATACAGACTAAGAAAAAGTGAAGAATACTTATTTGACTTTATTTTTCAAGGAAAAAAGTGGAGAATATTTTTCAGAACCCGGGGGAACCCTGTATTTACTGTTTGATCTCAAACACATTAAGAAGGCAAGACATTGTACTAACTAACTTCTGATGAGGCAAACATGTTCACTGGTGGTTTGCCACCACAGTTTGCCAGCAGTGACAAACTTCTGGTAACCTTCTGATAAGTTTGCCACTAGTGGCAAACATGTCAACTGTTTGTTGTTGTTGTTGTTGTTTTCCTTGTCTTGTTTGCTTTTTGTGTTGTTAATACAAGTGTGGGGGTTTTTTTTTGTCTATTTTCCATAAGAATAATTGATGTGTGCAGTGATTTTAGGAACGCTACACTGTGAAAGAAGAACTTATTATATATTTTGTAGTACTTCTTTTCGGGTGGCACGGTGGTGTAGTGGTTAGCACTGTCACCTCACAGCAAAAAGGTTCTGGGTTCTTTTCTGTGTGGAGTTTGCATGTCCTCCCCGTGTCTGCGTGGGTTTCCTCCAGGTGCTCCAGTTTCCCCCACAGTCTAAAGACAAGCAGTTAGGCCAGGGGTCACCAAACTTTTTTCTCTGGGGGCCACATTGTCATTCCTGACTGTGATGGGGGGCCGGGGTCGGGTCAGCTATATAACATAGAATTGTATGACCCAGACAAATATGACCACCAGCAGGCCTCATTGTGTAGTAGAGATTACTAGCCTGGCACAGCCATCCCCACTACTATATCCACACTACTATATCCACACTTGATTCCTGGCACATATTTGTTTATCTTTACTAGTGGTTTGCAAAAGTAGTAATCGAGTCTTCACACTTTGTTTTAATTTGAAATACCACAGATATTCCATTTATTTATTTTCTAATAAAAATAACATCAAAGCTGTCAAGGTAAGAAACATCTGCCTAGTTGAGGTGATTGACACTGGCAAAGGTGAGTGAAAAATTATAAATTGTAGGTAGGCCTGTTGATATTATTAATAATAATTGTGTGCAGCACTTAATAAAGGTCAAATAAATAGGCCTATAAAATAAATACATTTTAAAAAACAGTGAAATTATAATATGAGCAATAGATCACAGCAGTTGTGCTGTGTCCTGCATGTCATTGCTCTCATCCATGGCCAAAGTAAAAAACTCGAATTCTGATGCTTTCTCATTCAGCTGGTCATACACGTTGTCCCCCAAATCTTCAGTTCGCCTGGTTATAGTAGGTGCGGAGAGACTCACCACGTTGAGTGCATCCTTCTTGTCGGGACACACCTCCTCGGCCACAGCAAGCATGCATACTTTAACAAAGTCCCCATCAGTAAATGGCTTTCCATGGGTAGCTAGTAGGTGAGCTACCTTATAGCTAGCTCAGACAGCAGTCTGGTTGATCTGGGTTTAGCGAAGGAATACATTCTGTTGTGCAGCCGGTCCGCATTTCATCCTCCGAATCCTGTCTTCTCTTGTTTGCCCTCGCAAACTAGCATACTCTTTGTGGCGGGTTTCGTAGTGACGACGCAGATTATATTCTTTGAAAACCGACACACTTTCTTTACATACAAGACAAACTGCACGGTCCTTACACTGAACGAAAAATAATCGGTGGTCCACTGTTTTTTAAAAACTCTGCACTCTCTGTCAGCTTTTCACTTACCGCTAGCCATTTTGCTGTCCTGAACACTGACAGTTCTCTGCGCGTTCACTGCCTGTCACTGCTTGATCGCGAGCATATGACGAAAATTCGGAAAATATGAATAGTTAATTTTATAACTAAATATCAATTTTAATTGATAAAATCAACAAAATACAAGATGCAGACACGTTATTTGCCAAAAAGCAATTTAAAAAAATAGGCCATGACCACTTTTGGGGATTGCCTCATAGGGCCGGTTCAAGTGGTGGGGGGCAGAGGGGCTGGGGGGCCGGTCAAAGGGGGGTGGCGGGCCGGAGTCGGCCCGCGGGCCGGAGTTTGATGACCCCTGAGTTAGGCTAACTGGGTACTCTAAAAATTGTCCATTGATCAAGTTTGGAGAGGGATGGGCTCCACCAAGTTTAAATGCCCTAAACACACCAATGATGGACTGTTAAAATGTCCTCAGTGGGGCCCCTATGTCCCTTGCTGGCTATGGAAAAAAGAAGTATTTCTTTTCCATGTTGCATTTTGTAGACGGTCCCTGAGCACTTGTCTCACAGTCAGCACAAAGACTGTGTTTTCATGACACTGTTTGCTTGGCTATTCCTAATTTTTTAATATTATTCTAATAACCTTTAAGTCTCTACATATTAAATTGAAAAGTCATGCAGAAGAATGCATGTGTTTGTGTTCCTGATCATGCAACAATACAGATGAGCACAGGAGCACAAATACGCAAATGCAGATGTTTTACATGATTTTATTGAAGAAAAAAAAAGGTGGTTTTTTTCCATTACATCCCCAGGTTCCCACACCTGAAAATATGGTGATTTTTTTTTTTGTATGTGTTTTGCATTTTTTTTATTATCAGCAGGCAGTGTGATAGGTTTCGACAGCAGCCACAGGCAGCTAACAGTTTTGCACTGTAGAAAGGATTTTTATTCTCTCTGGGAATAGTGATCAAGTCTGCAAGGTGTTGTAATTTACATTCAGACGACAGGGTCATCATTGTTTATTATTAGTAGTATTTCATGAACAATAATATACAATATTTGAAAAAAATTACATACATATACAGCGCCCTCCACAATTATTGGCACCCCTCATTAAGATATGTTCTTAGGCTTGTAATAATTTTTTTTTTTTAATAATATAGGACAACAATGCAAAAAAAGAAAAACTCAACCTTTAATTCAAGTGCATTTATTTGGTGAGAAAAAATCCCACATTAAGAAATAATTATTTTACATGAAATCATGTGTGCCACAATTATTGGCACCCCTGAAGTTAATACTTTGTACAACTCCCTTTTGCCAACAAGACAGCACTTAATATTCTTCTATAACATTTCACAAAATGGGAGAATACAGAGAGAGGGATATTTGACCATTCCTCTTTGCACAATCTCACTAAATCATCCAGAGTCCTCTCCTATGCACTCTCCTGTTCAGCTCACCCCACAGGTTTTCAACTGGGTTGAGGTCTGGGGACTGAGATGGCCATGGGAGGAGCTTGAGTTTGTGTCTGGTGAACCATTTTTGTGTAGATTTGGCCACATGTTTAGGGTCATTGTCTTGCTGAAAGACCCAGTGACAACCCATCTTCAGCTTTCAGGCAGAGGCCACCAGATTTTGATTTAAAATGTCCGGGTATTTCAAAGAGTTCATGATGCCATGCACCCTAACAAGGTTCCTGGAGCCTTTGGAAGAGAAACAGGCCCACAGCATCACCAATCCTCCCCCATACTTCACAGTGGGCATGAGGTGCTTTTCCGCATACTCTTCTTTTGTGATGTATTAGAGTGTTTGTTGCCAAAAAGCGCTATCTTGGTCTCATCTGACCAAAGCACACAGTCCCAGTTGAAGTCCCAGTACTGCTTAGCGAACTCCAGACATTTACGTTTATGCTTGTAAGTGAGAAAAGGCTTTTTCCGTGCATACCTCCCAAACAGCTTGTTGGCATGTAGATCGCGCCTGATGGTTGTTATGGAGACTTTGTGACCCCAAGCTGCTACTCTTTGACACAATTATCTAACAGTGAGCTTTGGAGAACTTTTTACTTCTCTTACCATCCTCCTCACTGTGCGTGGTGGCAAGATAAACTTGCATCCTCGTCCAGGCTTGTTTGCCACTGTTCCAGTTGTTTTAAATTTCTTGATGATTCCTCTGACTGTAGATATGGGCAAGTGTAGGCGAGTGGCTATTTTCTTGTAGCCATTGCCTGACTTATGAAGGTCGACACACATCTGCCTTACTTGAATGGTGTGTTCTCTTGTCTTTCCCATGTTGAAGTGTGGATAAGAGAAATAGGCCTCTGTGTCACATCATATTTATACCCCAGGGAAACAGGATGTGATGAATTACTAATTAAAGGTTCCTAGATACTCTGATCAACTTTAGAAACTACAGTAGAAATGACAGAAATGCTTCAATTACATTTATTTTCTAGGAATTGTTATGGGTGCCAATAATTGTGGAACAGGTGATTTTATGAAAAATAATTATTTCTTATTCAAGCATTTTTTTAAATTCACTTTAGTTAAGGGTTACATTTTTTCTACAATTTTCAGTATGAGATTATGCTTCTGCAATAAAAATGTAATTTATTTTAAGGCTTTTAACACATCTTAACCAGGGGTGCCAATAATTGTGGAGGGCGCTGTAGGCAGGGGCCATAAGGGGCTGTAAGGTAGGGGCTATAATGCACATCTTAGCACAGATGGGTAAAATTGATCATTTTCGCCTATATTTGACAGTTTCAATTAAACCTTGAATATCTATGGTTCTACACTAGGGTGCATCAGTTGGCCTCACTTTCATAAAATCTGATGCATTTTTGTTTTGGTGTTCCTTTTCACCAATAAAGACATCCTGTAAATTTTTTTGACCATATTCAAAAGTCTAATGGTGGCACCATGAGGTTCATTTTTTGCCAAAAAACGCTTATTTTATGTTTTTGCGTAAGGTTTGAATCACAATGTTGGACTCCATTTATTGATTTCTTGTGACCCAGAGATCATGTTAAGAACCTTTGCAAGGGATTGAGAAGCATTAATGTGATTCATAATACATTATTGTTTAAAAGTAGTTGAACAATGATTCAATGAACAGCTAAAACTCAAACTGTGCTTGATAATATATTTAGAATATGTACTAAAAATGTGTATCTAAGATATTTGGGATACTCTATAAGGTGCCATAATGTTTCATGAAAAGTGATCGAAATTTTTTCATAAAAGTCATAAAATTGCAGCTTTTTCCATAACTTTGAGCTCCTGGTGCCACCATTAAACGTTTGAATTTTGTCAAAATATTTCACCCAGTGTGTTTTCTTACCAAAAGGAACATAAAAACAAAAATGCATCATGATCGGAGGAACTTTTCATTTTTAGGGGGCAACTGATGCACCCTATTCTACACATTGCACAATAATCATTCATGGCTTAAATTAAAGAATACATCTGGGTCATCAACTGCAATCACTTAAGTATTTTATGTTCATTTTAGATTCAATTTCAGAGCAGTAAGCAAAAGTAATAAAAATCATAAGCACCTATTAATTTTTATATTGAGTGTAGAACTGGGTTTTGAGAGGCCAAGCAATATAAAAATTGCATTTCCTGATCCAACAAAATTTTGCCAGAAATGCATATACATTTTCAAGCAGATAAGCAAATGTTTACAAATGTTGCACAGCAATTTTCATATGGTGGGTATTTTGATATCAAAACATCCAGACGCGCAGCTTGTGAACAGGCAAGGCAGGCAACTGCTTGGGGCCCCCTGGCCAAGGGGGCCCTCGAGAGTCGTGGCCCGAGGGCTTATTTATTTTGTTTTTTATTGTTTTTATTGTTCTTTACCATTGTATTTTCACATTTGGAATTTAAAAAACTTTGGTTTCATACATTTTTCGTTGGTGTCAGATTATTTATAACATATTGGTGATGAACACTGGTCAGAAGGGCCCCCTGGAAATTTTTGCTTGGGGCCACAACAGACTCTAGAATCGCCTCTGAAAACATCTGTAAACATGTTATATTCACTGTGCTGGAAATGTGCTGTTATTACCTGATAGAACCGCCAGGGGGAGCCAGTGTATGCCCTGGGGGTGTTGGGTCGGGAAGAGAGGAAGAAGGAGTGGGGTTAATGGAGAGCGGGGAAGGGGCGGGTGGCTGAAACAATAGCTGTATCCGAAATCACTCACTCATTCAAACTCCTTACTCACTATCTAGGGAGTTCTATATAGAGAATGAGCTCATTGGTAAAATGAAAAAAAAAAAATTCGGACACTCCTCCACCACGCCTTTATTTACGTCATTACTGTCGCACAATTAAAACATGTCAGATCAGTCGGCTGGTGGGTTTTCAAAATAATAAATACATATTATACTGAGCGTATTTCCCACATTAATAAATACAAATTATTTTTTTCGTGGTCCGGTTTCCATCAAATCCTGCGCTCTGATAGGCTGGCGAGCGGGTCCGTATCCTATGGTACAGACCCCAGATACAGACCTCTGGCGACTCGCTCATTCACAACAACAAACATAGTAGCAATTTTTGTCAACATTTATCTTTTTTTAGAAATAAGCTTTATTTATAGGGGTGGCACGGTGGTGTAGTGGTTAGCGCTGTCGCCTCACAGTAAGAAGGTCCGGGTTCGAGCCCCGTGGCCGGCGAAGGCCTTTCTGTGCGGAGTTTGCATATTCTCCCCGTGTCTGTGTGGGTTTCCTCCGGGTGCTCCGGTTTCCCCCACAGTCCAAAGACATGCAGGTTAGGTTAACTGGTGACTCTAAATTGACCGTAGGTGTGAATGTGAGTGTGAATGGTTGTCTGTGTCTATGTGTCAGCCCTGTGATGACCTGGCGACTTGTCCAGGGTGTACCCCGCCTTTCACCCGTAGTCAGCTGGGATAGGCTCCAGCTTGCCTGCGACCCTGTAGAACAGGATAAAGTGGCTAGAGATAATGAGATGAGATGAGATCATCATAAATTGCTGTGGCTATATGCAGTGCGAAGCTGTGTATCTGAAATCCACAAGTAGTATTTATATAGGCTAAAATGATGGCTGCTTCTAGTGCCAAGTTTTCTATACCTGTGGCAGTAAGAATGTAAAGAGAGTAACTGAAGCCTGATGTTTTCAGCTATTATACTCACAGTGGACTCATTTTATTCTTCATCATGTTAAAAGGAAAACAAAAGCTCAGTGCCTCCCCTGAGTTTCCTAAAGTGGCTAGAGGAGATGAAATGATATGAGATTTATTTATAAGATTTTTATCAAAATCTTTCTCAGGAGAATAGCATTAATTTTACATCATGGATAGTGATAGTGACAGTCTTCACAGCGAAAGCGAGTTTTACTACCCTGAGGAAGAAGAAATTAAAAAAAAAAATCATTTCAGGAGAAAGCTAAAAACCTGTAACTGTTGCCAATGCCGAGCAAAAACATGGCTGAATCCTGAATGACTCAATTGTGTATAAATAGGGCATGGGCGTTGCCACCATTGAATGTGAAGGGGGCGTGTCCCCCTCACATTTCATAATTCTTCGTTTGGACCCCCACACACACACTTTTAACATAAAATATTAGTTCACGGGCAGCATGGTGGTGTAGTGGTTAGTGCTGTCGCCCCACAGCAAGAAGGTCCAGGTTCAAGCCCGGTGGCCAGCAAGGGCCTTTCTGTGCAGTTTGCATGTTCTCCCCGTGTCCACGTGGGTTTCCTCCGGGTGCTCTGGTTTCCCCCACAGTCCAAAGACATGCAGGTTAGGTTAACTGGTGACTCTAAATTGACCGTAGGTGTGAATGTGAGTGTGAATGGTTGTCTGTGTCTATGTGTCAGCCCTGCGATGACCTGGCGACCCTCGCTAGAAGACATCGCTAGCACACGGTGTCTCAGGAGAGCGAGGGCAATCACTGCTGACCCCTCACACCCGGGACAGCACCTGTTTACCCTCATGCCCTCTGGCAGGAGTTACAGGTGCCTCAAAAGCAGGACAAACAGACTTAAAAACAGTTTCTTTCCCTGGGCCATCAGGTCCCTGAACTCATAAGAGAATGTATGCTAGTGTAATGTGTAAATGATGTAAATATGCATTCCTTTCTTATTTCTATTTTACTCCTTTCTTATTCTTATTTTACAGTTTTCTTTTAATATTTTCCTGGTTTTTTTTAAATATTTATTATCCACTGGCCGGAGAAGCACTGCAATTTCATTGTATACTTGATGTGCAATGACAATAAAGATTCTATTCTGTTCTATTCTTCTTTTGTTATATGCCCTCAAAATTAACCCTAGGCCACGTTAAATTAATGTTCAACTAAACAATGAAATAAGCTTAGCCTAATGGGGTATTCTTGGTTGATGATGAATTGTTTGCACTATTTGCTCCCTCCCCAGACACAATGGACATAAGGAAACTATTTACAAAGAAGCGGAAAGTAAGTCAAAATTTCCCCACAGAACAGTTTTTTTTTGTCCCAATGGAAATATTAGTGCAGTTAGCTGGCTAGTCAATGTATCAGATAGCTTAATGTTAGCTATCATTTAATTCAAACCCAGTAGGCCTACCTTACTGTAATGCCAAGAATGAGGTCAAGTCTGCTCTGATGATATTTACTGATTCCCTGTTGTGATTTGAAGAACTTTTGTCTGGTCTTTGCCAGTTTTCTGGAAAGTAACATGAGAAATCAGTGTATGGGGAAGGAATAGTAGAAAGGAAAGCAATGGAGAGAGATGGATGTTATTCCAGCTGGATTGTGAAGGAAAGGGGGATAAAAGTTACGAAGTGGTAGAAATTGTGGTGGCACCAATGTAAGAAGGAGTTATATCTATAAATCTATTTGTTATACTAATCTGTAAATGTTACTGTAGTACCACCATTGCATGTAGGTTGACAAAACTGCACTTGTTCATTGTGTGAAGTTATCTTTTATGTGTCGTTGCTTGACACAGTGTAATTTTGTTTAATGAAGACTGCATGATGCCATGTCATTTTTGTTATGAGTATCACTAAATCAGAAAAAAGTAAAATGCACCCACTAAAGTCACTGTTGGTGGTGAACAAAATTGCACCTGTTCATTGTGTGAAGTTATTTTTTATGTGTCACCGTTGCTTGACACAGTGTGATTGTGTGTTAGGAAGTTTGCATGATGCCATGTCATTCCTGTTCATTGTATGAAATTATGAATATTCTTATTTTTAAACATACAGTTTAGTGTCACTATTGCTTGGCACAGTGGCATGCTGTGTTACATCTAAAACTAAATAAAAAAGGAAACACAAAATAAAAAGTAAAATGCACCCATAAAGTCATTGTTGGTGATAAATTGTCTCACATTCATCTCATTATCTTAGGTATAGCAGTGGGTTTAAAAACAGGCTGATGAATATATGGACGAGTTGAATGAGGACTTATTGTTGAGTCTCTAAAATAGTCAATGAATTAAGTGACTTTTGTAGGTAAAATGAGGTGTTTAACAACCTGTTAAAAATACACCAAAATGCAGGAAATGGAATCTAATTAATTAAAAATTTTCTGGGGGAGGACCCCCCCCCCCCCCCCCCCCCAGTGTGTCCCCCCCACATTAAAAATGATTCTGACGCCCCTGAAATATGGGACTACATAGGTGGCAAAATGTAGTTTTTTTCCTGCCATGGAAGTGCACTTGTATACCGTGAATCCATTTGCATTACAGCCGTGAATGAGGATTCAAAATGATGGCTTGGCTCGGTTTTCCCTTTCGGGCGCTCTCGTTTTCTGTTAGAATTTGGTAAAGAATAAAATAAATATATTATTTACCAGCTTAAGGTCAGTCCGTATGGTGAAATACCGTGACCTCGGCCTTAAATACTGACCCCGGCCCAGAGGGCCTCAGTCAGTACTTTCAAGACCTTGGTCACAGTATTTCACGATACGGACCTCCCAGCTGGTAAATAATATATATTTATTTTTTTTGTGGTGCGGTTTCCATCAAATCCTGCACTCAGGGCCGGCTCTAGGTCTTTGGCTGCCCTAGGCGAGATTGAGTTTTGGCGCCCCCCCCAGAAAAAAAACCCCTCTTATAACATCTAAATAACACTGTAATCTAATCACTCTATTCTATTACTATTAAAAAATGTACGGTGCATGGACAATAAACAAGAAGTCATTTTTATCTTTTTCATTATTGTTATCATTATTAACATAAAGTGTCACAAAGTAAAATGACCACACAAATTCAATACATATCTCCATATAATGGGCAAAAACTCTTCCGCACCCTGTTCAAAGTATAGTGCATGGACAATAAACAAGAAATTTTTTTTAGTTTCTTTTTTGCTATTAAAAGTTAAGTCATCTCTGAAGAATTAACAAATTAAATGAATAAAAAATTCTACAATTCTAAATTGTGCAAACTTAAGCACCCTGTTAGGACATCAATGGGCTGTATTTTTAAACAAAAGTGCTATTATGGGTACTTTGTTATTGAAGTCTATTGCTGTTTGCATCTAGTTAGCTAGGCAGACATTGATTCAGGCGTCTAAAATATTAATTTGCCACTATAATGGTTGATATGAGAGATTAGATCAGACTTACGACTTCGCTCTATTTGTTTCTTCCTGTAGCCTTCGTTTGCGCCCTTGCGCACCCGAGAGTTTGGATTTCTTCATTTAAGCACTTGTAGTCTGGGCTACTTTTTGCAGTGGATAGCCATTCTCATTCCCCGATGAACACCGCTCCCCCCGCCCCCCTTATAACCTATCATTGTGCATTTTTAGTAGGCATAAGGAAATCACTGACCACTACTGCGTAGGCTACACTTGTTTTTCAGCCTTTTTGAGCCAGGGCGCACTTTTTTCAATGAAAAAATCTCAAGGCACATCACCAATAGAAAATGTTGACTGAAACTAAAACGCTGTTGCCAATATTTACAATATACAGTCATTCTATAATTTTCCACGGTACACTTGGTGATCTCTCATGGCACACTAGTGTTCCGCGGTACTAGAGTTCGGCAGCACAGTGGTTGAAAACACTGTACACCACTGATGCACTTGGTAACATCTCCATTCAATAACTCCATCCCTCCTTTTTGGTGGGGTTTTGGTCGCCCTTGGCGCCCCTGGGCACACTTTGCACTTAGGCTATTACATGGCCAAAACAGAGAATAGCCGCGGATGCGCACTTGCGCGCCCGAAGACACACTATAGACAGGGCGAACCACTGTTGAGCGCTTATTGTTTCATGATTAACAACCACCACCACACCCCACCCCACCCCACCCCGCTTTTTTTGACAAATCGCACCCTGACTACATGCTTTGCTGTACAATTAAATTAGGCTAAGACATTATAATGCTGACTCGTTTTCAGAATAGTGGAAGTCATAATTTTTCTCCCCCCGTTTCTGCACCCCTGGATGGACACAGCGCCCTTAGCATTTGCCTATATTGCCTATGCCACGGGCCGGCTCTGCCTGCACTCTGATTGGCTGGCGAGCAGGTCCGTATCCTACGGTACGAACCCCGGTTACGGACCTCTGGCAACTCGCTCGTTCACAACAACAACAAATATAGTAGCATTTTTTTGTCAACATTTATCTTTTTTTAATAAGATTTATTTCTAAAATTATCAAAAATCTTATACATTTTTGCCAGCATTTCTCAGGAGAATAGCATTAATTTTACAGCATGGATAGCGATAACAACAGTGTTCACAGCAAAAGCGAGTTTTACTACCCTGAGGAAGACAAAATAAAAGAAAACATTTCAGGAGAAAGCTAAAAACCTCTAACTTGCTAACACCGAGCAAAAACATGGCTGAACCCTGAATGACTCCTATTTGTATAAATAGGGGACTACATAGGTGGCAAAATGTAGTTTTTTTTTCCTGCCATGGAAGTGCACTTGTACACTGAAGAGAAAGCCATTTGCATTACAGCCGTGAATGAGGATTCAAAATAGCATTAATTTTACAGCATGGATAGTGATAACAACAGTGTTCACAGCAAAAGCGAGTTTTACTACCCTGAGGAAGACAAAATAAAAGAAAACATTTCAGGAGAAAGCTAAAAACCTCTAACTTGCTAACACCGAGCAAAAACATGGCTGAATCCTGAATGACTCAGTTTTGTATAAATAGGGGATCACACAGGTGGCAAAATGTAGTTTTTTCCTGCCATGGAAGTGCACTTGTATACCGAGGAGGAAGCAATTTGCATTACAGCCGTGAATGAGGATTCAAAATGGCAGCTCGGTTTTCCCTTTCGGGCGCTCTCGTTTTCTGTTAGAATTTGGTAAAGAAAAAAATAAATATATTATTTACCAGCTTAAGGTCAGTCCATATGGTGAAATACGTGACCTCGGCCCAGAGGGCCTCGGTCAGTACTTTCAAGACCTTGGTCACGGTATTTCATGATACAGACCTCCCAGCTGGTAAATAACATGTATGTATTTTGTGTCTGCTGCATCAGTTCTTTTAAATCAAGGTTGAATACTTTCTTTGCTACTGCCTTTTATTAAATCAAATTTAAAGGAACAGTCCACCGTACTTCCATAATGAAATATGCTCTTATCTGAATTGAGACGAGCTGCTCCCTAACTCTCCGAGCTTTGCGCGACCTCCCAGTCAGTCAGACGCAGTCAGACGCGCTGTCACTCCTGTTAGCAATGTAGCTAGGCTCAGTGTGGCCAATGGTATTTTTTGGGGCTGTAGTTAGATGCGACCAAACTCTTCCGCGTTTTTCCTGTTTACATAGGTTTATATGACCAGTGACATAAAACAAGTTCAGTTACACAAATTGAAACGTAGCGATTTTCTATGCTATGGAAAGTCTGCACTATAATGACAGGCGTACTAACACCTTCTGCGCGCTTCGGCAGCGCATTGATATCTGAGCTCCGTATCAATGCGCTGCCGAAGCGCGCAGAAGGTGTTAGTACGCCTGTCATTATAGTGCGGACTTTCCATAGCATAGAAAATCGCTACGTTTCAATTTGTGTAACTGAACTTGTTTCATGTCACTCGTCATATAAACCTATTGTAATGGAAATTTCTAATAAACACTAAAGAACGCTTAACAGTTGTCTTTTCAGTCATTTATTATAGTAGATCATATAAAAGATATATAAAATAGGAAAGGAAAGAGAAGAATAGAAGACATCACTTCTGATGATGCCGAGAGTACACGCACTCTGAGTTGTGTTTTAGGAATGTTATCTATTATACTCTGAAAGCATTCGCTCACTGCTTGTGTCTTCACGTGATTGGCTCAAGATTTTCTATGAAGCTTTGTTAGAGCGTGCACCTGGCGTGCTCTGGTATGTGCAGGCGGATGCGAGTTAGGGAGAGCTCAAGCTCCCTGCTTATCACCACCGAGGTCAGGAAAGGTGGTTACATCATGAGAAGATGCGTAGTTAGGACGAACTCAAGCACCCTGCTCATTACCACCAAGGCCACAGAAAAGCGATTACAGCATGTGGAAAAACATCTCTTCTCAGTAACTAAGCCACTTTAGTTCAACATACAGAAACACAGAGAATAATAATGTTCATCCATTAAAATTCCCTCACATTCCCCCCTTTTTTTTCCTATAGGATAAATTGCTAAAAGGAAAAAAAGAACTGTACACAGTTTAAGTGATAAGAGTTCTCAGAGAGATTCGACTTAACACGTCATTGAGTGTACAGGGATAATGCTAAGGCTGTTTTTATAAGACATAGACATCTTAGTTTATTTTTAAGTGACCCATTTTCCCTCTCTAAGTGTCAGTTCAATGAAATCCATTTGGAGGTGATCAAATGGTTTGTCTGGTATTGGGTGTGCTGCTTGAGTTAGTTTGATACCTTGATCTGCATTATGTTGTGCACATATCAAGCATTGCTTGCAAAATTTCGCAGCATAATTTGAAAACCCCTTTCTGAACCATCTCTTTGTTACTTCTGCTACCATCCCCCCTTTTTGACACATGGGTGAACCCATGTGCCAATTTTGCATAGAAAGGGAACATGTATTTTGGTAGACAGGGACGGCCCGAGGGACAAACCCAGACCGAGTTTGCAAGGATACAGCCCGCCTGTTTCCAGACTCGTCTCTCGTCCTGGGTGGCAGTGCTCTGAAGGTCCGCTAGCTGTAAACAAGGGGTAGAAACCTGAGGAAAGGCAAGGTTAGAGGGTGAACTGGAAGCCGAGGCTGCACACTTAGCTGCCACGTCCGCCCTGGCATTCCCTTGAGACACAAGATCAGTATTGTTAGTATGGGCAGCACACTTACACACAGCAATGGCTCTAGGGAGTAGAACAGCATCCAACAACTCAGAGACCAGTTTATGATGTGCAATGGGAGATCCTGTGCTAGTGAGAAAATTTCCGTGTTTCCAAATAGTGCCAAAATCGTGCACAACGCCAAACGTGTACCTACTGTCCGTAAAAATATTGACAGATCACCCTGCAGCCAATTTGCATGTCTCAATGAGGGCACAGAGCTCTGCGGCCTGTGCCGACAGGTTTGAGGGCCGACAAGACGCCTTGAGGACCTCGTGATCTGAGACTACGGCAAAACCTACTTTGTTCTTTCCCGTCTCTGGGTCTCTGGAGGCTGAACCATCCACATAGAGGATCATGTCTGGATTTTCCAAAGGGTCGCTCTTTAAGTCTGCCCTGGGGGAACAAAAATCGTTAGTGAGAGCTACACAGTCATGTGGCTCTCCATCGTCCTCTGTAGGGAGAAGAGAGGCAGAATTCAGAACAGAACAATGTTTCACAGTGATGTTAGGCATATCAAGTATGACAGTGTTATACTTCAACCATCTCTGTGCTGACAAATGTGACATCTTTTTTTTTTCAAACAGAAGCAGGGAGACAGCATGTGGGACCAAAGGGTGAGGTTAGAATACCCCACAATATTTCTGGAGGCAGTTACCACCTTTTCAGCTGCAGCAACTGCACGCAGGCAAACAGGAAGTCCAGCCGCCACTGGATCCACCCTGCTGGAGAAGTAAGCTACAGGTCTCAATCTATCCCCGTATTTCTGCAAAAGAACAGAGGTCATAAAACCCTTCTTTTCATCGACAGTTTGAACAAATGGTTTATTGGGGTCAGGCAGTCCCAGAGTGGGTGTGGTCTGTAGATCGCTCTTTAGGGACGTCAGGCGCGCGCGGGACAGCCGCAGCATTGACTGCTTGCAGATCTTGGACAAACCTCCACTCATCGGGCTGGGACGGTTTTCTTGCCTTCTTAACTGGAAAAATAGGAGTGCGCACTGGAGAGTCCTGGCAAGGGACAATTACATCTGCCTTCAGCAACGAATCAAAGACCAGTCTTATACCTGTGATTGCTTCTGGTTTGAGTGGGTACTGGGTCTGTTTAGGACTGAAATCTGATTTGGGGGTGATCACCACTGGTTCAGCATTCTTTATTAGGCCCACATCATGTTTACCCTTTGCCCAAACGGAATTTGGAACTCCCGCCAATTTGGGGTGCACCTCTGCTGGAGTTATGCCTGTGGAAACAGAGACAAACAGGCCACTATGGCCGGGGTCCCCAGGACCCTGGTCATCAGTGGCTAATATTACGCTGCGCTTAACATACACACACATAGCATGACTTTGTTTGTAGACCCCAAGCCTTTGACAAAACAACACACTAGGGTCCTCTGTTTGGGACCATTCATTGCCATTGACTGCACACTTCTTGACCCATTTCTCCACGTCTTTCCAATGGGCGGCTCGTGGCCTTGGTAATGAGACATGGGATATAGAATTAATGATGTCAACGAAATCATGTTGGCAGCAGCCGACCTCAAAGTCCTCTGACACAAGGCTGCGTATGACATGTTTGAGAACACTGCGATGAACATTGATGCAGCTGTTTGGACAACGAGTAAAATGGACCTGCACAGCACAATAATGTTTAGACCAATACATAGTTTGAGGGTCAATCTTTCACGTGCATGGGGGTCTGCAAACCAAGTCTTTTCAAACTCTACATCTTGCCCTTGGTGAACATGTGCTGTACAATGCAAATCTTTCTCTTTCATATAATCTGTGTCAACTGATGAGGTGTTCAAGTATGCGAGCTGTACAAGGTGTTTTGGAGTTTGTGTGAGTTGATCTGAGCAGAGCCGCCAGACATACACATACAGAGGGCTTCCAAACCCATACTGCACACCGCACATTTCACTTACTTCAATAGTTAGTCCATCTGGAGTGGATGTGAGATTTACTTCTAATTTGCACATTAAATCATGTGCTAACAAATTTACTGGACATGTATGTGAGATGAGGAATGAGTGGGACGTAACTATTCCTCCCTCGCTTTTACACGGGAGGTTGACTGAGAAAGTTTCGGTTACAGGTCGTCCTGAGATGCCCATCGTCTGAATAGAATTTGAGCTGAGCGGTGGGTCTACTGGAAGTACCCCATGTTGTATCACTGAGTGTCCTGCTCCAGAAGCTATGAAAAAGGCTAACACATGCCCACACACAGTGAGGGGCATACAAGGGAGTTTAGAAAAGGGAGTAGTTGTGTATTTTAACAAACTTAATGCAACTTCAGGTGTATTTATTTGGACTGGTGTATCAGGCGTTTCTGTGTAGTCTTGCTGTTGCATGCAGGTGCTGCTACTAATGTGTTTAACGTTATGTGAATGCTCCTGTCTATGTGTATGTGTATCATCAGATGTGTGTGTTACCTCCCCTGTTCTCTGTGTGGGGCCCATTCCCGGAGTCCACCCATCAGTCTGCTTTGCTGTACTCCTCACGGGGCTTCTGCCTGTTACTGTGGAGACAATTTCGAGAAATGTGTCCCTTTTGATTGCAGTTGTAGCAGGTTGCACCTTTTATCCAGGACGAGTCACTCCAGGTTGTCCTGTCTCGGCCCCTACTTCGACCTCTTCCTCCTCTTGTTCCTTTTCCTCCAAGCTGAACAGTCTGGAAAAGAGTGAGAGTAGTGGCGTGTAGATCTTGGTCTCTTTGTGTCGACTTTGTCTTCTCCTTCTCTTTCAGCAGCTTTTCTGCATGCACAGCGTACTGCTCGATCTTGGTGAGACTCAGGAGTGCCCTCCACTGCAGCCAGGTTCACGGGTCTGGTCAGGCCACTGTGTTTTTTTTTTTTTCTTCTCTCATGCACGGCAGTGAGACGGGCGAAAAATGCTGACACCACTTCACATCTTCTTGCTTACACATACTGATCTTATGGCCCTTTTCCACTACCCTTTTTCAGCTCACTTCAGCTCGCTTCAGCTCACTTCAGCCCGACACGGCTCGCGTTTCGACTACCAAAAAACAGCACGACTCAGCTCGCTTCAGCCCTGCTTAGCCCCTAAAACTCGCACGGTTTTGGAGTGGGGCTGAAGCGAGCCAAAGCGAGCCGAGTGAGACTGGGGGCGTGAGCAGACACTCCCCTGTGCACTGATTGGTGGGGAGGAGTGTCCTCACATGCCCACACACGCCCCGCGAGCACGCTGGGATCTGTAAACACCGCAAACCCGGAAGGAGAAGAATTACGAATTACGAGAATTTCTGAAGCCTTATGCGCCTCGCCTCATCTATACGCTCTTGCCAGTATCTGTTGGCGTTGTCGGTGACAACAAGCCACAGCACCAAGACCAGCAACACTAACGACTCCATGTCCTCCATGTTTATTGTTTACTATCCGGGTTGTGAGACTACCGCTTAAAAGATCACTGATGTCACTGTTTGCGCTGCTTAACGACATCACCTGACGTCCACCCACTTTCGCTAACTCCACCCAATGTGTCCACCCACTTCCAGCCAGCACGGTTCAGCGCGGTTGTAGTCGAAATGCAACTCCAACAGCCCCGCTCAGCTCGACTCAGCCCAACTCAGCACGGCACGGCTCAGCCCGACTCAGCCGCGTTTGTAGTGGAAAAGCGGCATTAGTAATGTCTATGTTCAAGGGAAAAGTACTGTCCAGACGAGCACAGAGAGCAGTGATGGTATCTCTATACTCACCATTGCCAGCCGCGCTCCAGTCTGGTGTAGTCATTTGCTGGTCAGCTTCCGGCCACTCTTTGGAAACCTTGTTCCAATCTGTACCCATCTTGGTCATGATTAGGCGGCGAAGCTCATGGGTGATTGGTTGGAATTCTCTGCAAAATATCAACAGTTCGTTACCAAATCTCTTTCCTCCTACCTCTCTCACGTTGGGAAGAGAAGTCATGCTTTCCTTGATATCAGCTGTCATCCAGGGTCTGTGGACTAAAAGCATGCCATCAGCTCCATCCACTTCCACAATTGGAAGATGAAGAACTTCAGACTTTAGGTTACAGCCTTGTGGACCCACTGGTGAGCACGTGGTCAGGTCCAGGAGGGTGTCTTTTCCATCGCTGTATGCAAGGCCGGATCTCGTGTGTGATGGAGAAGCGCTGAGAGGCGCTGATGCTGGAGGCAGCTGGTAGGCTGGGAGAGATTCCAGAGGCTCAGTATTTTTTTTTCTTCTTTGTCTCAACTTCTCCCCCTTTCTGTGGGTGAAGCGCTTGTGGGAATGATGTTCCGCCTTGCTGAGGAGGCAGTGTGTGTTGGGGTGGTGGGGCAGACTCCAGGTCAGGGTCCATCTGAAATTTCAAACACTGAGAAGAGGGTGAGAGCCCTGCCTGTCGTTTCTCTCTTTTGTACTCTCTCTTAAGTGTTTCTTCTTTCCATGCAGAAAACGCCCTCCAGTCCCCTAAGAACTTAACATTATCTGCAGACTCTTTTTTTTTCCTTCTGTTTCAACTTTTCTTCTAACTGTCCTATCTGCCTGGGACTAAAACTGCCCTTCTCAGGGAATTCTAAGTCCTTTACCCATATATCAAACTGTGCCAAATAATCCTCGCCATACGAGGTTTTCATAAACTGGATGTTTGGGCTGTCATAGGAACATCCAATTCTTATTATAGCACATGTAGCTTCACACTTACTTGCTTTTTTCTTTTCTTTCCCTAACTTACTGTTTCTGTTCCTCATTGTACACTGTTATATCAATAGGTTATGACAACAATGGCTGAGTTTTTATTAGGATCACAAGAAGAACAGGTTGGACTATGTCCAAAAATGCGACACAATAATCTTTTAGGTGTGTTCTTATTAGTAAACAATTTATCTGACATTTGCCTTAAACCAAAGTAGGTATCATTTAACACAACAACCTCAAAGACAACTAGCGCATGTGTACAAAATCTGTTTCTCTGTTTCAGATTTTGGAGGAGGACAGTAGGTTAATTCATCAATATTTTGCGTGCACACCGGTGTGTCTTTGCGTTTTCACGATCGAACCTCTCTATCCCATTCCCCAGACGGGCCAGTTGTTCACACAGAACAAAGGGAGCAAGATTCAATTCCCACGAATCGCTGAACGTGAATCCGTCGAAACACGCACCCGTACTTCCCCTCCTCAAGTAGGCGAGCGATTACCCAGTCGTCACTTAGGCGGATAATTCTCTAACACAACCCAATAAACTACTCGCAGTTTATTGTCTCAAAATTGTGTTTTATCCGTTGTCTGCAAACATATTGATGGTACCACAGTTTAGCAGTCCTCCTGGGCTCGGACAAACTTCTGTCCATCTCTTATATCAGTCTTCCTTGACTGGGACAATCTCTGTCCATCTCTTATATCATTCTTTAAATACTACAACAAATCTCTGTCCATTTCTTGTATCATTCTTTAAATACTGTTTCCACTAATTTCTTTACACAAGAATGCAAAGTTATCACTTACTGGTTCGGTGAGCCCTGACGGTCTGGTCTCTCGTCCGAGTTCTCAGCTCCGCACCGTAGCCTTGGGAGTGTTCCGTCGTCCGAGGATCAGACGCATAGGGCCCACCCAGGGGACGCCAAATTGTAATGGAAATTTCTAATAAACACTTCAGAATGCTTAACAGTTGTCTTTTCAGTCATTTATTATAGTAGATCATATAAAAGATATATAAAATAGGAAAGGAAAGAGAAGAATAAAAGACATCACTTCTGATGATGCCGAGAGTACGCGCACTCTGAGTTGTGTTTTAGGAATGTTATCTATTATACTCTGAAAGCATTCGCCCAGCAAACACAAAAACGTTTATATAACGTTGTATAAACGTTTGGCTAACGTTTCATAAACGTGTAATAAAATCTAACCTTAATGCAACCCAAATGAAACGTTTTATAAACGTTTTGTGTTTGCTGGGCGCTCACTGCTTGTGTCTTCACGTGATTGGCTCAAGATTTTCTATGAAGCTTTGTTAGAGCGTGCACCTGGCGTGCTCTGGTATGTGCAGGCGGATGCGAGTTAGGGAGAGCTCAAGCTCCCTGCTTATCACCACCGAGGTCAGGAAAGGTGGTTACATCATGAGAAGATGCGTAGTTAGGACGAACTCAAGCACCCTGCTCATTACCACCAAGGCCACAGAAAAGCGATTACAGCATGTGGAAAAACATCTCTTCTCAGTAATTAAGCCACTTTAGTTCAACATACAGAAACACAGAGAAAAATAATGTTCATCCATTAAAATTTCCTCACACTATTTAAACAGGAAAAACGCGGAAGAGTTTGGTCGCATCTAACTACAGCCCCAAAAAATACCATTGGCCATACTGAGCCTCAGGCCCGCCGACAGGGGGGGACAAACGGGTATGTTGTCCCGGGCCCAGGAATGGGGGGGGGGGGGGCGCAGAACTGGGCTCTCATGAAGTTGCGATTATTTTATTTCATTTCAAAATGTGTTGATTTGGGGGAGAAATGTGCTATATTTGCATTCAATAAATGATTTCTAGATCTTTTGCCTTTATTGTCTTTGAAAAAGTCGTCAAGAACCCCCTACCACCCCTAATGCAAAAATGGTTTGGTCTGACTCTTTGATTAAGGGGAAAAAAACGACATCGTTCGATCATAGTGCTTCGACAATCAGCGTGCGTGCTATTTGCCAACATGCACAAGTCAGGAGCACAGAAAAGAAAAGAAAAGAAAAGAAAAGAAAAGAAAAGAGAAAAAGAGAGGAAGAAGCCAAGAGGCTCAGGGGCTCACTGCATAAATATTTTAAAAAAAGATTCGGATGATGCAGCAGGTACTAGCAAAGGCAGTGGGGCAGCTGAGCCAGGTAAGACCAGTGTTGGGCACGTTACTTTCAAAAAGTAATTAGTTATAGTTACTAGTTACTTTTCCCAAAAAGTAACTGAGTTAGTAACGGAGTTACTTTGTCATAAAAGTAACTAATTACCAGGGAAAGTAATTATTCCGTTACATTTTGTTCCCCCTCAAAAAAAATCAAATTCAATTAGTGTAATCATAGGCGGTTTTAAACGGGGGCCAGGGGGGGCCAGTGCCCCTGTAAAATTGCTCCTGGCCCCTGTTGTGGCCCCTGTGCTGAAAGCTTTATTAATTTCGACGTGCTCTGGCTCGAAGATCGGAACTGACATGACGGAGTGTTCTACACGGACTCCTTAAAGCGCTACACGCACACTGTTACCTGCAGCAGAAAGACCAGCAGTGCGAATTGTAAACTTCGGACGTGAGAGATAACAGCAGCTGCAGCCCTGCAAGAACTAGGCTATTGCAAAGAGGCGAAGGTAAGGAAAATTATTCAATTTTGTAACATCAGTGTTTGCACATATCCGTGTTTTACTGTTGTTGTTGTTCACTACAATAATAAATCCGTTTTATTGCGCTTTCTTAAAAGTGCGTTGCACAGCAATAAGTAGCCTAACTTAATATTTTTGGGAAATGGGTAAAATAACCGACAGTGTTTACCTTCTTGTAAAACTCGGATGGCCTTGTGATATGTAGAGGCTACATTCCTCTCCGTTTACTTTTTAGTATAGACCTACTGTAGGCTATCATCATGAAAAGGAGCAAGAAGGACATTATGTCCTTTTTTGCCCCTATTAGCAAAAAGCAACATAGAGAGAGTAAGGAAGATGAAGATTAAGAAAGAGGAGAGAGAGCCAGAGGTGGAGAGAGAGCCAGAGGTGGAGAGAGAGCCAGAGGTGGAGAGAGAGCCAGAGGTGGTGGTTGGAGAGGTGGAAAGTGAGGCATCTGAAAGGCAATCTGAGAGTGAGGATGAAGACATTCAGGATCAGATTGAGGGACAGAATGAGGGACAACCCAACGAGTCATTGGGACAACCAGATTCACCATGCATATCAAGTACAGCACCATCAGGTTTGTGATGTTGAACAAATGCATGTGTGAGCAGTGTTGGCCTACAATTCATATAGCCTACCCTGAAAGTGTGAAGTCTGAATAATAATTAATAAATATAAAATATAAATAATAGATATAATAATAAATTAATAAATGAATAATGATAAATAAATGTTGTTCTCAGTAGCACTCTCATATTTACTGTATTCATCTTTCTCCAGATATCAGCAAGTGCTTGGACGACACTCCAGTGCAGCCACATCTGAAGAAAAGGTTCATTGTATGCAAAAATAGAAATCTTATTTTACAAAAAAGAGAAACATGGTTTTAAGATTTATTGAGCACAATTTATTTTATGTTTAGGCTACTGAGATAGAATGTTTATCTCATTGTATTTATGCTCATTGTATTTTGTTTTGGTTTTAACTAAACTAAACTAAACATTTTGAACGCTTAAATATTGCCATGTTTTGTCCATATGTGCCCCCCTGAAAAAACACTGGCCCCACCTCGGCCCCCCTAGTAATTTTGGTCTAGAACCGCCACTGAGTGTAATCATAATAAAAGTGAATGTTAAATGTGTTTAATGACTGAAATGGACACTTAACAGAACCAATTAGTAATGTTATCTACACTATATTAATATTTTTGTGGGACAATGTGAGATAAGACATATATCAAATGTAATATATTTTTGTAGTTATTAAAATTATGTTACTAATTACTGGCCACTGACGAGGACAAACGCTTTGTTCCTCAACATAATGTGCATTGCACGTAAACACTCTTGCCTTTTATTTCAAGTAATGAAAAGTAATGGCTGTATTTCCAATGTGAAAGCGCAGTGCTGGGCTGACCGCTCGCCATCGCTGTGTCTTCCGATTGAAAGAGCGCGCAGTAGGCGTGGCCTACGTACGTATGTTATCCAAATCTACTCTGATTGGCTTACTGTGCCATTGTCTCGCGTCTCCCCGCCCCACACGAAAGCAGAGTAAAGAAAGGCTGAACGAGCATCGTGCCAGATGAGAACAGCTTTAATAAAGTAACGCATAGTATTTTATTGTAAGTAACGGGAACGGCGTTATAACGATGTAAAAAGTAATTAGTTAAATTACTCGTTACTAAAAAAAGTAACGCCGTTAGTAACGCCGTTTATTTCTAACGCCGTTATTCCCATCACTGGGTAAGACACAGCCAACTTTTTCCAGCCCCGTAAAGTAACCCCAACCAAGGCACGCGCGGCACGCAATTCATGTTACAAACGAGGGGAGAGCAAGTCACACTGAACACCATATCAAACACACAGGGCATTGAATCATTTCATAACCACAACGGCTTAATAACATTGTGTTTCATATATCTGATTGAAGCTAAGAATATTCACATTAGCCCGCAATCATATCCCGCCGTTTCTCGAGCGGTGTGTTCTTCTCTGCTTTTCACACTGGACAGTACGCACGCACGCACAACAAAAGTCCGGCGCATTGCATTTCGCACCTGAATAGTTGCAGACTAAGGAAATGTTAAAACTGTAAAAATGTTGAAATGCTAAAATGAAATGGTTGTTGACCGGTTGAATGGTTTTTGAATACCTGTCATTTAAGGGTTGGAGTGAGTAGAGACTGGGATGGGGGGGGGGGGGGGGGGGGGGGTTGTTAGGGGGGGCCCATTCAGAGCATTTTGTCCCGGTCCCAGCCAAAGCTGTCAGCGGCCCTGGGTGTCAGTAACACAGAAACGATACCTTAATAACACCATGAGCTACATAGCAAACAGAGGTTAACAAATGGAAAAACAGCCACCTGAGAGGAATGTTGTGTCATCATGTTCAAGCTTTCTATGTGGTCTGGTTTTATACACCTTCTGATAATATTTATGCGGTAACCACAATTAGTATGCCAATGAAACACCATCCAGTTACTATTTTCCCACTTAAAATGGGAAATGTCATTCACACAGACATTCCCATAATTGGGCAGAACACATGAAACTCCACACAGACAGTAACACCAAGCTCAGGATTGAACTCTGGACCATGGAGCTGTGACAGGGCAACGCTACCCGCTGTGGTAGTGTAACACTTCTCATCTCATCTCATTATCTCTACCCGCTTTATCCTGTTCTACAGGGTCGCAGGCAAGCTGGAGCCTATCCCAGCTGACTACGGGCAAAAGGTGGGGTACACCCTGGACAAGTCGCCAGGTCATACACAGACACCCATTCACACTCACTTAAGAATCACCAGTTAACCTAACCTGCATGTCTTTGGGGTAAATCAGAGCACCTGGAGGAAACCCACACGGACAACATGCAAACTCCACACAGAAAGGCCCTCGCCGGCCACAGGGCTCGAACCTGGACCTTCTTGCTGAGAGGCAACAGCACTAACCACTACACCACCATGCCACCTGTGTAACACTTCTGATATGCATAAATATTAAGCAAACAGAAGTTACAGAAAAAGTTGGGAAGGTATGTTGAAATTGAAATTAAAACTGAAAACAATGATATGTAAATAATCTTTGACCAGTATTGCTCTCAAAACAACACAGCACATTATTTGACATTTTGCCTCAGGTTTTTTTTTTTAAACCCACACATTTCAATTTTAATTCTTGCAACACATTTCAAAAAATAAAAATTTGGGCCAGTAAGACATTTACCACTTTGTAATATTGCCATTCCTTCTCACAACACTTAAAAGACATTTAGGGACTAAAGACACCAAGTGGGGGTGGCACGGTGATGTAGTGGTTAGCACTGTCACCTCACAGCGAGAGGTCCTGGGTTTGAGCCCAGCGGCCAGCAAGGGCCTTTCTGTGTAGAGTTTGCATGTTCTCTGCGCGGGTTTCCTCCGGGTGCTCCCGTTTCCCCCAAAGGTTAGGCTAATTGGTGGCTCTGAATTGACTGTAGGTGTGAATAGTTGTTTGTCTCTGTGTCAGCCCTGTGATAACCTGGCGACGTGTCCAGGGTGTACCCTGCCTTTTGCCCACAGTCAGCTGGGATAGGCTCCAGCTTGCCTGCGACCCTGCAGAACAGGATAAGCGGCTACAGATAATGGATGGATGGAAGACACCAAGTGATGAAGCATTTCAGGTGTTATTTTGTCCCACTTGTCCCATGCTTATAGCATCCATTTCTTCCAAAAAAAGACCTGGAATACTGATTCATCTGACCACAATACACATTTCCACTGTGTGATGGTCCATCCCAGATGCCTCCAAGCCCTAAGAAGTCGATGGCACTTCTGGACACAGTTAACATGAGGCTTCATTTTTGCACAGTAAAGTTTCAACTGGCATTTGTGGAGGTAACTCCATATTGTAGTGCTTGATAAAGGTTTGCCAAAGTAATCCTGAGTTCATGTGGTTATATCAGCTATAGATAAATAATGGTTCTTGATGCAGTGTCGTCTGAGGGATCAGAGATCACAGGTGTTCTTGCCCTTTACACACCATAATTCCTCCAGATTCTTTAAATTTTTAATATTAAGCAGTGTAGAGAGTGAAATATCCAAATCCGATCTTTGTTTGAAGAACACTCTTTTTAAACAGTTCAATAATTTTCTCATGCATTTGTTGACAAACTGGAGATCCTCAGCTCATCTTTGTTCCTCAATAACTAGGCCTTTCCTGGATACTGATTTTGTACCAGATCATGATGACAATCACCTGTTGACATCACCTGTTTCAAATCACATCATTATTTAATTGTTTTACCTCATTACTAGCCCTAAATTCCCCCCCCCCCCCCCCCCCAACTTTTTTGGAATGTGTTGCAGGAATGGATGCATATTATCAGCTGAAATTAAGTGGACCAGATTAAACACGAAATATCTTGGGTTCATACTGTCTGCAATGAAATACAGGTCAAAGTAAATTTAAACCTTTTCTGATTTGGGGTTGTAAAATAAGAGCTACTCATTAGTTATTTATTACTTACTTCTTTAGCTCAGTGTTTTCATAGTTGTTAGCACCAATGTCTCAGGTACTGGCTATTGACTACTCCCTGTCTTTTTATGTGTAACATCATAGAATATTAACATAAGAACCTTTCGTAAATATCTTGCAAACAGCTTTACTACAGTTGTCCTACTTCATACCCACACCGAAAACCACACTTCTCTTAAAATAAACAAATAAATTTAAAAAAATTTGTGGTTCTCATTTTGATATGTTAGCCTGATTTGTACAGAACACAGAAGTGCATTTGCCAACCCACAACCAGTAACTACAAGTGCCCTTGAATTTAATTACATTTTTATTTGCATAGTGTTAACAATAGACATTGTCACAAAGCATCTTAACAGAAATTAAGTTTATGAATTTATAAATTTATCCATAATGAGCAAGCCTGAGGTGATGGTGGCAAGGAAAAACTCCCTGAGAGGACATGAGGAAGAAACCTTGAGAGGAACCAGAGACAAAAGGGAACCCATCTGCAATTGGGTGATAACAGATTGTGTGATCATAAATAAATAACTCGCTTCTATAACTGTGTGCTCTATGGTCAAAAAGTGCAATTGTGTAACCAGGAAATTCATTAGAGTTTTGACATCAAGTCTATTTTGTTGAAGTTATCAACTGTTTACTGGTTGTGCACTTCTACAACCTGAACCCCGAGCCGAACTGAAACCTTAACAATTCTCAATATGAAATGTAAAACTAGTTTATAAACCACCTGTTTGCAACTTGAAGACTAAGAGACCACAGATAAAGATTTATGAGGTAAGTAGATAGAGGTCCTCAGCAGTCCTCCAAGTCCTCCGAGAGAGCTCTGAGTAGAGTCAATAAGAAAACGATTCCATTGTAACTCACAGGGCACCGCTATGTGTAATGTCTTTGAGAAATACCCTTTAGCCATTTGCTGGATTTATAAGTGATTTATTCATGATGACTGAGTCCAATGTTAACTCTCCATTCCCCATTACAGCGGCTCTGCCATACATTAAAGCAGTTAATTAGTCCTGCATTATATATGCCTTATTTTTTCAGATTCAGTCACAGGTCAATATACAGCGATATAATACATACATACATACATACATACATACATACATACATACATACATACATACAGACATACATACATACATGGATTTATTACATGGACATGAGTATTTTTCATACGAGCTACATGGCAACCATGACATAAATCTCTCTGTGTCATTTGTGAGGAAATCAGTTAATTGTTTTCATAAATTTTTGTTTGTGAATGTATCAATACAATAAAAAGAGAGTCACATGTTGGCTTGAGGATATAAAGTTTATCTTCTTGTGTTGAAAAACTCACATTTTTCATATGAAATACATCGCGGAGCTGAGTGAAATATTTAAATAATATTGGCTGGCTTTGAGTGGTCTATCAGATATAATCCATTCAGCTAGTATGCTATTGAATGAGTTGAAGACAAGTTCGATATCATGATAGCTGAATAGAATATATCTAATAGACCACGAAAAAAAGCCAGTCAATATTATTATTATACATACACACTCTCTTCATATTAGCATACTCACCTTCCAGCTGGTGTAGTGTTCAGTAGTTGTGTTCGTGAAGGCCAACGCTAGCGCAGTCAAGCCAATGCTACCGAGGGCTAGTAGCACAGGCTAACGACTGAGAAAACAGGATTTCTATCTCCAGACTCTTCTTCCACACATGCGCGCCACAGTATTTTTCATTCATCCTTAAGTATTCATTTCCCTGTGTAATTTACTTTAAAATCAACATCGACAGCTACACACAATGGAGCAACCTGGCAGCCAAAATTCTCTCTAAATCCATGGGTGCAAGTATAACATTTTCAAAAACCTGAAAAGTCTGACAGTCAGACTTAAAAATAAGGGGCCACATGTCTTGATGTCCTCAGAAACTCCTGGATTTTAGCAAATAACAAGATTCAGCTTTTTCCATATACAAAAATATCTATATTTTATAATCCATTACTGACTACAAATGAGTTTTCAACCTAACAACCACATTAGAAAAGATGATAAAAAAGCTAACAAACTTATTTCAAGACCTACCTTACTTTTATTTAATAATTGAAAGGTAATCAAATGTAAAAAAAAAAAAAAACATGTTTATTAAAGCAGATACGTGCGTGACACATGATATCACACATGTATAACACCGTGAAACAACGGGCTAGTCAGGACCGCTCATCGGTGAGTGGTGTATAAATTGAATGAGGTTTGTGGCGAAGACGAGATGAAAAGCTTTGTCTCGTGCAGTACCGCGGTAACCCAGTAATACGCTGAGAGTGAGACAGTGAGAGGGCCACCCCTATACCTCTCCCCCCCCCTCCCCCCAAAAATCTCAATGGATTTACACGATTTGGAAAAATTACTTTTTCAGAACCGAAAAAAACGGAGCTTCCAGCACATGCCGGAAAACTTGCACCCATGTAAATCTTCTGCTTTTAATGATCGAAACTCGCAGCCATTTTTGTTTATAAATTGTCACAATCACTCACTAGCACAGAAGTTTTATGTCTCTGACGTGTCTCTTTTCGAGTTTTTTTTCATTATCCGTTGGTATGTTTTTCTTCTGTAAATATGCGTGAAGAATATATAATGAAATTTTGGTAGCCTTTCGGGGGTTCAGCGTCTTTAGTTTAAGTTTGCTTATTTATTTAGTGCTTAATTATAGCACAGCTAATCCTAGCAGTAGCACTGGATTAGCTTCGTCTTTCTCTTTCCTTGGAGGACAAAGAAATGGTTGTGTGCATGCGCAGCAGAAAAGTTTTGTCATTGGATACTCACATCAGCTCTGACGTGTCAGGTCATGTTGTCTTGACAATGTGCAATAGTGTAACAATATTGCACGCTCATTCTCCATTGGGGAGAGTGGCATAATACATGTAGGATAAGCGATATGCTAACAATATTGCATCCTATCAAACCAAATAAATGAACCCCACTAGAAGGGAATAGAATACATGTTTTTATTCCATCAAAAAAGTGTCCTGTATGTATCATAAATGGCTGTGTGGGTTTCCTCTGGTTTCTTCCCACCCTAAAAAAAAAAAGCCAGTTTTGCCAGTTGATTGGCTATGCTAAAACTGGCTCTTTTAGTGAAGTTTGAACAAGTGTGTAAATGTATGTATGTACTGGCATCTCATCCAGTTTGTTTTTCCCTGTTTGTTAATCAGTGAACTATCCGTCAGCATTCTGCAGTTCATTTGGCCATCAGAAGGTCATAAAGGTTATCGCAAAACGTGATGAGCCAATGGGAGTTAAACTACATGAGCATGCATGGTTATTTATTTATTTATTTGCACATATTTTTATATGTGTTTTTCCTTACAGGTGAAAAATGTCAGCAACATTGGATAAAAGGTGAGAGACTGGTATTTCTCATACCAAGAAGTATTGGCACTTCTTGGTACTCTTATCAGTTCATGACTTTTTGGACATTCTGTAGATTTTATAGACAATCAATAGATAGAGATAGATATAAATAGGGGGCCCAGTGCAGGCTGTAAAAAAAAAAAAAAACAACCAACCCAACCCCCCACCCACCCACACCCACGAAATCATCATGCAGCTTGACCACGAAAATTTATCAACGTACAAAAATAGCAGACATCATGGGCGTCAATGACACCTTTAGGTCATGTAGTTTCGCTACAGTAAACAGCAGTCAGTATTGGAAGATTTATATATATATATATATATATATATATATATATATATATATATATATATATATATGACCCTGTAGAACAGGATAAAGCGGCTAGCGATAATTATATATATGTTTTGTGAAATTCAGTGGCTATCAGTCGCCCTAATGGGGCTGCAGCTTCTTGTTCTTTGATAATAATACCGGCACTCACAAGATGGCTTTTATAGCCCATTTGAGACAAACTATGAGGTGCCTTGTGAGCTGACCACACAAAAATTGAATTTGGATGCAATCTGACTAGTCTTGACCCATCTCAAATTTATATAACATACTAAAGTATAGCTAATATACTTTATATAACATACTAAAGTATGCCACTTAAAATCCCAAGTTAATCCCAGAAAATCACCATAGAAGATCTGAAAAGGTACAGTATACTTGACTTTGTGATTATGTTACATCATAACATTCTTTTTCATATAGCATAACTTTTTTTTTTTTGCTTAGAGAGGTCTATAATGTAAAAGTTGTATGCTACTCACCAAAAAAGAAGGTTTGGGGAACTCCATTTTCTTTTAGTAATGAGGTTGTACTAGGATCAAACCTCAGCCACAGTCCTACTGCTAACACCAATGAACCAGAGAGCTGGACACAACATGAGAAATGGTTATGGCTATCAGTTTTGAGATTGCATCATCATCTTCCTTCTGACATATTTATTTATTGGACACAATACGAATAGTTGGATAGTGAAGCAATATAATCTACTTCCAACATGATGCCTAGACTAGAGAACACTAAATTATCCTATATACTGTGTGTATAGTTTGCGCATACACTTTTCTTGACAATCCTCTCAAGGCTGCAGTCATCCCTGTTGCTTGTGCACCTTTTCCAGCCAGCCTTTTCAGCAATAACCTTCTGTAGCTTACCGTCCTTGTGGAGGGTGTTGATGATTGTCTTCTGTCAAGTCAGCAGTACCATTCAAATTTACTATTCACATTTGAGTAATAAATGCTGTGGTGGCTGGCAAAACCAGGCTGAAATCCAAACGAGTGAATTTTTGAGTTCTTATCATTTATCCATCAACTCTCTAATAGAAAAGATTAGTGCTATGTTGCCTTCGAAACTGTTTGTTCTGCTGTAATAATACTGATGACAAGCAGTTAAGTTTAGATTCAAACCTTTTAGTTCTCCATCAACCTCTTACAGTTCTTTTGTCAAAAACCCCTAAGTGGAAGGTTCAAAAAATGTGTTTTTTTTTTTAATGCTCACTGGCTGTATTAGAACTGTAAAATTTTATAACAAATACCAAGCAGTATTTGTTTAGTCTGTCTGTGGGAGAGTTTTTAAACACAAACTCTCAACCCAAGCGCACTTGGACTTTGTCTGCAGTGTTTCAACTCACAGACGACTTTATAACGTCAGTTGAAATGGATTAGGATATATTCTGTGGTTTGTCCCGTCATGCTTCCGATTTCCTAACAACTTGAAACTTAGGACACAGAATACCAAAGAATACCATTTCGAGCCTTCCTCACAGAGTACAAAACAAATCAGTGATTAAGCAAAGAGTAGCATTCTGAGCAAATGGGAAACCTTTCATTTAAGGTCGTCCTGCCACTCCCCCACTGTCACCATCAACATGCAGGCTGTGCCAGTCTCACAGGCCTCCACTGTCACTCCTGCTGGAACTCTCCAGCCCTGACACTCACCCTACCAAGCCACTATGCCAAGCTGCCAAGACAACAGTTCACTTCTCTATCATACAAATTTCAAGACAAAGGGGTCGCTGTCTATTGTTTGGACATCAGTACAGAGAAAACCAATCACTCCAACAAAACCCCTCATTACAGCATTCTTACAATGACCATTTGAGCCAATCTAATGTGACCACTTCATTAGTTTGATGATAAAAATCATTATGCCAGAGAATGTACAAGTCTGTTTATGTTTGGTGGCTGGGTAGAAAATAACATGACGTTGAATAAAATCAGAATTCACATTAATCTGATGCATTCCTCTACATAATACAAATAACCTTTATTCTAACAGACATTCAAAGCCTGGAACTGTAAAAATAAACCTTACTGTTGTACATAGTTAAGCCATGTAACTCCTGAGGTATGTGAAACCATATACTGTACAATAATACACACTGATCAGCCATAACATTAAAACCACCTGCCTAATATTGTGCCACCAAAACAAAAGACTTCAAAAGACCTCTGAAGGTGTGTTGTGGTATTTGGCAGCAAATCCTTTACGTCCTGTAAGGTGCGAGGTGAGGTCTCCATGAATCAAAATTGTTCGTCTAGTATGTCTCACAGATGCTCTATTGGACTGAGTTCTGGGGAATTTGGAGACCAACTCAACACCATGAACTCTGTCATGTTCCTCAAACCATTCCTGAACAATTTTTGCAGTGTGGCAGGGTGCATTATCCTGCTGAAAGAGACCACTGCCATTAGGGAATACTGTTGAATGGGTGTACATGGTTTGAAACAATATGTAGGTAGGTGGTATATAGTGGTGCTTGAAAGTTTGTGAACCCTTTAGAATTTTCTGTATTTCTGCATAGATATGACCTAAAACAACATCAGATTTTCACACAAGTCCTAAAAGTAGATCAAGAGAACCCAGTTAAACAAATGAGACAAAAATATTATATTTGGTCATTTATTTATTGAGAAAAATGATCCAATATTACATATCTGTGAGTGGCAAAAGTATGTGAACCTTTGCTGTCAGTATCTGGTGTGACCCACTTATGCAGCAATAACTGCAACTAAACATTTCTGCTAACTGTCGATCAGTCCTGCACACCAGCTTGGAGGAATTTTAGCCCATTCCACCATACAGAACAGCTTCAACTCTGGGATGTTGGTGGGTTTCCTCATATGAACTGCTCGCTTCAGGTCCTTCCACAACATTTCGATTGGATTAAGATCAGGACTTTGACTTGGTCACTCCAAAACTTTAACTTTATTCTTCTTTAACCATTCTTTGGTAGAACGACTTGTGTGCTTAGAGTCATTGTCTTGCTGCATGACTCACCTTCTCTTGAGATTCAGTTCATGGACAGATGTCCCAACATTTTTCTTTAGAATTTGCTGGTAATAATTCAGAATTCATTCTTCCATCAATGATGGCAAGCTGTCCTGGCCCAGATGCAGCAAAACAGGCCCAAACCATGATACTACCACCACCATGTTTCACAGATGGGATAAGGTTCTTATTCTGGAATGCAGTGTTTTCCTTCCTCCAAACATAACGCTTCTCATTTAAACCAAAAAGTTCTATTTTGGTCTCATCCATCCACAAAACATTTTTCCAATAGCCTTCTGGCTTGTCCATGTGATCTTTAGCAAACTGCAGACGAGCAGCAATGTTCTTTTTGGAGAGCAGGGGCTTTCTCCTTGCAACCCTGCCATGCACACCATTGTTGTTCAGTGTTCTCCTGATGGTTTATGATGTGATGATAATGTAATGTGATGTTGTTTTAGGTCATATCTATGCAGAAATACAGAAAGCCAATTAGCCAATGTGAGGGAGGCCTTCAGTTGCTTAGAAGTTGCTCTGGGGTCCTTTGTGACCTCGCCGACTATTACACGCCTCGCTCTTGGAGTGATCTTTGTTGGTTGACCACTCCTGGGGAGGGTAACAATGGTCTTGAATTTTCTCCATTTGTACACAATCTGTCTGACTGTGGATTGGTGGAGTCCAAACACTCTAGAGATGGTTTTGTAATCTTTTCCAGCCTGATGAGCGTCAACAACGCCTTTTCTGAGGTCCTCAGAAATCTCCTTTGTTCGTGCCACGATACACTTCCACAAACATGTGTTGTGAAGATCAGACTTTGATAGATCCCTGTTCTTTAAATAAAACAGGGTGCCCACTCACACCTGATTGTCATCCCATTGATTGAAAACACCTGACTCTAATTTCACCTTCAAATTAACTACTAATCCTAGAGGTTCACATACTTTTGCCACTGACAGATATGTAATATTGGATCATTTTCCTCAAAAAATAACCAAGTATAATATTTTTGTCTCATTTGTTTAACTGGGTTCTCTTTATCTACTTTTAGAACTTGTGTGAAAATCTGATGTTTTAGGTCATATCTATGCAAAAATATAGAAAATTCTAAATGGTTCACAAACTTTCAAGCACCACTGTATGTCAAAATAACAGCTACATGAATGCCAGAACGAAAGATTTCCCAGAAAAACACTGCCCAGAGTATCACACTGCCTCTGTCCGCTTATCTTCTTCCTTTAGTGCATCCTGGTGCCATTTTCTTCAGCTAAGCGATACACACGCACCCGGCCATCTTGGGTGCCCATGACTGTGTCACCAATTCACCAGCTGTACTTCCTTGGACCACTTTTGTTAGGTACTAACCACTGCATACTGGGACCCCACAAGACTTGCTATTTTGGGGAAGCTCTCACCCAGTCATCTAGCCATCACAATTTTGCCCTTGTCAAATATATTATATATTTACTTATAATTTTTTAGTATTTTTTAAACTGTAATTTTGCTTTTACTTACACCTGTTTATTTTGAGGTATTTTATTCCACTGCAATATAAATTGCCTCCATCAAAAAGTAAAAAAAAAACGTCTCCATGAACTACATGCCAGGAAATGATGTGATCAGAACAATCATCCAGGAATTGTCATGAATTTGAATGCAGCTAATGGAGTCTGCAGGTGTTTGACAAGGAAATACATTAAAATGTAATATATGGTTAAAGTATAGTTGCAATGACATATCAGGAGAGTTGCATTAGTACTTTGGTGGCTGATGACTGGTGTCAGTATTTAGGTAAACTTCACGGTATTGGTGGACAGTGTCTTTTTACCCGAATATTAGAAAGGATTAATGATCCTACTCAGTGGATGGAGGTGTCATATCCTGAGATTTCCAACTGCACCACTGAGTGTTAGGTTGGGCTGGGAATTGAACCCAGGTCGCTGGTGTAGTAACCTAGCAAACACCCACAAGGCTAGGTAGAGGAATGACTCAAGTGCAGAGGAGTGAGGCCAAAGCTGAAGTTCAGTGAAGTTTATTAGCCAGAGCACAGAAGTTCAGGAACATCCACAGCTTGTGAAAAAGCAAAAACCACAAAGGTAAAATTTATATCAGTCAGGAAAGCCTAACACACCAGAGATACAAAAAGTTTCAAGAGTCCAAAATTCCAAAACCAAAGAGAAAGCAAAAACCCAAACGCTAAGAAGATACAAAAAATGGCAAAGTTCCAAGATAACAAAAACTAGTCCAAAAAGTCCCAAAAGAGCAGTAACCCAAAAACAAAGTCAAAAGGCAAAGATACACAGGACAAAAGGTGACTCACAATCAAAACAGGACAAAAGACTCAGTGACTAGAAACATAAACTGGGGTAGTATAAATACCCAAAGTAATTGAACACATGACCAGGACAAAATTGGCAATTAAGAAAGGGCGGGACAGTTAACAAGGCACATGACTAAGGGCCCGTTTACACGAGGACGCTGTCAGGTAAAAACGACTAAATATTTTATCAGAAGTGCCTTTCGTCTACACGGGGACGGCGTTTCCGAGGCTGAAAAACGGATAAAATTGAAAACGCCTTCCAAAGTGGATAAGTTAAAAACAGCCCCCGTTGCATATCCGTCTAAACTACCCAATACGCGAAACTCTGCTCGGATCTGCTCACGTCGGGTACGCGTTTACATCATACATGTGTCATATACTGCACATGCCAGCCCGGGAAGTAAGAAAGTAAGTAAAAAAGTAAGAGCATGTCTGATTACATCGATCCAATGGACCTTCAAGCTGCTCTGTGTTTTAATGCAGTAGATGTGTTTTCCTGCTCACCCGCCCGGCTGGAGCTCCTCAGTTTGGTGTCGCCAAGTTACATACACGCGTGCGCCGCCTATTCAAGCCGATCGTGAAACCATAAACCCGAGACTGAAAACAAAACTAGCAGCCGAACGAGTTTATTTTGCTGAGATGGACACTGCCTTTTCTCTTCTTCACCGAAACAAGAGTGAGTGTTACTTAATAAAGGCAGATTAAAAGAGTTTCGGTTTGCTCCTGCTCCTCCCTCGAGCACTACAGTACCTCAGCCGGACCGGTGTTCTGTAAAGTTATCCTAGCAAGTTCTCATACAGACCGTTTTATTATTCAAAACAAGTCATTACAAATTATTTGACTCGGCCAAAGACTCGACCAATACGCACAAAACATAAAAATCGGCAAATGCGTGAAATTCTTACCAATTTTCTATCAGCCCAGCTGATCGGTGGGACAAAACTACTGTTGAATTTTCCTACCCTCCTGGATTTCGCGCATGCGTAGTAGGCTTGGTAGGATAACTTGACAGAACAGCAGCGCAGATGTGCAGATCAGACAAGACAGAAGGCGTTGCGCATGCGTGCAGACATAGCGGAGACATTTATGCGTCAACGTATAGACGCAGATTTCCTCCTTGAAAACGGTCGTGTAGACGCAGAAAAAAGTGAGAACGAAAACGGACTTTTGCGTTTTTGTTTTATACCGTCCCCGTGTAAAGTGGGCCTAACAAAACAGAGAAGCACATGGCTGTCAAAACAAACATGACAAGTCAAAGATACAATAGCGGCCTCTAGAGGCCAAGATAGTCCCAAAGCCTAACACTGAGTCTCCATAATTCCATATTCTCCATGTTTCGCTTAGGCTTGCTCTGTTGCCCTTTACATACCGAAAGTCCTCCAGATTCCTTGAACTTTTTTAATGATATTATGCACCAAAGAGAGTGAAATATACAAATCCCTTCCTATCTTTCTTTGAGGAACATTGTTTTTAAACATTTCAATAATTTTCTCATGCATTTGTTGTCTAACTGGAGATTCTCGGCCCATATTTGCTCCTCAAAGACTAGGCCATCAATTGTTTTACCTCAGTACTAGCCCTAAATTGCCCCCATCCCAACTTTTTTGGAATGTGTCACAGGCCTGAAATGCAGGAATGGATGTACACTACCGTTCAAAAGTTTGGGGTTCACTGTTCTTTTCAATGAAGATCACTTTAAACTAATCAGAAATACACTCTGTACATTGCTAATGTGGTAAATGACTATTCTAGCTAAATTCTACTAAATGTCTGGTTTTTGGTGCAATATCTACATAGGTGTATAGAGGCCCATTTCCAGCAACTATCACTCCAGCATTCTAATGGTACAATGTGTTTGCTCATTGCCTCAGAAGGCTAATGGATGATTAGAAAACCCTTGTACAATCATGTTAGCACAGCTGAAAACAGTTTAGCTCTTTAGAGAAGCTATAACACTGACCTACCTTTGAGCAGATTGAGTTTCTGGAGCATCACATTTGTGGGGTCGATTAAATGCTCAAAATGGCCAGAAAAATGTCTTGACTATATTTTCTATTCATTTTACAACTTATGGTGGTAAATAAAAGTGTGACTTTTCATGGAAAACACAAAATTGTCTGGGTGACCCCAAACTTTTGAACGGTAGTGTAAATGAATGTGTGGGTGTGTTTTACTGTTGAGGGTGCAGAACACAACATAGCAACTGTGAGGCGTGATGATGATCACTATCTCCTATGTGCCACCAGTCAATTTTACCGCATTGTTTTCCCAAAAAACATGGTCTGCCAAAACTACTTCAGGCTGATGTCATGTTCTTGTCTATATTTGATCTCAGACCTGATAGAGGTAGTGCTGTGTAGGAGTATAAATGATGGGAATCAACATTTTAATGCAACGTAAACTTTCCCATAATAACATCAGCTTCCTATTTTAATTAATTGATTGATTGATTAATTAATTAAAAGTTTTATTCTGTTATCGTTTCTATTCTTAAGATGACATGGTACAAAAATCCATCAGCTTGGCTGTCAATTGAGGTGGCATAACATTGCTCAATTTATTTCAGTTATTAATGTATGGTCAGACTAAATGAAAGTTACATATGCACCCAGGGCCGCTGACAGCTTTGGCTGGGCCCGGGACAAAATGCTCGGAATGGGCCCCCCCTTATCCCAGTCTCTACTCACTCCAACCCTTAAATGACAGGTATTCAAAAACCATTCAACCGGTCAACAACCATTTCATTTTAGCATTTCAACATTTTTACAGTTTTAACATTTCCTTAGTCTGCAACTATTCAAGTGCGAAATGCAATGCGCCGGACTTTTGTTGTGCGTGCGTGCGTACTGTCCAGTGTGAAAAGCAGAGAAGAACACACCGCTCGAGAAACGGCGGGATATGATTGCGGGCTAATGTGAATATTCTTAGCTTCAATCAGATATATGAAACACAATGTTGTTAAGCCGTTGTGGTTATGAAATTATTCAATGCCCTGTGTGTTTGATATGGTGTTCAGTGTGACTTGCTCTCCCCTCGTTTGTAACATGAATTGCGTGCCGCGCGTGCCTTGGTTGGGGTTACTTTACGGGGCTGGAAAAAGTTGGCTGTGTACTACCTGGCTCAGCTGCCCCACTGCCTTTGCTAGTACCTGCTGCATCATCCGAATCTTTTTTAAAATATTTATGCAGTGAGCCCCTGAGTCTCTTGGTTTCTTCCTCTCTTTTTTTCTTTTCTTTGCTCCTGACTTGTGCATGTTGGCAAATAGCACGCACGCTGATTGTCGAAGCGCTATGATCGAACGATGTCGTTTTTTTCCCCTTAATCAAAGAGTCAGACCAAACCATTTTTGCATTAGGGGTGGTAGGGGGTTCTTGACGACTTTTTCAAAGACAATAAAGGCAAAAGATCTAGAAATCATTTATTGAATGCAAATATAGCACATTTCTCCCCCAAATCAACACATTTTGAAATGAAATAAAATAATCGCAACTTCATGAGAGCCCAGTTCTGCCCCCCCATTCCTGGGCCCGGGACAACATACCCGTTTGTCGTCCCCCCCGTCGGCGGGCCTGTGTGCACCCTGCATGTACCATGCTTATAATTTATAATATGGAAATGGGATGAGATCAATTGTTTATAAAGTAAATACTATGACTTAATGTGTATCCTTTCAAACAGTTTCTAACTTTATCTTTAGATATATTTGTAAGTAAGAAATGTGCTTTAATGTCAATATGAAAAGCTTTGTATGAATGTAATAAATTCCAGCTGTAAGAAAAAGGTGATCTGAAATTTAAAAAGTAATGTGTTATATGCATGCTCCTGCCCTGTCTGCATTGTGTGGGAAAGGTCCTAGAGGATAATGAAACTGCACATCACCAACCACCCAGTATATTACCAAAAAAAAAAAAAAGGAACGGAGTAACTCTTCCCCAAAATACATTTTAAATAAGTTACTTTTTACTTTTGAGTAGATTTTTATACAAGTAATTTTACCTTAGTATAATTTCACCATAGTAGCATTACTTTTAACCGAGTATAACTTAGAACTCTTTACACCTCTGCAGATTAGTGTATACTCAAATAACTCACAGAAGATAAAAGTAGCTAGTTACTTTCCAAAGAATAACGGCAGTTGAACATGTTAATTGTATCTCTTAAGTCAGGGGTGGGCAATTATTTTTTCCATAGGGCCACATGAGAAACAGAAAATTTTGTGGAGGGCCGGACCATAAGGCTGAACTAAATTCTGCATAATATTAATTGTATTTCTTTATATAAAGCAATAAATATCATTGTTTTTACAAGCTGCTAAGACTGGTAAGAGTATGGAAAAAACGAGGTTGCCTTACAAAAAATGTCATTTATTCAATCAAATTTCCCAAAACAATGGTTAACAAAATGTGAACGTTTGTACCATTTTTTTTTCAGTCACATTCACCCCAAAACACAATAAAGACATCAAAATATTGTCTTTCTACTCCAAATATCAAACAAGATACATCATATTATAATAATGATGCCCACATTTGTAGTCTAATCACCTCATTTGGTGTTTTTTATTTGTTCAGTGAGAGAAATCTAGTCTCTGTTGGTCTTTAACGAGTGCATCAAAGTCAGGTTGAATGTCTGAGGTGGAGATGCGAAGCACAGCTGACAGATGATCATCAGTCCATTCGGTGTAGGTATCAGATCTACAGATTGGCTCGGGCTCCGGCGCCTGCTGGTGACGTCACACTATGTGATTGGCTGGACCGTTTGAAGGATGACGTACAAGTTTGTGGTTGGTCTGGACAAATTACGGAAGTAGTTATCGCGGGTTTTCCTGTCTCTACACTGTCCTATCCAATAAAGGTGGAAAAAGCCCCCAAAAAATCTTTAAAAAAAAAAAGGTTTCGTGGGATTTCATGTCATGTTCATGTCGTGCGCATTGCGTTTTTGTTGAACACAACTTCAAAATAAAAGCAATGCACATTCAGTCCATTCATGAGGTAAAATTAGAAAATACGTTTATTTTGTAATTTCTAATTAACCTTAAGCGGGCCGGTCAGAATGAACTAAAGGGCCGGATGCGGCCCGGAAAATGCCCAGGTCTGTCTTAAGTGAAAAGATTTCTAAAAGACAGTGATGATTCATTTAAATAAAAAAAGCATGACTCCTTAGGCAAAGTAAAACTGCTCAGAAGTGAACCATGAAGTTTCCATCAGTCGTTGGCAAAAATAAAAGCTATTTTTTACTTGACTACATGTGACTTGCCGGATCACGATACTCTATTATTGGGTACATCACTGTATTGCTACAATACAATGCTTCATATGGGTAAACCAGATATTTGTTGGCCAAACATTAAAATGTTTTAACTGAAACCACACACACACACAAAAAAAAAAAAACTCAAGTGGATTCCAACTGGTTCTGAACTCAAAACTACAAGTTATATTAAGGACACTGGCTTTTGGAAGTCATTTTAGATTATCTTTTTTTTTCTTCCCAAAAAGCCAGACCTCAATACTTAATAAGCTTATACCTGTGACCTATTTACACAAAATTAGACAGAACACACAGAAAATATTGCAACATCAACATAATAGCAATAAGTGCTAACAAAATCAGGATTAAAATCTGAAAAAACCTAAATGATAGATGAAAAATTAGTGAATAAATTCTGGACACAAGGTTACCAGTATGCAAAGGATACAATGGTTCTAAATGGTTAATAACAATATCAGAAATTAACTTTCCATTTTAAAGCCATAAGCTAAGCATATACACTACCGTTCAAAAGTTTGGGGTCACTTTGAAATTTCCTTATTTTTGAAAGAAAAGCACTGTTCTTTTCAATGAAGATCACTTTAAACTAATCAGAAATACACTCTATACATTGCTAATGTGGGCGGCACAGTGGTGTAGTGGTTAGCACTGTTGCCTCACAGCAAGAAGGTCTGGGTTCGAGCCCCATGGCCGGTGAGGGCCTTTCTGTGTGGAGTTTGCATGTTCTCCCCGTGTCCGCGTGGGTTTCCTCCGGGTGCTCCGGTTTCCCCCACAATCCAAAGACATGCAGGTTAGGTTAACTGGTGACTCTAAATTGACCGTAGGTGTGAATGTGAGTGTGAATGGTTGTCTGTGTCTATGTGTCAGCCCTGTGATGACCTGGCGACTTGTCCAGGGTGTACCCCGCCTTTCGCCTGTAGTCAGCTGGGATAGGCTCCAGCTTGCCTGTGACCCTGTAGAACAGGATAAAGCGGCTACAGATAATGAGATGAGATGAGACATTGCTAATGTGGTAAATGACTATTATAGCTGCAAATGTCTGGTTTTTGGTGCAATATCTCCATAGGTGTATAGAGGCCCATTTCCAGCAACTATCACTCCAGTGTTCTAATGGTACAATGTATTTGCTCATTGCCTCAGAAGGCTAATGGATGATTAGAAAACCCTTGTACAATCATGTTAGCACAGCTGAAAACAGTTTAGCTCTTTAGAGAAGCTATTAAACTGATCTTCCTTTCAGCAGATTGAGTTTCTGGAGCATCACATTTGTGGGGTCGATTAAATGCTCAAAATGGCCAGAAAAATGTCTTGACTATATTTTCTATTCATTTTACAACTTATGGTGGTAAATAAAAGTGTGACTTTTCATGGAAAACACAAAATGTCTGGGTTACCCCAAACTTTTGAACGGTAGTGTATTTCCAACCTCTTAATTCCTTATAAACAATCTGCATTTGTTACTGTATCTTGAAGATCCTCTGTTATGATGGGGTGACATGAAATAAGAGATACCACACTTCTCCATATAATATGGGAAACTGTAAATAACAATAAGAAAAATAATGCCATCTGCTCAACACTTACAGCCTTAGTTATACAGGATGTTTCGAGCAGAGTGTTATTCTAAAACCAAACTAGAAGAATGCAAATACTACATTTATTGGCATGATGACTAAGGAAAGAGCGTGATTGGTAAATAAATTAGTGATGCATCCAGAGCCCAGATAGTGCTACCTCCTAACCAGAGACTAGTTTTCCATACCAATATAATAGATAAAACATTATATCCATGTTTATATTCTTTGGAAGGCTATACAATGGCAGTTTTTCTTTCTTACAGCAAGTAATCCCCCACATCCCCAGACTGCAGTAATCACCTCAGTGATAGCCAAACTGATAATAGGCATTAAATGCATGTGTATGTATGTTTTGACATCACAATCAGGTGCAAAGAAAAAGTTGGGATGGTATGGAAAATGCAAGTAAAAAAAAGGAAACTGATTTCTAAATTTACTTGTATTTCATTGAGGGTGGCACGGTGGTATAATGGTTAGCACGGTCGCCTCACGGCAAGAAGGTTCTGGGTTCGAGCACAGTGGCCGATGGGGACCTTTCTGTGTGGAGTTTGCATGTTCTCCCCGTGTCTGCGTGGGTTTCCTCTGGGTGCTCCGGTTTCCCCCACAGTCCAAAGACATGCAGTTAGGCTAATTGGTGGTAGAGGTCTGCACTGGGATTGGGTCCCGTGGGACCCAATGCAAATCTCGCGGGAACGGACAGTTTGCACTTAGCTGCGGGCGGGAATGGGCGGCCATAGTAAAACACTGCGGGATCGTAAACTAGCCTAGCGACAGCATGAGTCAAACAAGTGATGTAGAAAATAAACTGAAACGAGGATTGTACAGTACAAAAACGAAACAAGGAAAGTCTGATATCTGGCAAAATTTCTCAGTTGTGTGCGATGCAGACGGCAACGAACTTGACTATGTTCGTTGTGACAAATGCTCAAAAATCCTAATTTACAATGGACACAAATCCGGCACCTCTGGGTTGAGGCGTCACACCTGCTCTGTCCTTCCAGGTCAGAGTAAGCTGCATTTCAATCAAAAACAATTTCTCCCTGCACACATTAAACAGGAAACTACAGAGAAATGTGTGGAAGTGTGCTGTCTAGACATACGGCCATATGATTTAGTCGCCGGGAGAGGCTTTGTTGACATATTGCAACACTTTGCTAATGTTGCTGCTAAGTATGGCAAGTTTGATGTTAAAGATGTTTTACCTCATCCAACCATTGTATCCAGACATGTCGAGGGGCGAGCACAAGCACTGCAGGCGTCAGTGGCAGCAGAAATAAAGCCCATCATCGAAACGTATGGATGTGCCATCACAACCGATATATGGACGGAGGATTACCATAAGTCTTCATTCATATCTGGCACCATTCATTATACAAACAACAACTTTGACCTCGCAGCTCCCTTCGAGAGTGGTGTGTCAAAAACAGGGGAGAATATCAGGAGTCTGCTGTTCCAGAAACTCCGGGTTTCCTCCGGGTGCTCCGGTTTCCCCCACAGTCCAAAGACATGCAGGTTAGGTTAACTGGTGACTCTAAATTGACCGTAGGTGTGAATGGTTGTATGTGTCTATGTGTCAGCCCTGTGATGACCTGGCGACTTGTCCAGGGCAGTGGCGGTTCTAGACCAAAATTACTAGGGGGGCCGAGGTGGGGCCAGTGTTTTTTCAGGGGGGCACATATGGACAAAACATGGCAATATTTAAGCATTCAAAATGTTTAGTTTAGTTTAGTTAAAACCAAAACAAAATACAATGAGCATAAATACAATGAGATAAACATTCTGTCTCAGTAGCCTAAACATAAAATAAATTGTGCTCAATAAATCTTAAAACCATGTTTCTCTTTTTTGTAAAATAAGATTTCTATTTTTGCATACAATGAACCTTTTCTTCAGATGTGGCTGCACTGGAGTGTCGTCCAAGCACTTGCTGATATCTGGAGAAAGATGAATACAGTAAATATGAGAGTGCTACTGAGAACAACATTTATTTATCATTATTCATTTATTAATTTATTATTATATCTATTATTTATATTTTATATTTATTAATTATTATTCAGACTTCACACTTTCAGGGTAGGCTATATGAATTGTAGGCCAACACTGCTCACACATGCATTTGTTCAACATCACAAACCTGATGGTGCTGTACTTGATATGCATGGTGAATCTGGTTGTCCCAATGACTCGTTGGGTTGTCCCTCATTCTGTCCCTCAATCTGATCCTGAATGTCTTCATCCTCACTCTCAGATTGCCTTTCAGATGCCTCACTTTCCACCTCTCCAACCACCACCTCTGGCTCTCTCTCCACCTCTGGCTCTCTCTCCACCTCTGGCTCTCTCTCCTCTTTCTTAATCTTCATCTTCCTTACTCTCTCTATGTTGCTTTTTGCTAATAGGGGCAAAAAAGGACATAATGTCCTTCTTGCTCCTTTTCATGATGATAGCCTACAGTAGGTCTATACTAAAAAGTAAACGGAGAGGAATGTAGCCTCTACATATCACAAGGCCATCCGAGTTTTACAAGAAGGTAAACACTGTCGGTTATTTTACCCATTTCCCAAAAATATTAAGTTAGGCTACTTATTGCTGTGCAACGCACTTTTAAGAAAGCGCAATAAAACGGATTTATTATTGTAGTGAACAACAACAACAGTAAAACACGGATATGTGCAAACACTGATGTTACAAAATTGAATAATTTTCCTTACCTTCGCCTCTTTGCAATAGCCTAGTTCTTGCAGGGCTGCAGCTGCTGTTATCTCTCACGTCCGAAGTTTACAATTCGCACTGCTGCTGGTCTTTCTGCTGCAGGTAACAGTGTGCGTGTAGCGCTTTAAGGAGTCCGTGTAGAACACTCCGTCATGTCAGTTCCGATCTTCGAGCCAGCGCACGTCGAAATTAATAAAGCTTTCAGCACAGGGGCCACAACAGGGGCCAGGAGCAATTTTACAGGGGCACTGGCCCCCCCTGGCCCCCGTTTAAAACCGCCTATGGTCCAGGGTGTACCCCGCCTTTCGCCCGTAGTCGGCTGGGATAGGCTCCAGCTTGCCTGCGACCCTGTAGAACAGGATAAAGCGGCTAGAGATAATGAGATGAGATGAGATGAGATGAGATATGCTGGATTCCATACTGCAACAGCATGAGGAGATTTCAACATTACTGCTGAGCAAGCAATAACCAGTATGAAAGAATTGCGCAGATGAATGCAAACACTTTGAAAACAGTAGTTGCGTTCCTTAAGTTATTCAAGGATGCTACTAATGACTTAGAATCCAGCACCACTCTCAGCGCATCATTTCCACTGCCGTGGTCCGTGAGACTCATTGAACACTGTCAAGCAGCATCCCTCGAGCCCTTACTCTCTGAAGTCACCAATGTGTGTGCCTCACGTCTGGAAGAACTGATGGGCATCAGTGACACATCTGCATTCCCTCTCCACATGATCTACAGGATTGCAACGCTCCTGACTCCTAAAATGCAACTGCTATGGATGCTGCCCCCAGATGCGAGAGACGAGGTGGTTAAAGGTAGGCCTACTAGCCAAGACACAAAAACAGAAAATAGAACGCTTTAGGCCTAGTTGAATAACAGCATGAGACATTTTATTTATATATATTTAGGCTATATAGGCTATATATCATAATAAATAATAGCATGAGCCATTTTAGAAATAGATTGCCTATATATTTATAAATTAAATCCTATCCAAAGGTGCAAAGGAAATTATTCAGAAGATGCAGTTTGACCTGGTCACGGCCACAGCAGCAGAGGATGAGCCATCAGCCAAAAAACAACGCACAGCCACAGACCGATTCACTGACTGGGAAGATGATGCGCCCTTTACTTCAGCGCCAAGTACAGTCGATGACGAAATTACTGATTATCTCAGCTCCAGGCTCTCTGATAACCCAGACCCAGACAGAGTGCTTGAATGGTGAAAGTTAAACAAAGAGTGCTTCCAAGCGCTCTCAAAGTTGGCCCGTTTCATATTCTGTATCCCCGCATCGAGTGCGCCTTCAGAGCGGGCCTTTAGTGTCTGTGGGCGCATCTTGGAAGAGAGACGCACGAGATTGGGACCGCAGTCGGTCAGCAATATTCTCTTCCTCCATAGCAATATTAGAAAGTGATTCAGTTTGTTAAATTCATTTCTTACCCTCATCTCATCTCATTATCTCTAGCCGCTTTATCCTTCTACAGGGTCGCAGGCAAGCTGGAGCCTATCCCAGCTGACTACGGGCGAAAGGCGGGGTACACCCTGGACAAGGCCCTCGCCGGCCCCGGGGCTCGAACCCAGGACCTTCTTGCTGTGAGGCGACAGCGCTAACCACTACACCACCGTGCCGCCCCCATTTCTTACCCTTGTTTATTTTATTTATTCATTTCATTTGAGCCATTCACAGCCGTTGTTAATTAGGTGCTACATAAAGAGGCTGATGATGGCGGTGTTGAGAAGCCTATGCTGCCTAAGTGAGAATGTTTCTATTCGTAGCCTATGTTTTTGAACAAGATACCTGCAACATCTGCCAAATAATTTTCATGTTGTGTATTGGCCTATTTTATGCAAAAGCAGGCTGTTTTTATGTGCTATGTGATAGTGCAAGGGTTTTGATAAAACTGAGTTATATTTAAATGTATTGTGTGTTGCGTTTTCTGTGTTCTGATTAATGTTTCTTATTTATGCCTGTTGAAAAGGAACCTTAACCTCAATCACTGTGCGATTATAGTCTATAAAGGTAATTCCAAATAAAAAAAATACAGAGAAGGAGAATAGAATATGAAACTGCCTTTATTTAATTTAAAAACTACACGAAAATAACGAAATAGGAGCGCTATTCCCGACCAGTGCGTCAAAAGCCACGCAGGCCGAAAACGAAACAAACAACCCCAAGAATCTCTTTATTAATAGTCTATATTACGTTTTCTCCTGCGGGATGGGAGAAGACACAAAATCAATGCATCTCTATCAGTGTGCAGGAATAATTCTCAGAGCTTCGCGGGTTACGGGCGGGAGTGGACATACACATTGCGGAATGGGCGGACACGTTGCGCACACGTTGCAGTCGTGGGCGGTAATGGTCAGAAATTCAGCGGGAGCGGGCAGGAGCGGGATGAAGAAAACAGTCCCGCGCAGTTCTCCAATTGGTGGCTCTAAATTAACCGTAGGTGTGAATGTGAGTGTGAATGGTTGTTTGTCTCGATGTGTCAGCCCTGCAATGAACTGGTGACTTGTCCAGGGTGTACCCCACCCCTCACCCATAGTCAGCTAGGATAGGCTCCAGCTTGCCAGCGACCCTGCACAGGATGGATAATGGATGGATGGATATCATTGCAGACAGTATGTACCCAAGATATTTCATGTTTTGTCTGGTCAATTTAATTTCATTTGTAATATACATGCATGTAGCAAGTGTTCTAGGTGGGTGGAGCACAGAAGCACGGCAGGCCAGTACTGAGTTCTCAATAACTCCTTTATTGTCAACTTTTCAGCTTCTACACGGTTTGTTTATTCATTCATTCATATATATATATATATATATATATATATACATATATACACGTGTTCTAGTCGGGAGAGCTCCCTTCCTCTGCCCTCTCTCTCCTTATATAGGGCGCGGTTGCTGGGAAGACACACAAACACAGGTTAATTCACATCAGGTGTAGTGATTCTGCCACTTACCTTCCCTGACTCCGCCCTCCGGTCACAGACCGACGCTTGACCACGCCCCCACTGCCACAATGCATTACTGCATTTCACCAATGGAGCAAAGATGGGCCGAGGATCTCCAGTTTGTCAACAAATGCATGAGAATATTATTGAAATGTTTAACAACAATTTTCCTCAAAGAAAGATATGAAGGGATTTGGATATTTTACTCTTTGCAGAGTATAATAATGATTCAAGGAATCTGGAGGAATTTCAGTACATAAAGGGCAATGGCACAAGCCTAAGCTGAACACCCATGATCTCTGATCCCTCAAATAGTACTGCATCAAGAACCAGCATTCATCTATAGCTGATAACCACATGGGCTCGGGGTTACTTTTGGCAAACCTTTGTCATGCACTACAACATGGAATTACATCCACAAATGCCAGTTTAAACTCATCTCATCTCATTATCTCTAGCCGCTTTATCCTTCTACAGGGTCGCAGGCAAGCTGGAGCCTATCCCAGCTGACTACGGGCGAAAGGCGGGGTACACCCTGGACAAGTCGCCAGGTCATCACAGGGCTGACACATAGACACAGACAACCATTCACACTCACACCTACGGTCAATTTAGAGTCACCAGTTAACCTAACCTGCATGTCTTTGGACTGTGGGGGAAACCGGAGCACCCGGAGGAAACCCACGCGGACACGGGGAGAACATGCAAACTCCACACAGAAAGGCCCTCGCCGGCCCCGGGGCTCGAACCCAGGACCTTCTTGCTGTGAGGCGACAGCGCTAACCACTACACCACCGTGCCGCCCCAGTTTAAACTTTACTGAGCAAAAAGGAAGCCTGATATTAACTGTGTCCAAGAAGCACTGTTGACTTCTCTGGGCTCAGAGACAACTGGGATGGACCATCACACAATGAAAATGTGTATTATGGTCAGATGAATCAGTATTCCATGTCTTTTTTTTTTTTGGAGGAAAATGATGCCATGTGCTCTGGACCAAAGCCAAAAAAGACCATCCAGTCTGTTACCAGCAACAAGTCCAAAAGCCAGGGTCTGTCATGGTATGGGGTTGTGTCAGTGCCCTTGGCAAAGGTAACTTACACTTCTGTGATGGCAGCATTAATGCAGAACAGTACATTGAGATTTTGGAGCAACATATGCTGCCATCAGGACGACATCTTTTCCAGGGATATTTCAACAAGACAATGCAAAATCACATTCTGCACACTTTATAAAAGGTATGGCTGTGGAAGAAGAGGGTGCCTGCCCCCTCTGTCCCCAATAGAGAATGTGTTATGATTTTTGAAATGAAAAATATGACAACAATGACCCCATACTGTTGCACACCTTAACACCTATTTACAGAAAAAAAGAAACAAAATAACACCTGAAATGCTTCATCATTGCATGTCTTCAGTCTCTAAACAGCTTTTAATTGTTGTGAGAAGGAATGGCAACATTACAAAGTGATAAATGCTTTACGTCCCAACTTTTTATGAAATGTGTTGCAAGAATCAAAATTGAAATAATTGTTTGTTTTGAAAAAAAAAAATCAGGAGGTAAAACATAAAATAATGTGCTCTTGGTTTGTTTTGAGTACAAGTCAGAGATTAATTACAAATAACTTAGGCTTCTACAATAAACTCCAGATAGCTGTACACCTTTTGAAAGAAAGGTTGCAGTTAATTCTCTGGTTTGTCTCACTTGGGAGAACTGCCTATACAGAAGCTTACAACAGAGGGTTTCTCTTTCATAAGTTAGAATCCTTAACCATCCAAAAAACTTGGAGTGTAAGCCTACTGCTGCTTTAACTGTTTAATAGTAGTTGTAAGTCTCCACAGCATTTCACACTACTTATGATTAATAATTTTAATTATTGCTGGTCACTGACATAAGAAGCAATACCGATTTTGATAAGACATAGAAGAAGAATGCCAGTTGCCACACCTTTTACCAGGATACAACATATATTACCTGCAAATATTCTGTATCATTAATCTTTATTTAGTATTCCATCTATTGATATTTGAAGCTGTTGGTAATTGGGGAAACAGAGCAAAGTTGCAGATTAATGATAGCTACAGGAACAGCAAGCAATATCAAATCCCTCTGCTGTCATATGTGAAAATATTAACGCAACAGTGCTCTCTAACGTCTAAGCATTCCAGGTGACTACCTCATGAAGCTGGTTAAGATAATGCCAATAGTGTGCAAAACGTCATCAAGGTAAATGCTGGCTACTTTGAAGAATCTAAAATATGAAACATAATTTTTTTAACATTTTTTTGTTTACCACATAATTTCATATATGTTCTATGTTATTTCATAGTTTTGATGTCTTCACTTTAGTTCTACAATGTAGAAAATAGTGACAATACAGAAAAACCTATGAATGAGTAGGGATGTCCAAACTTTTGACAGGTACTGTATATGTAATGCATTTCTGCATTTTATTATTATTATTATTATTATTATTATTATTATTATTATTGTGCAATATTTCCATGCCTAAAATATCACTGACAGGACACAATGCAAGGTGGTTAAGTACATAAAAACATTAGTAATGTTGATGTTTGACATTATTTTAACTGAATTTTATGAACTTATTTAAATTTTTTGAGTTGTATCTCCTTTTTTTTATTTGTGTCACAGTTAAAACTAATCTAAAAAAATATATTAATAAGGGTATTACAATATCCAGAACTAAAAAATTTTATTAAATTTTTTTTTTGAGTAAACTTAGATTTTATGTTTACAGCCTCCTGCCAAGTTATAACAAAGGGTTGACAAGTTAATATACTATATGGCCAAAAATATGTGGACACCTGCCCATCCCACCCATGTGTGGTTCTTCCCCAAACAGGTTCCACAAAGTTCACTGGAACTAAGGGGCAAACGTTTTGGAGCATAACAATGCCCCTTTGCACAAATGTCAGTCCATGAAGACATGATTTGCTAGTATTTCAGTGGAAGAACTCAAGTGGCTGTACAGAGTCCTGACCTCAACCGCACTGAACACCTTTGCACCTCCTCACCCAAAATCAGTGCCTGACCTCAGTAATGCTCTTGTGATGGAATGAGCAACACCCCACAGCCATGCTCTGAAATTTAGTGGAAAGCCTTCTCAGAGCAATGGAGGTTATTATAACAACAAAGGGGGATTACATCTGGAATGGGATGTTCAGAAAGCACATATAGGTGTGATGGTCAGTTGTCCACAAACTTTTGGTCATAGAGTGTATTTTAATGTTCTGGAGTAAAACATTAATGAACTAACCAAAATGTCTCAGATCTTTAAAGAATTTTTTAAAAACAGCCAATCATGGGCATTTTGAAAATGGGAGTATTGGATCTCTGTTTCCTGGCATGTTCTGATGCCTTCATTTAGCATTATGGATGTAATTAAGTAAATTTGAATAAAAATATGATCAGAAAGAAAAAAACCCTGTCATTCATTCATCGAGTCATATAATCATTTCAGAATCAGAAACAATTTTATTGCCAGGTGTGCGAACACACATGAGGAATTTGACTCTGGTACCATTTAGCTTTCATAGTACAACACATATAAAAGCGTACACACAAAACAAACAAACAAACAAAACAAAGGAATGGTGCAATAGTAGGGAATAATAGGAAATAATAGGAAATACAGAGAGAGAGTCTAACTGCAGTGATCTTCAGGGGAAGACTGTTGCTCCAGCAACGACCTTGAGGCAGTGCTGGCTGGGAGAGCCGAAGATAAGATTGGAATTTGTTTAGGCTTGAAAGGGGTAGACGTAGCAGACTACCCCGCTCATCCATTCTGGTCACTAAAATGATCCATATCTCTCTGCAAAGCCATCAACTTCTCCAATATGGAATCCACCAAGCTGCTCAAGTTTTGAATAGCCACAGTCTGAGTGCCGACAGCTCTGCCCACCGCTTCAATCATGTTGGGCAGCTTTATGGAGCTTTGAACAGCTGTCACTGCTTTCTGATTTCCTCGATACACCAGGGCAATGCCTAGTCCAATCAGCAAAAGTCCTGTGATCATGGTTCCGAATAGGTAAATATCCTCAATGTCCTCCACAGAAAGAATCGCCAGGCACACGACACGCCACTTCTCCCAAGCGTCCATCGTATATCCAGCTGCGAACGTTTCGGCAGGACAGGCTGGTTCCCCCGATTCCAGGCTTCTCGTCGAGAAGATTGTGTCAATTGTGTGAAGAGACCAGTTTATCAAATCCATGAATTTTGATTTGAAGAACAATGCAGAAAGGGTCTCTCAGACAAGATGAGTCAGCAGAGCAGAAGCAGGAAAGCTCAGGGGAGGAGAGGCAGAGCAATGCGAGATGAGAGGAAAAAAACACCTCCGCATTATACTCCTATCAGGAGCACTATGCAGAAACATTTAAAAAACCTTAGCGCAGCAGCTTTCCGTGAAAGCACGAAGAAGAATTAACACAACAATTACACAAAACATAGAAAGTATGAAAGAGTGAAGTCCCGAGGCAGCCGTCCGCGGCGCCATCTTGGATTTGGGTGCTAACGGGGCTAAAAATTAACTTCATTGCTTGGTCGCCACTTGGACCAGTACCCCTGAATTCTTAGTGGCCCAGGCCAAAATAAAGTGGCCCTTAAATTTCCTCTAGTCGAACACAAAAAATTTTTAAAACATTTTTACTCGAATAACACCCCACAGTGTTTAACTCATGCCCCCCATAAATTGATTAATCAACAACATTAATTCTATGTAATTGTTGTTTATATATTGTACATTATTCAAACATTACACAACATTACAATCATTTAGCTGACATTTTTATTCAAAGTGACTAAGAATAAGTGCATGTCGTCAAGGTAGCCAAGAGAATTCAAGCGCGACCAGAACTGAAGTGCTAGTGTAAACAAACAAATAGATATCTGGAATGATCAGGGTCATTAAGAAGTTGAAGACGCTTGGACAAATACATAGACAAGGAATTATTTAAGTATGGTATGTTTATTGTTTACAAAGTTTGACAACATTTGCATCTGCATTAAAATGGTTAGCTTATGCTCCTCTCCCAACTTTTGCTTCTTGAGCCTATACAAGAGACATCACAGTACAGTAGGCTGGTAGAGTTCTATTAGACTAGATCTAGGGGCTTATGGTTTATATGGTTATAGTTATGGTATTTAGCAGACATTTTTGTCCAAAGTGACTTACAATATATAAACACAACATTATTAGTAAACCAATATAATAATATAATTGCTCTACTCTGACATAGCCTATCTTCCAGATGATAGCTGCTGCATGACTGCAGGATTTCCCTTTTTTTTTTTTTTTTGCTCTGGCTAGGCTCAACTTCAGCCTTTAAGCAAACAAACTCGCCCTCTCTTTTACACAGAATTTTGCTAATTTTATTACTGTGTAGATAATTATATGCCTCCGTGCTTTTGTAGTTCCTTAGCTCCTCACCATCAATGCCCTTGCTAAGAATAAAATAATTGACAATGTCAATGTAGCTGATGTCGGGCCACAACTTCAAGTCATTTATCTATTCCACGAGGGTAGACGGATGGGGCACTTTGATTGTATTATCCCCAGAGCATGTCAGAAAATCGGACTTGTGTAACCATCTTTTAGTCATCTTGATCTTACCTACCTAGCAGTTAGCGTTAACTACAAACGTTAACACGGTGGAGTGGAAGAAAGCTCCCGGCTTCTACTATGATGCAGCAGTGAATCATGGGAAAGGTCAGAGTTCAGGAAAGTTGTGGATATCGTGGAGCAATCTGAAAACTCATGAACAGCTTTGAATTTTGCACGAACTAAACTTTTACTAGAATTCATGAACTTAGAGTTGAGGAAAGGAAAGCAAAGAAAAAAAAAGGTACTCCAAGAAAGGAACATTTTACGGTATTTAATTTTTATTGTATTTTTTTTCATACTTCTCAAATCGTAGTACTTTTAGTGGCCCTGGTCAGTTTTTAATCACCACTGGCGACCATGCGACCACCAAGTTTCAACCCTGTGCTAACTAATCTTTTGCAACACAAATTAAATTACATTAAAACTGATACTTTTCATTTCTTCATCATTCATTTTCAATAACTGCTTTATTGTGGTGAGGGTCAATGTGGTTTCAGAGCCTTTCACAGGAACACTGGATCCAAGGTGGGAATACCCAATCCATTGCAGGGCACACATTTTTACACTCATTTAAACCTAGGGGCAATTTAGAGTCACCATTTCATACCGGAATGTTATGAGATGAGGAAGGAGGTGGGAGGAAACTGGAGAAATCAGCTTGCCTATATATTAATATGGGATTATGAGCAAGATGATTCTCATAAACCAAGACCTGTCTGTCTCAAACAAGTGTCATGATAACCTAAAAATACTAAAACAAATACTAAAACAGATTAGACATTGCAAGAATATTTTTAAATTTGTACACCAGAAATCAGCAATAACAAGATATAGTCACAAAATATAAAAGTCATATAAAAATACAACTACAATAACACTAGAAGTCAAGTCAAGTTTGTTTGTATAGCGCTTTTGACAATAGACATTGCCCCAAAGCAGCTTTACAGAATTTGAACGACTTAAAATATGAGCTAATTTGATCCATAATCTATCCCCAATGAGCAAGCCTGTGGCGACAGTGGCAAGGAGAAACTCCCCCAGATGACACAAGGAAGAAACCTCGAGAGGAACCAGACCCAAAAGAGAACCAATCTTCACCCGGACAACAACAGACAACATGACTATAACATTAACAGTTTTAACATGAAGTCAGTTTCGTTGATGTTATAACTCTTCATTAATGGAAACTTGAGTGCAAAACTGTTCATGACAACTGCAGTCCCAAAGTTAGCAAGCCAACTGTAGTCCTCAGCCACAAAAGCATTACTGTAAGAGTCCAGAGCGTCTTCCAAGTGTGATTTTCAACTGTCCATATGGGGTCGTCCTCCACAGGAGCGATGTGATGAGACTCCAACCAGACACAGGGCATCAGGATGGATCAGGCAGGTCTGAGAAGCAGAAGAGGTCAGCACCTCGATCCCAGGATTGACATGTAACTCAGAGGGACAGATGGGGGGGGGGGGGGGGGGACACACAGGTTGTTAGGTATGCCCAATGCCACCTGAATAAGTAGGTACAGTATACATTTTGCGCTGAGTACAAGCAGGGACTCCGGCAAAACTAACTATGACAGCATAACTAAAAGGGGAGAGCCAGAAGGTAACACAGGCATGAGGGAGCCCCGGGACATAAAGCAGCCAACCACTACACCGTCAACAAACTCGAGTGAGCAAACGAGTGGGGGACTGACAGCATCCATACAATGTCTGAGGACCCTCCAGATCTACACCTTTACCTCATGAATACCATTAACAAAAGGCTTGACTAAACAGATATGCTTTCAGCCTAGACTTAAATGCTGAGACTGTGTCTGATTTCCGAACATGACTTGGAAGGCTGTTCCATAACTGTGGGGCTTTATCAAATCCATAAAGAGATGCTTTGTAAATATAATTATGAAATTCGTAAAGCAAGACAGTCTTTCTTCTCCAACATCATCAACAGGAATATGAACAATGCCTGTGTGCTATTTTCAACAGTAGAGAAGCTAACAAATCCCCCACCACAATTAGCACCTGAACTTCTCTCAGTTAATAAATGCAATGAGTTTGCATCCTTCTTTAAAGGTAAAATTGATAACATACGACATAATATTGCTCATAATATATCTCAGTTGCAAATAATTGAAAAACTGCAATCACCAGTGACACAGACAGATAACTTCAACACAATGTCAGAATTTTGTTTAATTGATTATGAGACTCTTGAAAAAACTGTACAAAATCTCAGTTCCTCAACATCTGAATTGGACATTCTGCCCACTAACTTTTTTAAGTCTGTTCTACATCTTATAATTACAGATGTGCTTCAAATCATAAATACATCCCTAGAGACTGGCATTGTTCCTGTGTCCTTGAAAAAAGCCGTTGTAAAGCCCCTACTTAAAAAGAATAATCTGGATGCTTCAGTATTAAATAACTACAGGCCAATATCAAATCTACCATTCATCGGGAAAATCCTTGAAAAAATTGTCTTCAATCAATTAACTGCCTTCTTGATATCAAACAGCTGTTTTGATAACTTTCAATCAGGATTTCATGCCAATCATAGCACTGAAACAACGCTGATTAAAGTTATAAATGACATACGTCTTAATACTGATGCAGACAAAACATTGGTCCTGGTATTACTGGACCTCAGTGCAGCTTTTGATACTGTTGATCACAACATACTGCTATATCGACTTGAACATTGGGTTGGGTTGACTGGTAAAGTTATCAATTGGTTAAAATCATACTTAAAAGATAGAAGCTTCTTTGTTACCATGGGAAATTGTACCTCAGCGTCAATGTCCTTGACCTCTGGTGTCCCCCAGGGGTCGATCCTTGGACCATTACTATTCAACCTTTATATGCTCCCACTTGGGCAAATTATCAAGAACAATTCAATTTTATATCACTGCTATGCAGATGATACCCAAATTTATCTTGCTCTATCACCTAATGATTATGCCCCCCTTGAATGTCTCTACCAGTGTATCGATCAAATCAACAACTGGATGTCACAAAATTTTCTTCAGCTGAACACAGATAAAACAGAAGTAATTATATTTGGAAAAAAAGATGAAAGACTCAGGATTACCACTATTCTTGACACAAAGGGGATTAAAACAAAAGAAATGGTTAAAAATCTTGGTGTTTTCATTGACAGCGAGCTAAACTTTGACAGGCACATGAAAGCAATCACTAAAACGGCATTTTATCACCTAAAAAACATTTCCAAACTAAGAGGACTTATGTCAAAAAATGATCTGGAAAAACTTATACATGCCTTCATCTCTAGTAGGGTTGATTACTGCAATGGCCTTTTCACAGGCCTGCCAAAAAAAACCATCAAACGACTTCAGCTGGTTCAAAATGCAGCAGCTAGGGTTCTCACACGAACAAAAAGAACAGAACACATTACCCCAATTCTAAGGTCCCTTCACTGGCTTCCAGTAAGCTACAGAATTGACTTTAAAGCATTGCTGCTGGTGTACAAATCTCTAAATGGTACAGGGCCCAATTACCTCTCTGATATGTTGCAGCGGCCTAACCCAATCAGATCTACCAGATCGCAGCAGAAAAATTTACTGTTAAAACCGGTTGTTAAAACAAAGTGTGATGAAGCAGCTTTTAGCTACTATGCAGTACAGCTATGGAACCAACTGCCAGAGGACATCAAAAATGCTCCTGCTGTTGGCAGCTTCAAATCTAGACTAAAGACCAAGCTGTTTTCAGATGTTTTCTGCTAAATTATTAATATTGCCATCTCTACATGTTTTAAACTCTTTACTTTTACAGTCTCTCCATGTTTTAAATTTTACTTAACTTTTATTCTATTTTATTCTGCTGTTTTTTTTAAATTGAACTTTTATCTCATTTTATTATTTTATTTCTACTATTGTTTAATTCTTATTAATTTTCTTCCCCATTTATTTTATGTAATTTTATTTTCTATTGTTTACTGTTTTGCTTTTACTTCTGTAAAGCACATTGAACTGCCACTGTGTATGAAATGTGCTATATAAATAAACTTGCCTTGCCTTTGTAAGAAAAGGCTCTGCCCCCTGATGTAGCCTTCACTATACGAGGAATCAGCAGATAGCCTGCACCTTTTGATCTAAGTAGGCGAAATTGATCAGCTAACAGGACAGATACCTCAAAATAGATTAGTCAAACATTGCAGTTTCCAGTATTGGACTCTAAGCTCCACAATAAACAGGGAGTCCCTTTTCATTCATTCATTCATTCATTCATTCATTCATCTGTGCTTTGCTCTTGTTTAGGGATAGTCATATATGGATATTTGTGTGATTTTGCAGCATCTGGCAACCATGCCAATATGCAGTAAGGTTAAATGTGCTCCATTGGAAAACTGAATTCGCTTCAAATCGTCTCGTGAATTATTTCAGCCCGCGCGCGCATCAAAAGCATAAAGTCGATGAGAAAACCGTTAGGAGCCTGACTGAACTTCTCACAGGGATAAGACCAGAGAAAAGACTGATAAGTGGGTAATTAAGCAAGTAAGTCTGACAAACCGTGACTTAAAAGGTAATTTAATATCCTCTCTTTCTAAAACACTGCAGTTTCTTCACTTATTATACTGTATACGGTGGTAATTAGCTACCATCTCTCACAGGCTATCGACGTTAGCAAATATGAATATTTTTCTGCTTTGTCACTAGCCGAACACTTGCTGTTGTATAATATGTTAAACACGTATGATATGTCAGTTATTTTTAAGAGGCATTTCAGGCCTGTATGATGAAATATGCAGTTTTATTGTTTAAGAAACAAGTTTGAGTCGCATCACTGACTGGTTATCTCAGTAATGTTACGCCGACATTGGCTAATAAATTCACCTCAGATTCCGGATTTGAGGAGTTTTCTGAGAGCTCAAATTTCCCCAGACCAAACCTGAAGTGAGTCATCTGCCTACATTAACATGCCGAAATTAACTACTGAAATAGGGGTTTTATGTTCTATTTCAACTTATAATAATGACAGTTGATCAATTTCATCAGCCCCTTACGTTCTATAAATTGCACTAATGTTTTAATTATAAAACAGCTTATAATACAAAGGGCCAAATTATTCAATTCTGATTGGTCAATCAAGGAGGGCTTTTTTTTCCTTAGCACAGGGCCGTATTTCTGAAATGCTATTGGCTAGTTCGTTGCTTGGTTACGGTTACAAAAATTAGCAAATTTTTGTAATCAAAATGGCTGACTCTGCAATGCCGCGTTTCGCTATATTTGACGAAGAAATGATAAACCAATTGAAAGCTGCAAGCGAAAGTGAAAATACCAAAAAAGTACGAATTTTTGGCTTTCCGTGTTTAAGAAATGGGCCGCTGAAAGACAAATAAACGACTCTCTAGTGGCATATGAATGCTGTGAGTTAGACAAGGTCCTACTGCAGTTTTTTTTGTGTCATGATGAAAGACGCTTTAGAAACTGATTCAAATGTGCAAGATAGTCTTGCGCCCTGATTGGTTCAGAAAACGTGAATGACAAATGTTGTGAACTTGAATGGCTTCTGAAGTATGAATTTGGCCCTATATATTACAAACAAGTAATCGTATGGTTCCTCGTAAAATTAAGGATCAATTTCACTCGTGATTTCAAAGTTTTGAAAATTGCCCGAAATAACTCGTGAAATTAATCCTTAATTTTACTCGGCCCTATACGATTACCTATACTAATGTTAGCCGATATTAAGAATGAAAAGCTTCTCCGCCACTAAAATCACACCTGGCTAATTGGTTGGAGCTATAACTTACATTCCTCTGGATTAGTGTGTCAGCTGACAAATGTTAGCCAGTAAAAATGTGAACAATCAACTAAACTAAGGGAAAATTACAAGTTCAGCTTGAAGAAGGAGAATGGTATTCTGGACACTATGTTGCACTTTTCAGAGGATGGAAATACATGATCTCATCCAGGCTGTAATGTTTATTTGGTCTATGTAAAATCTACCTTCCAAAAAAATGCATTTTTCATCCAGTAATTCATCTTCACTAATCACTTTAACCTGGTCGGTAAGGATGGGTAGATCAGTACCAAAGTATCAACACTTCCAGTCCTCAGGGTTCAGTTTTGAGAATCAATCCTTATATATAATAAAAAAAAGCTAACAGGTACTGACTTTAAGTAGTGGTTTTATTGACTTCATTTTCCCATATATAATATAAAACTGTTGTTTAGGATAGAAACTACAGTGGTGCTTGAAAGTTTGTGAATCCTTTAGAATTTTCTATATTTCTGCATAAATATGACCTAAAACATCATCAGATTTTCACACAAGTCCTAAAGGTAGATAAAGAAATCCCAGTTAAACAAATGAGACAAAAAATATTATACTTGGTTATTTATTTATTGAGGAAAATGATCCAATATTACATATGTGAGTGGCAAAAGTATGTGAACCTCTAGGATTAGCAGTTAATTTGAAAGTGAAATTAGAGTCAAGTGTTTTCAATCAATGGGATGACAAATCAGGTGTGAGTGGGCACCCTGTATTATTTAAAGAAGAGGGATCTATCAAAGTCTGATCTTCACAACACATGTTTGTGGAAGTGTATCATGGCATGAATAAAAGAGATTTCTGAGGAGCTCAGAAAAAGCGTTGTTAATGCTCATCAGGCTGGAAAAGATTACAAAACCATCTCTAAAGAGTTTGGACTTCACCAATCCACAGTCAGACTGATTGTGTACAAATGGAGGAAATTCAAGACCATTGTTACCCTCCCCAGGAGTGGTCGACCAACAAAGATCACTCCAAGAGCAAGGCGTGTAATAGTTGGCAAGGTCACAAAGGACCCCAGGGTAACTTCTAAGCAACTGAAGGCCTCTCTCACATTGGCTAATGTTAATATTCATGAGTCCACCATCAGGAAAACACTGAACAACAATGGTGTGCATGGCAGGGCTGCAAGGAGAAAGCCACTGCTCTCCAAAAAGAACTTTGCTGCTCGTCTGTAGTTTGCTAAAGATCACGTGGACAAGCCAGAAGGCTATTGGAAAAATGTTTTGTGGACGGATGAGACCAAAATAGAACTTTTTGGTTTAAATGAAAAGTGTTATGTTTCGAGAAAGGAAAACACTGCATTCCAGCATAAGAACCTTATCCCATCTGTGAAACATGGTGGTGGTAGTATCATGGTTTGGGCCTGTTTTGCTGCATGTGGGCCAGGACGGCTTGCCATCACTGATGGAACAATGAATTTTGAATTATACCAGCGAATTCTAAAGGAAAATGTCAGGACATCTGTCCATGAACTGAATCTCAAGAGAAGGTGGGTCATGCAGCAAGACAACGACCCTGAGCACACAAGTCGTTCTACCAAAGAATGGTTAAAGAAGAATAAAGTTAATGTTTTGGAATGGCCAAGTCAAAGTCCTGATCTTAATCCAATCGAAATGTTGTGGAAGGACCTGAAGCAAGCAGTTCATGTGAGGAAACCCACCAACATCCCAGAGTTGAAGCTGTTCTGTATGGAGGAATGGGCTAAAATTCCTCCAAGCCGTTGTGCAGGACTGATCAACAGTTACCGGAAACGTTTAGTTGCAATTATTGCTGCACAAGGGGGTCACACCAGATACTGAAAGCAAAGGTTCACATACTTTTGCCACTCGCAGATATGTAATATTGGATCATTTTCCTCAATAAATAAATGACCAATATTTTTGTCTCATTTGTTTAACTGGGTTCTCTTTATCTACTTTTAGGACTTGTGTGAAAATCTGATGATGTTTTAGGTCATATTTATGCAGAAATATAGAAAATTCTAAAGGGTTCACAAACTTTCAAGCACCACTGTACTTTTCCTTTCGCCTTCTTGCTCTGCTTCCCATAGCTTATAGAAATGCAGTAGTAAGGCATGCAGAGAACCAGATTTTGCCAGTAAGTCAGTTGCACGGTGGCAGAAAGCATTGCTGGTTGAACACTCTTGAACCTGTTTATGTGAAGAATTACTCCTGAAAAAGGATACTAATGTAAATAAACATTTACTGGAGGGCAGCATGGTGGTGTAGTAGTTAGCACTGTCACCTCACAGCAAGAAGGTTCTGTGTTTAAGCCCACTGGCTGATGGGGGGCCTTTCTGTGTGGAGTTTGTAGCCCCCCCCCCCCCCCCCCCCCCCCGTCTAAAATGCAATTGTACTAGCACACTTTGAAATAGAAAAACAGCAATTACTGGCAATGCCTGTTTACTTTTTAAGAAACTTATTGTTCGAGAGACAGTTAGCTAATTCTTTTTATTTTTTCATTATGTTACAGCATGGAAAAACCATTTAACTTTAAACTGTTAGTGCCTCCAAGAACCAAGCTTGGTCAGGTATCAGCTGTAAAACCTCAAGACCCTGGGCTGTTTGAAAATAGCAGTAGCTTTATGGCACCAGTTCAGGTGGGTAGAATTTCATCAGAAATAATGTTCATTTTACTCTTCATTTTATTGTTGATTTTACTATAGTTGAATATATTATCTGGCATGTGTATGTTTTTTCTTCAGAGTTTTAATAAATGTTTTGAGAAAGAGACCATTTCAAGTCCCAAGATGGTGTTGTCTCCAGAGTCCCCAAGACCAGGTAAAGGTGCAGAGGTGTTTTTTCATGTCGAGAGGTTATTTAAAAAATAAGATAAATAAGTTAACAAAATTCAGTAGCAAAGCAGTAGAAATGTTAATTATTTTGATGTGTACCAAATGATTTTTGGTATAATATTTCAAATTTACTATTTTAAAGAAGTCACAAAGAGGATTGCTGTGATGCCAATGGGGAAAGAAGAGGTGAGTGAATTATTCATGTTTGTGTTTTTGGTATAAGATCAAGTGTAAGGATTGATTTCATTACTATTTTCTGTTCATTTTGGCAGACATCGTTAAGATCTAGTCAGTTGTATTCCAAACTGTTTGAAGAGGCTGAAAAAATAAAAGCATGGAAATTGAAAATGGACGATGATATTGCACAAAAAGAGAGAAAGCTTCAGGAGAACAGAAGGACAATTGAGACACAGCGCAAAGCCATTCAAGAACTTCAGGTATGTATGGCTATGATCAGACAGGCTGCTTAAATCTAATTATCTGGCATATGTTCCTTGATTGGGAAAGAATTTCTGCAGTCTGAATGGCAAAAACATGTAGAAAACCTGACTTCTGATTGAACTCAATCTACATTTTTGTATGAAGTGTCAAATCTGATTAAACTTGGAATTCAGGACATGTTAGATTAGATTAGATTAGATTAGGTTAGATTAGATTAGATTAGATTAGATTAGATTAAACTTTATTGATCCCTTTGGGCGGGTTCCCTCAGGGAAATTAAGATTCCAGCAGCATCATTACAGATAAACAGAGAAAATAAATAGAGAAAACTTCTAGATAAATTAAAATAAATTAAGTATTTACATATACTGTAACTGTGGGTGGTAAAAGAGAGCAACTGGACTTGCTTGAAGATTCTTGAAGACGTTTCACCTCTCATCCGAAAGACTTCTTCAGTTCTGTCGACAGAACTGAAGAAGCCTTTCGGATGAGAGGTGAAACGTCTTCAAGAATCTTCAAGCAAGTCCAGTTGCTCTCTTTTACCACCCACAGTTACTATGACCTGGATGACTGAGAATCTTCACAGACATATTTACATATACAAATATAAAAAGAATAAGATATGGGGACGAGGGGAGAGGGGGGAAGGTGGGGGGAAGGGGGGGCGGCGGCAGGAGAGATATTGCACTTTATATTACACATTATATTGCACATTGTCCGGTATTGCTTATTGTTAGGCTAGGCTACTACTCCTTCCCATCCTCTGTCCTCCTATAACCCCCCCCCCCCCCCCCCCCCAGAGAGGAGTTGTACAGTCTGATGGCGTGAGGGACAAAGGAGTTTTTAAGTCTGTTCGTCCTGCACTTGGGAAGGAGCATTCTGTCGCTGAACAGGCTCCTCTGGTTGCTGATGACGGTGTGCAGAGGGTGACTGGCATCGTCCATGATGTTCAATAGTTTGTCCATAGACCTCTTCTCTGCCACCATCACCAGAGAGTCCAGCTTCATGCCGACCACAGAGCCAGCCCGCCTGATCAGTTTGTCCAGCCTGGATGTGTCCTTCTTGGATGTGCTGTCCCCCCAGCACACCATGGTGTAAAAAAGGACACTGGCGACCACAGTCTAATAGAACATCCACAGGAGTTTCCTGCAGATGTTAAAGGACCGCAGCCTCCTAAGGAAGTATAGCCTGCTCTGTCCCTTCCTGTATAAGTGTTTGGTGTTGCAAGTCCAGTCCAGCTTGCTGTCCAGCCACAGCCCGAGGTACTTGTAGGAATCCACAGCCTCCACCTCGACTCCCTCGATTAGAACTGGTCGTGACCTTGGTCTGGACCTCCCAAAGTCAATGACCAGCTCCTTGGTCTTTGAGGTGTTGAGCTGCAGATGGTTCCTGTTGCACCACACAGCAAAGTCCCTCACCAGGCTCCTATACTCCTCCTCTCTGCCGTCAGTGATCCACCCAACAATGGCTGTGTCATCGGCAAACTTCTGAATGTGACACAGCTCCGAGTTGTAGCAGAAGTCCGCGGTGTACAGGGTGAAGAGAAGAGGGGCCAGCACCGTGCCCTGGCGTGCTCTGGTGCTGCTAATCACAGTGTCAGATGTGATGTCCTTCAGCCTGACGTACTGCGGCCTGTCAGTGAGGTAGCTGGAGATCCAGGTGACCGGGCAGGGGTCCACTTGCATCCTCTTCAGTTTGTCCTGATGCAATAGGGGCTGGATGGTGTTGAAGGCACTCGAGAAGTCCAAGAAGAGGATCCTCACTGTGCCATTTCCCTTATCCAGATGCGAGTGGGCTCAGTGTAGCAGGTAGAGGATGGCGTCTTCCACACTGACACCTGCCCGGTACGCAAACTGCAGACAGTCCTGGGCATGTTGTACCTGGGGTCTGAGGAGGCTGAGAAAGAGCCGCTCCAACGTCTTCATCAGATGTGAAGTGAGTGCCACCGGTCAGAAGTCGTTCAGCTCGCTGGGCCGATTCTTTTTGGGAACTGGAACAATACATGATGTCTTCCAGAGGGTTGGCACTCTCCCCAGCTGCAGGCTAAGGTTGAAGATGCGTTGGAGTGGCTCAGCCAGTTCAGCAGGACAGGTCTTCAGTAGTCGGGGACACACCTTGTCCGGGCCTGCTGCTTTCCTTGGGTGAAGCTTCCTCAGTTGACCTCTGACCTGGTCTGCAGTAATGCGTGGAGGAGTCTGTGCTGAGGTGGGGGAGGAGGGGGCTGCTGTGATGACTGGAGGGAGGTGTGTTGAGGGAAGAAGGAGAGATGGCTGCAGTGAGGGAGAGGGTGGGGGGGACGTGGGCTGGTTGAACCGATTGAAAGTCATTCAACTCATTTGCCCTCTCCACTGTCCCCTCAACGACTCTGGTCTTTGTATTGTGGCCTGTGATGGTTTTCACACCTTCCCAGCCCATGTTTACATTAGACCGTATCAGCGGATCATCAGATTAACGTTTTTAAAACGATTAGTGTGCACACAGCAACACCAATACATGATTTGCGTGCACACAACAACACCAATACACGGATACGCTCGGCTCCGCAGGCATCTTGCGCTCCAAATCACTCCGCCCAGAACAGCGAGTGCCCTCTGGAGGGTGCGCACTCCGGCCTTGCGCAGCTCACAGAGCACGCGAGTGAAGTGCACAAGCTGTGATTCGGGACTGAACCGCTGTGTGTGTGATCCCAGCGCATATCACTTACCACTTGCAAGTGGAAGGATGGCAAGCCTAAAGACAATCATAACTACACAATGGGTAGTATTTGCATCAGTATTTGCAGTATTTTCATACTTTTATACTCTTTAATGAAAGGTGATACAAGGCGGAAGTCCGCGCCGTTTTTCAGCAGTCGCGTCACATGACCAACGCCAGCGAATCAGGAAGGTGGATGTCACAGTGACGTTGTCCAATGACGACGCCAGCTAGAGCTCAGCACAGCGTATCCGCGTATCTCAATGTTTACACAGCACCGGAGCTGACACGATCTGGATTGAATACGTGGACCCTGGCGGATTCCCGTTTCCCGGCGTTTCCAGGCGGTTTAATGTAAATGGACAGTGCATCCGCGAAGAAAGCGAGACAGATACGGTCTAATGTAAACTTGGCCCCAGACCTCCCTCATGCTGTTCTCCTTCAGGTTTTGCTCCACCTTTCTCCTTAGCTTCCCTCACGCAACGTTTTACCTCCTGCTGTGCTGCTTTCATCGCCTCCCTATCCCTGCTCCTGAAGGCAGCCTTGTTCCTGTTGAGGACAGCTTTGACTTCCTGTGTTACCCATGACTTGTTATTAGGGTAACACCGTACAGTCTTAGTGGGGAGACCACGTCTGCACAGAAGTTAAGGTAATCCGTCAGACAGTGTGTCAGCCCCTCTACAGTATGTCCTCACAGTGTGGGCTAATCAGCACATCCCAGTCCGTGATGTCATAACAGTCCCTGAGGGCATCTTCCATTTCAGAGGACCACCTCCTGATGGAGCTAGTTGTTGCAGGCTGCCTTTGAACCAGGGGGGTGTACTTCGGCTGTAGAAGAACCAGGTTGTGGTCAGACTTCCCTAGTGGGGGGAGGGGTGTGATTCTGTATGCATCCCTCACATTAGCATACAGCAAGTCAATTGTTCTGTTGTTCCTTGTTGGACAATCCACAGCCTGGTAAAAAGCAGCCAAAGTAGAGTCCAACGTAGCATGATTAAAGTCCCCAGAAATGATGATAAATGCCTCAGGGTGCTGTGTCTGCAGCCTTGCTGTGACAGAGTGAATCCTCTCACATGCAGCGGCTGCGTCAGCCCTCGGAGGGATGTAAACACAGATGGTGATCACTTGACTGAACTCCCTTGGCAGATATGGCCGTAGGCTAACGGCTAGCAGCTCCAAGTCCGGGCAACATAAAACTGTCTTTACGGAGATATGTCCCGGGTTACACCAGCGGTTGTTAACATAAATGATGAGTCCCCCACCTTTGCTTTTCCCGCATGTGTTAGTGTCTCTGTCAGCTCTCACAGCAGTGAATCCCCGCAAGTCCACGTTAGCATCCGGTACAAGGTGTGTTAGCCATGTCTCCGTAAAGATAAATAAGCTGCTCTCCCGGTAAATCCGCTGGTTGTTCAGAGAGGAAAGCTCGTCGACTTTATTTGGCAGTGAGTTCACATTCCCCATGATAACGGAGGGAATGGATGGTTTGTAGTGCTGCCGGTTGTCTGCTAGCCTAGCCTTTAGCTTAGCTCCAGTCTTGCAGCCCCTGGGTTTCCTCCTCAGCTCGGCCGGGATGGGGTGTCGTATCCCGGCTCGTCCCATTGTTTCCAGGGCCAGCAGCTCCTCTCTCGAATAAGAGAGAAATCTGGCTCCTGGTTGCGTGTTAAAGTTAAAAAAGTGTGACTCAGTCTGACCTGTCAAATCAAATTCCACGTATTGTTTCAGCATACATACAATTAATCGGAAGAATCTCGCATAATTGTAGTGCTAGTCACCCAAGTTTACGTGCCATCCTCCCCCCCCCTTTATTTTAAATTGGTGTACTATGTACTGCATATATGACTGGCTATTGTGACAAGATCTGCTATAGATCTGTTACAAATTTCAATATTTAATTATTTGTATTTTAATATTTATGTAAGGGTATGAAAATAGATATATGTAAATCTTTAGTGTCTAATGTTATACCATTACTCATACACTACTGACTGCCACTGCAGCCACCTGCTCCATTACTGTGTCAGCCCAATCAGATATCCGAGTAAAGGTCTGAACAGGCAAATTGGTTTTGGTTGCCTGTTTGAACATAGCCTTTGATTTTGTGTTTTATCCAATGAAACTTTTTTTATTCAATTATATGCAAGAAAAATAGCATCTAGTGACTATGTATATATTTTTTTATTTTTAATCACTCATACCTTTTGTTACAGTTTGAAAATGAAAGTCTCAGCATGAAATTAGAGGAACAACTAAATGAAAATGATGATATGAGGAATAAGTATGTATAACATTTTAACTCAATAAATGTTATATTTAATTACTAATGACTATAATAAATATATCTTTTAAACCTTACAGAAGTAATGCAACAAGAAATTTATGCAACATTCTAAAGGACACTTTTGAAAGATCTACTGAGAGAATGAACCTGTGTAAGTGACACTGTAAAATTCTGATGCATTCAGGACATCATTGCCTTGCAAAATATATAATTATAATAATATTTTTTCCATGTTAAAACAACAATGTAATTTGATTCTTTAGTTGAGGCAGAAAGAGAAGAAACTCATGGTCTCTTCTTGCAAAACCATGAAAACATTCAGGTGAATTATTTTTTTAATAATATGAAAAACAATTGTAGTGTGTGGCTTTGACTTAAAGGACATATGACCCAGAATCAATGTCAAAATGGGATTTAAAATGGTGGTGTGTTATTGTGCATGTCAGTACTATGTGTGGTGGTCAGGAAAAAAAAGAAAGAAGTGATTGTTTGAGTTACATGGCAAGCTTCATGCCAAGATTAGTAAAGTTGGCATTATATAGAAAATTCGAAAGGGTTCACAAACTTTCAAGCACCACTGTACATGCATTTCAAACAAATCTCACATTTGGCTAATTTCAAAGATAAATGGTTAATTGGCATTGTGTTTTAATCTACAGTCTTTCACAACCATTGTGATGGTTTTCAAACTTTTCAAATTTGGTTGTCTTTCCTCCTTCAGAGGATGGTTGCTGCATTTGAAAATCTGCGGCTGGAAGCAGAGGCTGACCAGCTAGAAATGTTAAAAGGTAAACAAATGAGGAGTACAAGTTTTGAGAATATATGGTACATTCAAGATGTAAGGATAATTAAATAATTAAAATGCTTTCAATGTCTATTTGCACATATCACACAGCTAAGGAAGGCCTTAAACAGTTTGAGGACCTTAAAGTGAGATTTGAGACTGAGTATCACATGAAGGAAGAGAAGGTAAGTGATACTGCTCACCTGTTCACTCTTGTGACAAGTACCGGCAGCACAAAAATAACTTATTATTCTGTGTTGAAATCTTTGATAATATATATATATTTTTTTATTACCTGTTTCTGATAGTTAGCAGGTGGTCATTAGTTCATTATATCTCTAAATGAGATCTAGTCCAAAACTTAATCACATTTTAAATCAATGCATCCTCCTATGTTGTGATATAAATATGACAACAGCCACAAGTAATGGTTTAGGCCAGGTCTATATGAAGAGTTTGGTTCTAAAATGTGATAAATTCACGGTGATAAACTTGAGAAAAAAAATATTTTCTTTACCAAAAAAAATTGGTAGCATGAAAACCATATTTTTTTTCTGTTTGAGCCTTTAATATAACACTATGAGGTTGTTTATAACATTAACAATGCAAATCTAAATTTTGATTTTTAAAATTTTATTTTTAAAGAAAACTGATTTTTTTTCAAAAATGTGACATATCCATGACACTTTTTTCCCCAAAATGCTGCAAGTTCATTACATCACACAAAAATCATTTTTGTTGAAATATAACTAGAAACAAGAAGTTGATCTACACTTATGACAGCCTCTCATCTTGGACCATATCTTCTATTGGACCACGGAGTTTCCCAAATCGCATTCATCTTGTTGCGTGCAAGCCCCAGACTATTTTACACACAAAGCTCTGAGGAATGTTAATAGACCCAGTCAGATGTTTACATGGAAACTTTTTTTAAAGGACCAACTTTTTATTCTGAACAATAAATTTAGACACCTAAATTTGGACACCTTGTACAGCACGTACAGTGGGGCTTGAAAGTTTGCAAACCCTTTAGAATTTTCTATATTTCTGCATAAATATGACCTAAAACAATCAGATTTTCACACAAGTCCTTAAAGTAGATAAAGAGAACCCATAGATAAATGAGACAAAAATATTATATTCGGTCATTTATTTATTGAGGAAAGTGATCCAATATTGCATATCTGTAAGTGGCAAAGGTATGTGAACCTTTAGTATTAGCAGTTAATTTGAAGGTGAAATTAGAGTCAGGTGTTTTCAATCAATGGGATGGCAATCAGGTGTGAGTGGGCACCCTGTTTTATTTAAAGAACAGGGATCTATCAAAGTCTGATCTTCACAACACGTGTTTGTGGACGTGTATCATGGCACGAACAAAGGAGACTTGTGAGGACCTCAGAAAAAGCGTTGTTGATGCTCATCAGGCTGGAAAAGATTACAAAACCATCTCTAAAGAGTTTGGACTCCACCAATCCACAGTCAGACAGATTGTATACAAATGAAAGAAATTCAAGACCATTGTTACCCTCCCCAGGAGTGGTCGACCAACAAAGATCACTCCAAGAGCAAGGTGTGTAATAGTCAGTGAGGTCACAAAGGACCCCAGGGTAACTTCTAAGCAACTGAAGGCCTCTCTCACATTGGCTAATGTTAATGTTCATGAGTCCACCATCAGAAAAACACTGAACAACAATGGTTTGCATGGCAGGGTAGCAAGGAGAAAGCCACTGCTCTCCAAAAAGAACATTGCTGCTCATCTACAGTTTGCTAAAGATCACGTGGACAAGCCAGAAGGCTACTGGAAAAATGTTTTGTGGACGGATGAGACCAAAATAGAACTTTTTGGTTTAAATGAGAAGTGTTATGTTTGGAGAAAGGAAAACACTGCATTCCAGCATAAGACCCTTATCCCATCTGTGAAACATGTTGGCAGTAGTATTATGGTTTGGGCCTGCTTTGCTGCATCTGGGCCAGGACGGCTTGCCATCATTGATGGAACAATGAATTCTGAATTATACCAGCAAATTCTAAAGGAAAATGTCAGGACATCTGTCCATGAACTGAATCTCAAGAGAAGGTAGGTCATGCAGCAAGACAACGACCCTAAGCACACAAGTCGTTCTACCAAAGAATGGTTAAAGAAGAATAAAGTGAATGTTTTGGAACGGCCAAGTCAAAGTCCTGACCTTAATCCAATCGAAATGTTGTGGAAGGACCTGAAGTGAGCAGTTCATGTGAGGAAACCCGCCAACATCCCAGAGTTGAAGCTGTTCTGTATGGAGGAATGGGCTAAAATTCCTCCAAGCCAGTGTGCAGGACTGATCAACAGTTACCGGGAACGTTTAGTTGCAGTTATTGCTGCACAAGTGGGTCACACCAGATACTGAAAGCAAAGGCCCACATACTTTTGCCACTCGCAGATATGTAATATTGGATCATTTTCCTCAATAAATAAATGACCAAGTATAATATTTTTGTCTCATTTGTTTAACTGGGTTCTCTTTATCTAATTTTAGGACTTGTGTGGAAATCTGATGATGTTTTAGGTCACATTTATGCAGAAATATAGAAAATTCTAAAGGGTTTACAAACTTTCAAGCACCACTGTACAGTTAGTCATAGCGCAGCTCCATACTTAAGAGAATATGGTAATGCATCAACCTGGTTTTTGATGGCTTTTGCGACCATAGGAAACTCGTTCGTAAGTGCAAGGCAAAGTATCTCAAACACTTGACCACCATACAACAAAAGTTGTATCTTTATTTACATAAGATTGCATCATTATTACCCAGTCTGTGTTCTCTTGCCTGCCAGACACATTAGATATGAACTGGTTAGTGTCAAACACTTCCCAAAAGACAGCATGATAAAAATATTCTATTATTGTTCCCAAGTTGTGCAACAAAAAGTTTGCCCTATCAACCAGAGTTTGAATCCCTGTGATGCCACAGCAATCAGTGAACAGGAGACCAAGAGAGCAAAATTTGCTGTGCTCTCTAGATGGGAGGGATGGCATACTCTCTCCCCTGTCAAACACAAGGACACTTGTCAATCATAGGTATCTCTGAGCTCATAGTATAGTGGAAGAGGCTACATTGAAAAAGATGGGATGGCTGGTACCCCTTCATTTAGAACTTTATGCCACCTCTCTATGCCAGCATAACATTACTGAGTCTTCCCCTATAAACGGATTTCAGTAGCATCTAGTGCTTAAGTTTTTGGTTAGATGGCAAAAAAACTTACATGACTTACAAATGGTTTGTTGGCATGGAGGTGATGTATAATTGTAGATTTGGAGGCTTGTGAGCCAAAAATGCTACCTTCTTCTGAAACACTCTACCAGACAGGTTTATTAAAGATCTGGATATTTTAATTTAGGTATTTTAGCCATGTGGATATTTTTTTTCTAGTCATTACTTGATTTATGAACGTCAACACACTTTTCAATCATTTGTGTATTCTTTAATCTTCTCCATGTTACTGAATGGTGAAGAGAATTTGAATTCTGTGTCACCTCATATTTACAGCCCAGGAAAACAGGACACCATAAGGAACACAAGAATTCCAAAACATTCTGGTGACCTCAAAAAAGTGAAATATAACTGGATTCATGCTTCTGTTACGTTTTGTTAAAAATATATTTTAAAAAAACATGCTTCAGTGTCAATATTTTTCATAACAATTTTACCAAGGTGTCAATAATTTTAAAAAGCTGACTGTACACACTAATGATGAACACACATGCCTGATTACTCACTCTCATCCAGTATAACCAAGTGTGAAATGCAAAAGTACAGAGAAATTCACAGACACTTCCCATTACTGTCTGGCTATCATATGTTCTCAAGCTAAACCACGGGGTGGCATGGTAGCGTAAGTGATTAGCACTGTTGCCTCACAGCAAGAAGGTTCTGGGTTTGAGCCCAGCAGCCAATGGGGGCCTTTCTGTGTGGAGTTTGCATGTTTTCCCCGTGTCTGCGTGGGTTTCCTCCGGGTGCGCCGGTTTCCCCCACAGTCCAAAGACGTGCAGTTAGGTTAACATGGGACGGCCTTGGGCTAAAGTGCCCAAGAATAGCGGTGCGCACTTACACAGCGGCCTTGCTCTCTGATGATGAACTAAATTCCGTTGTACATTTGTGCAGTGACAATAAAGGCATTCTATTCTAAATAACTTAATTGGTTAATGACTAGCTTCCCACCAAATTAGAGAATGTTTACACTGCTGAATCTTTTTTTTTTCCCTCTTCAAGTATGACCTCAGACTCTTTTATTCCTGTTTGGGTTCTTTATGAAACTCTCTCTGACTGATCTACAGACATCCTCACCTGACAAAATTCATTTCGGGGAGTCCCCCCCCTTGGGGATTTTTTTTTTTTTGGGACAAATACATTGCTGGGGGGTATGGAGGTACTCCCCTAGAAATTTCTGGATTTGGTTAATGCGATTTCCTGCATTCTGGTGGATTTTGGGGTGGCCTTTTGGAGATGAACAATACCTGAATTCACTCAGATTCATAGCTGACGCCCTGACTTGGGGACTTAGCTGCCCCCAACCCATAAACTATGATAACTACAATGTGCCATATTAAGCTCCTTACTGATTGAATCTGGACACCCCACCCCCCATAAATAAGGAAGGATGACAGGATAGATAGATATTTCACCACGGAACATTGCTTTACTTAGATACCGAAACACAGATGAACATAGAACAATGAATGAATTGCATGAATGACAATTAATGCAATTGTACATGTAGGCCTAAAGGGCTCTTTCATTTCCTATGTTCTATGCATGTTCCTTTTGCAAGCTTTCATTGTATTTAGAGGCTGCTTGCTTTGCAGATTTGAGCAATTTTCCAGACACCTCCACCTCATAGCACTCTGTGTCAATAAACTTGTTAATCTTGCAAGACATCAGATTTACAAGTGTTTGGTGAGACGTCTGACTCCTAAATTCTGTCTTGATGTGACGCACCATGCTGAATGCCCTTTCCACATTACCGTTAGAATTTGGCAGCACCAATAGCAGCTTCATCAGCTGACAGAGCTCCCTGAATCTCAACTGCCCTGAGCTCACAGATGTGACTTTGGACAGCTTCCCCCAGAACTCAACTGGTAAATTCTTATAATTTGGCACCAGTGCTTAGATGAGACATAATACAGGACTTCTAAATGGAGTTGTTCTCTGGCATCGGCCTTCATTACATTTGGAAATCTGTCTGCCAAAGTCAAAATCTGCTCTGGTTTCACATCATGGTTCTCAGGATTGACCACTGACAGATTCGTCAAGATTTTCTCTCTCACTGGGCTTTTTTCCTTTATTTTTTGAAAGCTTCTGACATAGGATGCTCTTGCATCTCTGTAGAATTGCTTTGTCTTGTGACTGGAGAGTGCTGATTTTTGCATCGGAAAATCACATATTTGACGGAAGATGGATGTGTTAATAGTACCTGAAGATACGGTATTAATTGAACAGCGGACATTTTGCTCATGTTGTGTGAGAATCTCTTTCAGATCCTATAAATACAGAAAAAAAAAAACGATGAGTTGACAGAGATAACAGGATGGTGTGTCCATTCATTTGATACTGAAATCATGTTTTTAGATGTAATATAACATTACACGTGTTTCAGTAGACAAAAAGGTAACGACAAGATTCAGGAATACACAGGGAAGTTTATCACAGAGTGATAAATTATAAATGAATCTTGCAATGGCCTCTTCCTTCGTACCAATTCCGTGATTATTGTAGGGACTTTACCTTAAACTCAGCTCTCTGTAAAGGGACACCGCAGGAAGATCATCTCATCTCATTATCTCTAGCCGCTTTATCCTGTTCTACAGGGTCGCAGGCAAGCTGGAGCCTATCCCAGCTGACTACGGACAAAAGGCAGGATACACCCTGGACAAGTTGCCAGGTTATCACAGGGCTGACACATAGACACAGACAACCATTCACACCTACGGTCAATTTAGAGTCACCAGTTAACCTAACCTGCATGTCTTTGGACTGTGGGGGAAACCGGAGCACCCGGAGGAAACCCACGCAGAGAACATGCAAACTCCGCACAGAAAGGTCCTCGCCGGCCACGGGGCTCAAACCCGGACCTTCTTGCTGTGAGGCGACAGCGCTAACCACTACACCACCGTGCTGCCGCAGGAAGATCATAGGTTTTGGAATTTTGGAAAAAAATATTTTATGGTTGCAGAGATATTATGATTTTTAGTAAAATAAATAAATAACGGTAATTGCGCGTTGACCCCTAATACACACACACACACGCACACACACACACACCTCTACTTAACGTAGCACAAAATAGAAAGGGTCTACATGGTCCTAATTGATTCTGTTAGAACCAGAAAAGGTTGTACGGTAGTTTTATGAGTGACTTAGTTTTGGAGGTGGACCCTAACAAATTCCTGCCTGTTGTGCGACACCTGCTCCTGCAGCTCCAGCACTGTAAAGTAAAAGTAATTTATTGCCATTATTTATCCTTGTGCCTAGCAAGTGAGCTTACAAAGATGACAATTACAAAGAGACACTGCTTTATCATAACTGTGAAAGTTGAACACCAAATCAGTTAAAAAAAAATGGATTCGTGTTATGTATTAATTTCCTGGGTTCCAGAAAATGGCTGGAGCCGCTGCTGCTCTTTTTCCTGCTCTATGCATTGACTGACTGGTTGATAGGTTCGGGATGAAGCTTGCTCGCTTGCTCTAGATTCCGTGAGATTGTATGTAATTTCGGGCATCAGGGAGCTGCTATCAATATGCGGGAGACTTGGGATGTCTGGATCTCACTCACAGTCAGTGCGTTTACATGCGCATAGAGAAAATCGAATTTCTGCCGTTGCTCGACTGAAATCGAAGTTCAAAATGCCATGTATACACCTTAATTCGGCTGAAATTGAACCGAACTTGATTTCTTGGAATCGAGCTACACGACCTAGATTATGCGATTTCTGCCAAGCTACTTAGTGCATGTATACCCTATTGAGCTACGTATTCGAGCTACTTACTTCAGCACTACCCCTTCCGGAAGTGACGAGACCACAAGCGGGAAACACAACAGCCTCGGTCGGCATGACAATGGCATGAATCTTTTCTTTTTGTGGCATTGTTTGCACTGTTAAAATTTAGCTCACTTACTGCATCACCAAATACATCTGTACAGCTGTTGCATAGCTGTGAATTGTGTACATAAACAAGTCACTGTATTTGTGTGTGTGTGTATGGAACGCAGGTGGCCAAGTGGTTAGAGCGCTTGACCGCTAAGCGAACGGTCCCTGGTTCGAGCCTCGGCTCAATGGGGATCTGGGGCTCGCTCCCTGTCCACCCAGCAGTGAATGGGGACCTGGTGGAAACACTAGGGAAGTTAAAAGGCGGCGAGGAAAGGAACTGGCCACCCTACCTCACTATGCCGATGGCCCAGGACAAGTGCGCTCTCTAACAGGCACTCCCCCAATGTACGGATCGTATATGGGACTCCCCTTTGCTTTTGTGTGTGTGTGTGTGTGTATATATATATATGTCCAACATCTGAAGAATGTCAATAAAAACAAAACAATTGAACTTTTTGTGTTTATTAAGACATAAGTTAAATTGTAAGCAAAAAATGGACTTTAGAAAAATATTTTTTGTAAGCAAAAAATGGACTTTAGAAAAATATACAATTGTGCAAAATAAGTTGTCTTACAAAACAGTGGTCTGCAGGACAGTTTGTAGCCATACAGTCTGTTAGAGCAAGCCTAACCGCTTGAGCACGGAACTTGTGAACACAGAACTGCCAGTGTTGCCAGACTGGGCGGTTTTAAGTGCATTTTGGCGGATTTGAACATGTTTTGGGCTGGAAAACGTCAGCAGTATCTGGCAACACTGCTGATAACTTTGTTTGTACTCTTGAATAGCTCTTCATGACGACAACCGGAAGTGTACCAACACGATGGGGCGTGTAGCGCCACCTGTGGCTCGGGTGCACAATGCACCTCACACAATAGCTCGATTTCATTGTGTGCATGTACGATTGGATTTCTCTGGCACCCTGCTGGGACCTTCAGCTCGATTACCGACAGCAGCTCGATTTGGATGTGCATGTAAACGTAGTGTGTAGTCTGACTTCTTCATGCCTAAAGCTGGGGCATGATGACTTTGATGTATTTGAGCTGGTGTATGTGTTCAGAATTTGCACAAACTCTAACACAACACTCCTGAACAGCACTGACTGTGAATTAACGTATTATCGAGTATTTATCCCATGACTCAATTGTTTATATATGTATAATATTTTATATATAAAATGTATAAGGGAGGGGCCTCCCTTTGCAGAGTTCGACATTAAGGACTGCCCGATTGCCTGGGGCAAGTGAAACATGCATTCGGACAAGTGGGATATGTCCCCGACATGCCCGAGTGGGCAAGTTAGAATGAGCATATATTACGAACTAGCACCACAAAAATTAGGCTTTTTGATCTTTTATTTCAGTTCCTAAAAGCGTCCCTTACTACACATCCGCCATTATGTCTTGGCTGTTTTCTTAGTCTTGGTTTCATTTACTGCTTTGCAAGTTATTTTATATACCTCTGCTGTTGTAGTATGGTATGCGTACTGTTTAAACCCCTTGCGCATGACATCACGCATCACATGATAATTACAGCTGGGGTCAGACAGACACCATCTTTCATGCAAGCAAGGCTTAATCTATCTTCAGTATGGTTAATTTTTGCACTGTTTTTGGTTGTTCAAACAGAGAAATAAAACCCGTCGTGGCTCAGGTGAATAAGGCGCCATACCATAAATCCGGGGACCCGGGTTCGATTCCGACCCGAGGTCATTTCCCGATCCCTCCCCATCTCTCTCCCACTCATTTCCTGTCTCTACACTGTCCTATCCAATAAAGGTGAAAAAAGCCCCAAAAAATATCTTTAAAAAAGAATCTCGTTTTGTTTTTTTCTGCTCACATTCGAATTAGCTCCATCATGAAAGTGTTTGATTTTCTTACAGGTGAAGCAGCTTCCTTATTTGACACAGAAAACCCAGATTGGTTTCAAACAACTCGGGCATAAAAAACTCAACAAGGAGCGACATGCGTGATATATCCTGAAAGAACAAAACAAATTAAGAGCAGAGAGCACTGAAGCTTTGTTTCTGTTATCAGCGGAACCCAGTCCTGTGCAAAATGTCTCCATGGACTCAGAGTGTAGTAATGAACCTACAGTCTGAGAGAGTTGTACACAAAACACACTGAACTTTACAACAGCTGCATGCATGTGAAATGGAAATAAATCGACTAAGGCAGGAAAAACTATTTTGGATAAAATTGTTATTGTCCATTACACACTGATCAACCTGTGTGACTCAGTTGTGCCTTTTGAATAAAGAATAAATGAAGAGGGAACTGAACATTAACCTTTTATTGAAATTATTTTTACATGGGTAATTATAGTTACTGTATGTATAACCGGAATGTGCTGATTCTGTTAGTGTTTATAATTTTTCTTTACCATCTACTATTGGATAAAATAGAATCTTACAACACTGAAAGTCTTGAGCAAGATATTTTACAATTAACACTTCAGATATTGTTTTAACAATAATAAGCATCACTGTATAAATGATAGAGTGCAAATAGCCGTGTAATTAGATGTCCATGGAGTTGCTGAGACATGGAGGGGCAGGAATACCATCTAGCCCACAGTTCAGGTTGGAGTCCTTTGAGTGTAAATGCTTTGGCTTTTACAGCACTCTGTCCCCAAAAGCTGATGTCGGGGAAAAAGTCTTTACACAAAGGTTTTCTTGCTTTTGTAGTGGTGTTTTTTTTTTTTTAACTCTTGTGTTGGGACTCTTCGGGGGGGAAAAAGGTATATTCCAACATGTAGCTAATGCTAACATTAGGCCACAAATCTGCACCGTCATTCCAGTCATTTAGAGGAATTCAGACCTGCCAACCTTTACGCATTTTGCGTAGCAGATACGCATTTAGACATCAAACTACGCTGCTACGATTTAGCACTTCAAAATACGCAAAAAGCCATTGATGGCTTTGAGTTCAAAGATCTTTAATATTCCGGTTCAACTGTCTGCATTCGCGCACTAGGCAACTCGTCTATGGCTGTAACCGCATTGACCAGCAACCTGTAGAGAAAAGAAGACTTCGACCAATCACAGCGCTAGTTTTAAACTCTTCAAATAGGCCTAAGCTATGAGGCTAAGCGGAGAGCCGAGGAGCCGTCAAAACAAAAGTAACGAAATTGATTTTCATCCCTCTCAGTCGATCTTCATACTGTGACTGGTTTTATAAGGGAGGACGGTGCTAAACACCATTTCGAAGGTAAATGGGCAGGGCAAGGGTATTGTGAATAAAGCAAGGACAACCGTCCTAACGTCATAGTTCAAAGCACAGTGTTCTGCCTTATCTGAAGGAAATATTTGTTCCAGCTTGTTTTGATATTAGACCCAGGCTTCTCAATCCAAAAAATATTGCATAGCCTAAAGTGAAAATATACTGTAGTAGCCTACTGACGTTTCCATCCAGTCAACCAATAGACGCGTTAAAATCTTCTGAACTAGGCTACTCGTGCATGTGAGATTCAATGAGTAGCGCACCAAGTGTTTTCACGTACCGTAAGTGCGTGTGGTGGATGATGATGTGTGTTTGTGTATGTGCGTGCCTTGCAGTTAATAATACACATGACGTCAGATGAGGATACTGACAGAGAGAGAGAGGGAAGCAAATCTAAAAAGAAGCGAGTCTATGCCCCTCAGAAGTTCCTAACGAAGTATCAAGATCAATGGCCATGCCTCCGCCCCTCTAAACTGCCTAATCATGCGTTTTGCACACTGTGCAATTATGATTTTGACATTAGCCATCAAGGAAATACAGGTAATAATATTGCTAACATAGAAATGCTTGCATTTATATACATGGGCCATTATTTTTTCCAAATTAGGCCAGGTCAGTGAATATGAATATTATAAAGGCTATGTTATTGGATAGGCCAGAGTAGCCTATAATTTATTTTCAGTAAATTTTTCTGTAAGTGTGGTGTGGCAGCGGGGGCGTGGTCAAGCATCGGTCTGTGACAGGAGGGTGGAGCCGGGGAAGGTGAGTGGCAGATTCGCCAAACCTGACTGTAATTAACCTGTGTTTTGTGTGTGTTTCCCCAGTAAACCGCTCCCTATTTTAGGAGGCTGAGAGAGAGCAGAGGGAGCGCGACCCGGGATTGGAGGCTGTGTGTGTGTCTGTGTGCTGCGAATATTTAGACTGAAAAGTTTACTAATAAATACGTTGTCACTACCTCCAAACGTTGTCCTGCCGTCCTCTGTGCTCCACCCACTCATTGTCCGCGCTACAGTGGTGCTGAAACCCGGGAAAAGGTGGAGCACCAGTGCTGCAGCTCCATGGAATCCTCCCCGTTCGCGGACTTGGTCCACGCCCTCGCCACGGCTCAGCAGAGCCAGCACCAGGCACTCGTCACGCTCTGAAAGGAGCAGGAGCGCCGCTTCGAAGCCCTGGTGCTGGCTCAACAGGAAGATCGAGAGGCGTTCCGGCGGCTCCTCGCGTCGGCGGGGTCCACCAGCGCCCCGGCCGCGGGCCCGTCTCCCCTCACTGTGACCAAGATGGGCCCGCAGGACGACCCCGAGGCTTTCATCACCTTGTTCGAGCAGGTCGCCGAAGCCTCGGGGTGGCCGATGGAGCAGCGCGCGGCGCGCCTCCTCCCCCTCCTGACTGGAGAGGCGCAGCTGGCCGCATTACAGCTCCCCGCCGACCGCCGGCTGGCCTACGCTGACCTTCGCCGGGCCGTCCTCCAGCGCGTGGGGCGCACGCCGGAGCAGCAGCGCCAGCGCTTCCGCGCGCTGCGGATGGAGGAAGCAGGCAGCCCGTTCGCGTTCGGCCAGCAGCTCCGGGACGCCTGCTGGCGGTGGCTGAGGGCCGAAGATCGCGACGCCGAGGGAATCATCGACCAGGTGGCGCTGGAACAGTTCGTTGCCCGCTTACCAGCCGGAACCGCGGAGTGGGTCCAGTGCCACCGCCCGGCGTCGCTGGATCAGGCCGTAGGACTGGCGGAGGATCATCTGGCGGCTGTACCGGCGGCAGGACAACGGATGACATCGTCTTCTGTCTCCTCTTCTCTCTCTCTGTCTTCCCCCCCCTCCTCCCGTGTCCCGTCCCCGCCCCATTCCCCCACCACGGAGGCGGGGGCCGGCTCCACCCCAGCCGGCCCACCGCACCCGTGGTGCCCTCCCGTTTCTCCCTTCTGTGTCTGTCTCTCCCCCCCCCAGGTGAGTGAGCCCCAGAACACAGCTGCAGAGGGGAGGCCCGGGCAGGTTTGCTGGCGCTGCGGGGAACCGGGCCACCTGCAGCAACAATGTGCAGCGATGGAGGTGGGGGCGGTGGTGCAGATCCCCGACGCGCCAGAGGCTGCCCTCGATCGGGCCGGAGCGTATCGCATACCGGTAAGTGTACAAGGGGCTACATATCAGGCCTTGGTGGATTCAGGCTGCAATCAGACCTCGATCCGCCAAAGCCTGGTGCAAGACGAGGCATTGGGGGGAGCACAAGGGGTGAAGGTGTTGTGTGTGCACGGGGATATTCACAGCTACCCGTTGGTGTCGGTCCACATATATTTTAGAGGGGAAAAATCTATAGTGAAGGCGGCGGTTAATCCTCGCCTTACCCACTCTTTGATCTTGGGGACCGATTGGCCGGGATTTCGGGGTTTAATGGCACGCCTAGTAAAGAGTGGGTCCTGCCGGTTGACGGGGGAGGGTCCCGGTGTCGCTTTGGCTGGAGCGGCGGTCGCAGAGCTGTCTACGTCATCTCCGCGACAGGGGGAGGAGCCGCCGGTCCCTCCTCTTTCTGTTGGGGAATCCCTCGTGGATTTCCCACTGGAACAATCGCGAGACGAGACTCTGCGACACGCGTTTGACCAAGTGAGAGTAATCGATGGTCAGACGCTCCAGCCGAACGCCACCCCGTCCTTCCCCTATTTTTCCATTTTGAAGGATAGATTATACCGAGTGACGCAGGACACTCAGACGAAAGAGCGAGTCACCCAGTTATTAATTCCAAAGAGCCGCCGGGAATTGGTATTCCAGGCGGCCCACTTTAATCCCATGGCTGGACACCTCGGGCAGGATAAGACACTCGCCCGGATAATGGCCCGATTCTATTGGCCGGGGATTCGCGGCGACGTCCGTAAGTGGTGTACGGCGTGCCGCGAATGCCAGTTAGTAAATCCAGCGGCCATTCCAAAAGCGCCCTTGCGCCCCCTACCATTAATCGGGACCCCGTTCGAAAGAATTGGGATGGATCTCGTCGGGCCATTAGATCGGTCAACACGAGGGTACCGCTTTATATTAGTTCTGGTGGACTATGCAACGCGATACCCGGAAGCGGTGCCTCTTCGCAATATCTCAGCACGCAGTATTGCAGAGGCCCTCTTCCACGTCATCTCCCGGGTTGGAATCCCGAAAGAGATTCTGACTGACCAAGGCACCTCGTTTATGTCACGAACACTGAGCGAACTGTATGGGCTACTAGGTATTAAGCCGATCCGCACCAGCGTTTATCACCCACAGACGGACGGTTTAGTTGAACGGTTCAATCGCACCCTCAAGAATATTATTAAAAAATTCGTAAGTGAGGACACACGTAACTGGGATAAGTGGCTCGAACCCTTGTTGTTTGCAGTGCGAGAGGTCCCCCAAGCCTCCACGGGGTTTTCCCCGTTTGAATTATTATACGGGCATAAGCCGCACGGCATCTTAGATGTACTGCGGGAGAATTGGGAGGAGGGAACTTCACAGAGCAAAAACGAAATTCAGTACGTTATGGATCTGCGCGCAAAACTCCACACGCTCACCCACCTAACTCAGGAGAATTTGCGGCAGGCCCAGGAACGGCAAGCCCGCCTGTACAACAAGGGCACGCGCCTTAGAGAGTTCACTCTGGGAGATAAGGTACTCGTCCTGTTGCCCACGTCGAGCTCCAAATTAATCGCCAAGTGGCAAGGACCCTTTGAGGTCACACGGCGAGTCGGGGACGTCGACTATGAGGTTAGGCGAACGGACAGGGAGGGGGCGCTACAGATCTACCACCTCAATCTGCTGAAACTCTGGAATGAGGAGGTCCCCGTGGCGTTGGTGTCGGTAGTTCCGGAGAAGGCGGAGCTGGGGCCGGAGGTCCCTAAAGGGTCATTGGCATCACGTACCTCTCCGGTCCCCTGTGGAGACCACCTCTCCCCGACCCAACTCGCGGAGGTCGCCCAGTTGCAGGCCGAGTTTTCGGATGTGTTCTCGCCCCTGCCCGGTCGCACGAACCTCATAGAACACCACATAGAGACGCCCCCGGGGGTGGTAGTGCGTAGCCGCCCTTATAGATTACCCGAACACAAAAAAAAGGTGGTTCGGGAAGAACTTCAGGCCATGCTCGAAATGGGCATCGTCGAGGAGTCCCACAGTGACTGGAGCAGCCCGGTGGTCTTGGTTCCCAAGGCCGACGGGTCGGTCCGGTTCTGTGTGGACTATAGGAAAGTCAACGCGGTGTCTAAATTCGACGCGTACCCAATGCCTCGTATTGATGAGCTGCTCGATCGACTAGGCACGGCTCGCTTTTACTCGACACTGGATTTGACGAAGGGATATTGGCAGATCCCCTTGACTCCATTATCCCGAGAGAAAACGGCCTTTTCCACACCGTTCGGCTTACACCAGTTCGTCACACTTCCGTTTGGGCTGTTTGGGGCGCCCGCTACGTTTCAGCGGCTGATGGACCGGGTCCTCCGGCCGCACGCTACCTATGCGGCCGCGTACCTAGACGACATCATCATTTATAGCAATGACTGGCAGCGGCACCTGCAACACCTGAGGGCCGTCCTTAGGTCGCTGAGGCGGGCGGGGCTCACTGCCAACCCGAAGAAGTGTGCGATTGGGCGGGTGGAAGTACGGTATCTGGGCTTCCACTTGGGCAACGGGCAGGTGCGTCCCCAAATTAATAAGACGGCAGCGATTGCGGCCTGCCCGAGGCCCAAGACCAAAAAGGGGGTGAGACAGTTCCTGGGGCTGGCTGGCTACTATCGTAGGTTTATACCTAATTATTCGGACGTCACCAGCCCGCTGACTGACCTCACTAAAAAGGGGGCGCCAGATCTGGTCCAGTGGACGGAGCAGTGCCAGCGGGCTTTCTCTGAGGTAAAGGCTGCACTGTGTGGGGGGCCACTCTTACACTCCCCTGACTTCTCTCTCCCTTTTTTGTTGCAGACGGATGCGTCGGACAGAGGGCTGGGGGCCGTTTTGTCCCAGCAGGTGGAGGGGGAGGACCGCCCAGTCCTATACATCAGCCGCAAGCTGTCAGTGCGTGAGGGGCGCTACAGCACCATTGAGAAAGAGTGCCTGGCGATCAAGTGGGCGGTCCTCGCCCTCCGTTACTACCTGCTGGGGCGCTCTTTCACCCTCTGTTCGGACCACGCGCCCCTCCAGTGGCTCCACCGCATGAAGGATGCCAACGCGCGGATCACCCGTTGGTATCTGGCACTCCAACCCTTCAACTTCAAGGTGGTCCACAGGCCGGGGGCGCAGATGGTCGTGGCGGACTTCCTCTCCCGTCAAGGGGGGGGGGGGGGGGAGTCGGCTGCGGGCCGGACGGGCGCCCGGCCTGAGTCGGGCGGTGGGGGTATGTGGCAGCGGGGGCGTGGTCAAGCATCGGTCTGTGACAGGAGGGTGGAGCCGGGGAAGGTGAGTGGCAGATTCGCTACACCTGACTGTAATTAACCTGTGTTTTGTGTGTGTTTCCCCAGTAAACCGCTCCCTATTTTAGGAGGCTGAGAGAGAGCAGAGGGAGCGCGACCCGGGATTGGAGGCTGTGTGTGTGTCTGTGTGCTGCGAATATTTAGACTGAAAAGTTTACTAATAAATACGTTGTCACTACCTCCAAACGTTGTCCTGCCGTCCTCTGTGCTCCACCCACTCATTGTCCGTGCTACATGTGGTTATCAGTTTGCATTTACTAAATATTAATATTGAAATATATATATTTATATAGGTACTCTGGAATATTCACTTTCGATGTTTAGTGTAGCCTAGTTCAAAGTGTAGCAAGGAGCAACAGAATCTCGTTTATGGTCAAAACTAAATTTATGAAAAAAGGATTTTGTGTGTGTGTGTGTGTGTGTGTGTGTATTTTGCAGACTGCCGGCGTCTGTTTTAAAAGACATAGGCTATAGCCCTTTGGTTTTTCTGTTATCTATACAATATAATGCTAAATTTCAAAAGGGACATAGCATGCTATTTGGGATTCTTTGTTGTTTATAATTCCCAATGTATTTAAGACACAATATGCCAAAGGCAGTACATTTATCCCTTATCTTTAAGTTTAAGGTCTGTATAAAGGACATATTTTTCGGGCACAGTTGCCTTGTGCCAAATGTCTTGGTGAAAGCATTGGAAACATATTCATGCCTTTTCATTAAAAGAGTTATTGTTTTCTTCATAGTCTACTTGTGTGTTGAATAACTAGATATGGTGGTGAGTGGGAACTCTGTGCTTAGTAATACATTGTTCACATGCTCACTCATTACAATCAATACTGATCAGCAAATGTGCCTGACCTCACGCCATGCTGCGTTGCACCGCCGCGATAAGTTGCTACTCAAAATTTTTTTCCAAGGTTGGCAGGTATGGGAATTTTGTACAGATCATAACCGCTAATAAACCCTAATTTCTGCGTATATCTATCCTTTGCTTCTTTCTGACTAAGATTATCCAAGTAATCCGGTAGTAAAGCTTTTTTAGCTGTAGTTTTCTTCAGAAAACAGCAACACGCTGGACATCTCTGCTTGGCTTCAGTGTGTGAACAAAGTTCACTTGTCCCCCAGGCAGAGGGTAAATGTGATCATTTTATGTTGCAATTCACAACTATTCTATGATTTTCCTAAAAAAGGACTCGCAAAATAGGGGACAAATGGAAATTAACCTCGACTTGCCCCCCAGGGCAAGTGGGTTTAAAAGTTAATGTTGAGCCCTGCTTTGCTCTCCAAACTGGTAGGGGTGGTGAGATTAGGATTCAGAAGCAGAACACACAGGCAGTAATCCAATAAATAATGAGATTTAATCCAGGGAAAGGGCATGGCAAAAAAGGTAAACAAACAAATGGCAAAAACAGTCCTGGTACAAAGAGACAAAAAACTTGACAAAAACACAAGCCCAACAAGGACAAAAACACTAGAGCAAAAAAACAAACAAACAAGAAAAAACCCTAAGTGCAAAAACCATGAACTAGAAAAATAGCTTGCGCAGAAACAACTAGAATAGCAAAACAAGACGTTCTGGCAAAGTCAGTGGCTGAGAACGGCTTATTTATACACAGCAGAGAGGACCAGGAAGTGAAATGCAGGCTAGATGGAATTCCCGTCCCGGATCCAGATTAGCACTGACCTGGGAGATAAGTATCTGGACTGGAAGTCCGGGGTGGAGCATGACACAAACAGCATTAATTCTTTGTTGCATGGATTCTACGAGATGTTCGAAACACTCCTTTGAGATTCTGGTCCATCTTCACACAATCACGTAACTGCTGCAGATTTTTCAGGTGCACTTTCATGCTGCAAATCTCTTATTCTATCACATCCCAAAGGGGTTCTGTTGGTTTCAGTGACTTGAAAGGCCACTGAAGAACTTTGAATTCATTGTCATGTTCATGAAACCAATTTGACATGACTTTTGCTTTGTGACATGGTGCATTATCATGTTGGAAGTAGCCATTAGCAGATGGTAAATTGTGGCCATGAAGGGATGCACACAGTCAGCAACAATACTCAAATAGTCTGTGGTATACAAGCGATAATTGATTGGTATTAATGGGCCCAAAGTGTGCCAAGAAAACTGTGGGTGGTAAAAGAGAGCAACTAGACTTGCTTGAAGATTCTTGAAGACATTTGACCTCTCATCCGAAAGGCTTCTTCAGTTCTGTCTGACTGGTAGGGAGCATCAGGTATTTATCCTCTCATGGATGAAAAGCTCATCTAAGGTGTCACTGAGTCATCCTGTTGGTGCGGGTCACTGGGGGCTGGTTGTGAACGGCCTCGAGAGTCGTTAGGATGATCAATGGATTGCCCGTTAGGGTGATCAATGGAATGCTGATTCTCTCTGTCCTCCTGTGCGTCACTGAAAACAGCTGGGTTTTGGTGTGCATTCAGTTGTCTGGGAAGTGTGCCAAGGACTGCATTGTAGGTGGCTGATAAATGATGTCTTAGACCCCCACCTCTGTTCAGTGATGGCTGTTCCAGGTTGACAAAAATGGCTTCTTTAACTCCTCACTCATACCAATGATCCTCTCTGGCTAAAATGCGTATGATGCAATCCTGAAATGAGCGTCCTTTGTTGTTAAGATGAAGGTAGACAGCAGAGTCCTGGCCTGAGGAACTGGCTCTCCTGTGTTGAGCCATGCACCTGTGAAGCGGTTGTTTTGTCTCCCCAATATGAGTCCGTGCATTCCTCACTGCACTGAATGGCATACACTACGTTGCCCTGTTTGTGTCTGGGTATTCTGTCCTTAGGGTGGACCAGTTTCTGCTTCAGAGTGTTACTGGGTCTGAAATGTACCGGAATGGAACGAGTCTCTGAGTTTGCTGAGAAGGCACAGATTTCACAACATACCAAAGGCAAGGAACGACAGATGTGCAAATTTCAAACTTTGCTGTCTAAAACCACCTCCTCCAGCAAGACAGAAGTACTGACTTGGAGGAAGAAATCTGGCCATACCAGCCAAAACAAACAGACTCGGGGACAGTTTCTTTCCAAGAGCTGTCACAATACTCAACTCAAGTTTGCACTGAGGAACTGTCATGCTTGAACACCACTGACAAGGTCACCATCACCACAATGCTGCTAACCACTTGATCTCAAACCTAGTCTCTCCTTGTCAGACTGTAAACTGTCATATTTGCACTGTAAATGTCACAAGACTGTCATATTGCACTATCATATCAAGTCAGTTCATCTGTTCTTAGACATCCTCTTCCTTTGTCATTTTAGGTACTGTAAACTGTCATATTTGCACTGTTAATATCATAGCTATCTGTAAACTGTCTTCTTGCACTATTATACCAAGTCAGATCATCTGTTTTTTAGTTGCCTACATACTGAAAATAAGCGTCTGTCCATGCCAATGCTACCTCTATCACTTGATGCAGCTAGTCACTTTATTCTCAACCATGTTACTGCTATGCACCTGTGTTCCTTCAGGGACTTGCACAAGTTTATGTATAGTTTATGTATAGTTGTCAGTAGTTTTCTAGTAGTAGTTTTATATTAGTTTTATTGTACATATTTTCCTATGTTTATTGTAGTATTTATGTGTGCACTTTATGGTGAAGCTTTAAATCTCATTGTACTTGTATAATGACAATAAAGGCTTTCTATTCTATTCTATTCTATTCTATTCTATTCTACACAACCGGACATAGAAGAGATATGGGTGAAGAACTTATCCGACAGGGTACTCACCCAACCAGAGAAAGATGTTCTATCCAAGGGACTTACCTTTGCAGTTTCACCAGAGCAGGTACCAGTGGTAGACCTCATCACAGCCACAGAGTCAGCCATCAGAAACAACAATCTGACCAACACAGAGGCAGAACAACTTAGACTGAAGATATCAGCTGCTCTGTCCAGTGCGAAAGCACCCCCCTCCAACCTCATCCAAGAAAGGAGGGCTTTTACATTGCTTCAAAGAGACTGTAACATCACCATCCTTCCTGCTGACAAAGGGAGATGCACAGTGTTGCTAAACACAGCGGACTACCACTCCAGGATGACCAGTCTCCTCAGCGACACTACCACCTATGAAACCTTAAGGCGGGACCCCACAAGTTGTTACAAAAAGAAAGTTGTTAGCTGCCTGCAACAACTAGAAAAGGACCAAGCCATCAACCGATCTCTGTACTACAGATTGTACCCTGGGGAAGCCGTTCCTCTCATATACGGACTCCCCAAGATTCACAAGGAAGGAGCTCCACTCAGACCTATCATCAGCAGTATAAACTCTGTTACTTACAACATTGCCAAACACCTAGCCACCATCCTGGCTCCTCTCGTTGGGAATATGCCACATCACATCAAAAACTCCCAAGATTTTGCTACTAAAGTTGCAGACCTCAAACTAGACTCAGATGAAACCATGGTTTCCTATGATGTCACTTCTCTGTTCACCTGCATTCCCACCACAGAAGCAGTTGAATCTGTTAGAAAATTACTCCTTCGAGACAGCACCTTATTGGATAGAACGAACCTCACCATGGACTAGATTTGCACCCTGCTTGACCTCTGCCTAACTACCACTTATTTCCAGTTTAATGAAAGTTTCTACAGACAGAAGCATGGATGCGCCATGGGCTCACCGGTATCCCCTATTGTGGCCAATCTTGACATGGAGGAAGTGGAACATAAAGCTTTGACCACTTTTTCAGGAGTTGCTCCCAGCCACTGCTTCAGATATGTGGATGACACCTGGGTTAAAATCAAAACCCATGAGGTGGAAGCCTTCTCTAAGCACATCAATGCAGTGGATATTAACATCAACTTCACTCGGGAGGATGTCAGTGGGAATAATCTAGCCTTCTTGGATTGTGATGTACACATTAGACAAGACAGAAGCCTGAGCATCGAGGTCTACTGGAAACCCCCACACACAGACCAGTACCTACTCTTTGACTCTCACCACCCACTGGAACACAAATTGGGGGTCATTAGGACCTTGCAACACAGGGCTCAGAACATTCCTACAACGGTAGAGGGAAAAGAGAAGGAGCAGAATCACATCAAGAAAGCACTTCAGAACTGCGGGTATCCCAACTGGTCTTTCCTCAAGAGCAGAAAAAGGAACAGAATGGACAAGGAGGATAACAGGAACAAATGCAAGAACATTGTCATTCCCTACATTTCTGGTCTATCTGAGAAACTCAGGAGGATCTTCTACAAACACAACATTCCGGTACATTTCAGACCCAGTAACACTCTGAAGCAGAAACTGGTCCACCCTAAGCACAGAATACCCAGACACAAACAGGACAACGTAGTGTATGCCATTCAGTGCAGTGAGGAATGCACGGACTCGTATATTGAGGAGACAAAACAACCGCTTCACAGGCGCATGGCTCAACACAGGAGAGCCAGTTCCTCAGGCCAGGACTCTGCTGTCTACCTTCATCTTAACAACAAAGGACACTCATTTCAGGATTGCAATGTACGCATTTTAGCCAGAGAGGATCGTTGGTATGAGCGAGGAGTTAAAGAAGCCATTTTGTCAACCTGGAACGGCCATCACTGAACAGAGGTGGAGGTCTAAGACATCATTTATCAGCCACCTACAATGCAGTCCTTGGCACACTTCCCAGACAACTGAATGCACACCAAAACCCAGCTGTTTTCAGTGACGCACAGGAGGACCGAGAGAATCAGCATTCCATTGATCACCCTAACGGGCAATCCATTGATCATCCTAACGACTCTCGAGGCCGTTCACAACCAGCCCCCAGTGACCCGCACCAACAGGATGACTCAGTGACACCTTAGATGAGCTTTTCATCCATGAGAGGATAAATACCTGATGCTCCCTACCAGTTAGACAGAACTGAAGAAGCCTTTCGGATGAGAGGTCAAATGTCTTCAAGAATCTTCAAGCAAGTCCAGCTCTTTTACCACCCACAGTTTACCATGACCTGGATGACTGAGAATCTTCACAGACATGTGCCAAGAAAACATTCCCTGCACCATTGTCACCTACACCAGCCTGAACTGTTGAAACAAGGCAGGTTGGATTCATGCTGTTGGCACCTAATTCTGACCCTCCCATCTGCCTCAGCAGAAATCAAGATTCATCAGACCAGTTTAAGTTTTCCCAGTCTTCAACTGTCCAGTTTTGGTGAGCCTGTGCCCACTGCAGCCTCAGCTTTCTGTTCTTGGGTGACAGTGGAACCCAATGTGGCTGCCTGCTGTTGTAACCCATTGGCCTCAAGGTTTGACGAGTTGTGAGATGGTTTTCTGCATCAGTAGACAAGTGAAAGGTCACTGATATATAGATAGCACGAGCAGTTCTCAGGAGTTGAACAGTGTTTTACTGTATTCATTGTTACACACAAGCAGTGTGAATACTGCAAAAAAAAATCATGTTTTGTGTGTATGTGTTCAGTCATCTGCTCTGTCACGTCACATTCTGTGTGGATTATGTGTATTACATTGTGTTCTTATGCAGTTTCACAGATAAAGCATCATTCCGCCCACGAGTCTGCAGTGCATTTGGGTCTTAGACTCAGTGACACCTCAAAGTTGGAAAACAAGGCATTGGTTTTCACAGGGGAAAGAGCAGACAATAAACGTTTACTATATCTATGGTGATAATCATGTTAATTGGTTACTGTCACAATTTTGTCACAATTTATCAATTAGGAATCCACCCATGTTTATTTGGCTACCAGACTAAGGCCATCCTTAAAAAAAAAAATCCGTTTCCTGTCCACCGGGTGAGCAAAAAAATTTTCAGTCGGGAGGGAGGGAATATTTTTATTTATATATATATATATATATATATATATATATATATATATATATATATATGGATGGATGGATAAGAAATCGCAATGCTGTGTTTGCTTTTTCTTTCAGTACTTTTTTATTACAAAAGCAGACACATTTAATAAAATGTGACAGTTTAATCAACTGAAATTTGTACAAAAACTTTGTTAGCATTTAAAATGCTAACTGCAACATTTTGCAAAACTTTTACAAAGGTACTTAAAATGTCCGACACACGGACTTTTTGTAGTTCTAAATCGACCGTTAGGCCTAGTTCGGATGAAATTACACTATTAAAATGATCACTGAATGATTTGTTTTTCTGAATCTTTACTATTTTGTTGTTTGCTAGAATACCATTTTGTGATTTCACACTTAAGCAAGTGTTTGAAAACTCCGGATCTCCTTCCTTCATGGTGGCTGCCATTTTTTTGTGCCGCACGGCGCATGCGCAGAGCTGGTTCAATTCTATATTCTGCGCGGAATGCAGGGCTTTCCACAAGCGCTGGCTGCCGGCCATACAGCTGGCTACTTTAATGACTATTATTTTTGTAGCCCACAGGTTCTAAATATTAATTTTCGATTTTAATAAAATTAAATGTTTATCTAACGGACTGACAATAATGTCAAACTGAACCGCACTCATTTAAGTTGTGATTCGCGCTGTTTGTACCGATAATAACCACAAATTCCCCGCCGACTTTGTTGATCAAGGGAGAGTAACTCATCCGCGGCCCCGACATTCGGTGTGTGTGTGTGTGTGTGTGTGTGTGTGCGCGCGTGCACACTCAGCAGAGGCAGTCGTGTGTCGGGGCTGTCGGAGGCGACATCGGAAGGAATAGAAGCAGAGATAACACTTATTTTGTCTCCGATAAACCAGTCTTCTCTCGTTCAATTACATGCTGGCATCAAAAGACACCATTGGTTGTAAATGAAACCAAACTGAGTCGTTGGAGTGTATTTTCATACACAAATGGAAAAATGTTCGCTGAGTGTTTAATTGTGTAGCCACCACTGCAGATCGTTGTCGTTGTTAATTCATAGCATGCTCAGTTGCGTGAATGTGTCATGCACCGAAAATAAGAGATTTACAAGCCAGGAACGCCTCATGATGCAATACGCAAGAAAGGAAAGATGATTTACTGCCATTTTACTTTGTATTTGAGTAAAGTGAATAAATAAATGGTCTGTGGAAAATATATTTAATCCTGGGAACTGCATACACAGGAGTTTTTGTGTTTTCACCCCCCAGCTGGCTACTTATTTGTCATGGCTGGCTAGTATGAGCCTTAGTGGAAAGCCCTGGGAATGCGTAAATGTCAAGTTCATTTTAGATTTACGAACCCGAAAAAAATGTCGAAAAACTGGCGTTAAAAAAAAAAATTTCAACCGCACAAACAGCACTCACCCGGCCGGTGGACCGGAAACAGAAAATTTTTTAATAATGGCCTAAACATAATATTGATACCATTGCAGTACTCAGCAGACTTTCATAAAAATGAGAAGCAGCCAAATGAGGCAAAGCTCACTTCTGCCCAATTTGATCTAGGAGTCTCGCCACTATGGACACACAATATTTTTATATTTGCAGATACCATTTCGTGAAATTTTCTACTCTCCATTAAAGATGCTCTTTTAATGGCATACTGAAAGTGCCAGGCTGAGGGGAATTTATGCTGCCCAAAACATAAATTTCAGGGTGGAATACTGCTGTTACAACAAACAGTCAGATAATATTTCTGGACTTTTCATGCATAATAATTTGACTTCCGTTCGAGTTCAGAAATGTGTGTATATACTGTGTAACATCTTTCTTTCTTTTTTATTATCCCCCGCTGGCTGAAAAGCCTGAAGGGGGATTATGTCATGGCAATGTCCGTCCGTCTGTCCGTCCGTCCATCCTGGGAAGGGTACTCGCCTTCTGAAATCAACTCCTCTCACAATTTTTGGAGAAATTTCACGAAACTTGACAGGATTCTTTGTTATATGTCAGAAATATGCCTATTGCTATTTCATTCAATTTAGTTGCATTTTACCAGAGTTATGGCCCTTGATTACCCAACTTCTACTCTGACAAATAAGCACTTATAGCATAGATATAGTTGCCAGCGGGGGAAATTGTGCTCTCGGAGCACTTTTGTTTTTTCTTCTGTGTATTTGAATCAAAAGTTTTGAGATCGCATTCCGCAATGTGCAATACAAAGTCACTCACACATTAAATTGAAGCTACCAAGAAATCTGTCTTTTGCCAATACATACTGTACACAAGCACATGCTGAAATTTAATTTGAGCCGAAAGTGACTGGTGACCAGTAAATGCTCTTGCTGGTTAAAAGCTGTATCCACCAAAGTCTCACTGTAAACTATGGCATAATTTTACAACCCCACATAAGAAAAAGTTGGAATGGTATTGAAAATGCAAAAAAAAAAAAAAGCGCACTGTGTAGGAATGCTCTGTGGTGGGTGGAGCACAAAAGCACGGCAGGCCAGAACTGAGTTCTCTGAACTCCTTTATTTAAGCTTTACAGCTTTTGACATTCAGGACACTCTCCCAGTCACACACGCTTGTGCGCACACACACACACACACACACACACACAAGTGTTCTGGTTGGGGAGAGAGCTCCCTTCCTCTGCTCTCCCTCTCCGCTTATAGGGTGCGGTCGCTGGGGAAGACACACAAACAGGTTAATTCCTGTCAGGTGCAGTGATTCTGCCACTTACCTTCCCTGACTCCGCCCTCCATTCACAGACCAACGCTCGACCACGCCCCCGCTGCCACATACTCCCACCGCCCGACTCAGGCCGGGGAGCTGTCCGGCCTGCAGCCAACTCCCCCCCACCTTGGCGGGAGAGGAAGTCCGCCATGACCATCTGCGCCCCCGGCCTGTGGACCACCTCGAATTTAGACGGCTGGAGTGCTAGATACCAACGGGTGATCCACGCATTGGCATCCTTCATGCAGTGGAGCCACTGCAGGGGCGCGTGGTCCGAACAGAGGGTGAAAGGGCGCCCCAGCAGGTAGTAGCGGAGGGCGAGGACCGCCCACTTGATGGCGAGGCATTCCTTTTCGATGGTGCTGTACCTGCCCTCATACACCGATTAGTTTCCGGCTGATGTACAGCATTGGGCGGTCCTCCACCTCCTGGGACAGAACCGCCCCCAGCCCCCTGTCCGACGCGTCCATCTGCAAAACAAAGGGGAGGGAAAAGTCAGGGGAGTGTAACAGTGGCCCCCCACACAGTGCAGCCTTTACCTCAGAAAAAGCCTGCTGGCATTGCTCCGTCCATTGGACCAGGTCTGGTGCCCCCTTTTTAGTGAGATCAGTCAGCGGGCTGGTGACGTCCGAATAATTAGGTATAAACCTACGATAGTAGCCAGCCAGTCCCAGGAACTGTCTCACCCCCTTTTTGGTCTTGGGCCTCGGGCAGGCCGCAATCGCTGCTGTCTCATTGATTTGGGGATGCACCTGCCCATTGCCCAAGTGGAAGCCCAGATACTGTACTTCCACCCGCCCAATCGCACACTTCTTCGGGTTGGCTGTGAGACCCACTTGCATCAGCGACCTAAGGACGGCCCTTAGCTGTTCTAGGTGCCGCGGCCAGTCATTACTATAGATGATTATGTTGTCTAAGTATGTGGCCGCGTAGGTGGCGTGGGGGTAGAGGACCCTATCCATAAGCCGCTGGAACATAGCGGGTGCCCCAAACAGCCCAAAAGGAAGTGTGACGAACTGGTGTAAGCCAAACGGTGTGGAAAAGGCCGTTTTTTCTCGGGATAGCGGAGTCAAGGGGATCTGCCAATATCCCTTTGTCAAATCCAGTGTTGAATAAAAACGAGCCGTGCCTAGTTGATTGAGCAACTCGTGAATACAAAGCATTGGGTACGCATCGAATTTAGACACCGCATTGACTTTTCTATAGTCCATACAGAACCGGACCGACCCTTGGGAACCAAGACCACCGGGCTGCTCCAGTCACTGTGGGACTCCTCGACGATGCCCATTTCAAGCATGGCCTCAAGTTCTTTCTGAAACACCTTTTTCTTGTGTTCGGGCAGCCTGTAAGGGCGGCTGCGCACTACCACCCCCGGGGGCGTCTCAATATGGTGTTCTATGAGGCGGGTGCGGCCGGGCAGGGGCGAGAACACGTCAGAAAATTCTGTCTGCAACTGGGCAACCTCCATGAGTTGGGTTGGGGAGAGGTGGTCTCCACAGGGGACTGGAGTGGTAGGCGATGTCAGTGTTCCCTTTTGAACCTCTGGTCCGAGCGCTGCCTTCTCTGGGACCAATGACACCAACACCATGGGGACCTCCTCGTTCCAAAGTTTTAGCAGATTGAGGTGGTAAATCTGTAACGCCCCACCCCTGTCCGTTCGCCTCACCTCATAGTCGATGTCCTCGACTCGCCGTGTGACCTCAAAGGGTCCTTGCCACTTGACGATCAATTTGGAGCTTGACGTGGGCAACAACATGAGTACTTTATCTCCCGGTGCGAACTCCCTAAGGCACGTGCCCCTGTCGTACAGGCGGATTTGCCGTTCTTGGGCCTGTCGCAAATTCTCCTGGGTTAGGTGTGTGAGTGTGTGGAGTTTAGCATGCAGGTCGATAATGTATTGCATTTCGTTTTTGCTTGTTGAAGGTCCCTCCTCCCAATTTTCCTGCAGTACATCTAGGATGCCATGTGGCTTACGCCCATATAATAATTAGAACGGGGAGAACCCCGTGGAGGCTTGTGGGACCTCTTGCACTACGAATAACAGGGGCTCAAGCCATTTATCCCAGTTGCGTGCGTCCTCGCTTACAAATTTCTTAATTAAGTTTTTGAGGGTGCGATTAAACCATTCAACTAAGCCGTCTATTTGTGGGTGATAAACGCTGGTGCGGATAGGCTTAATTCCCAGTAACCCATACAGTTCGCGCAGTGTGTGTGACATAAATGTAGTGCCTTGATCAGTCAGAATCTCTTTGGGGATTCCACCTCGGGAGATGACGCGGAAGAGTGCCTCTGCAGTACTATGTGCTGAGATATTGTGAAGAGGCACTGCTTCCGGATATCGCGTTGCATAGTCCACCAGAACTAAAATAAAGCGATATCCTCGTGCTGACCGATCTAATGGCCCGACGAGATCCATCCCAATTCTTTTGAATGGGGTCTCGATTAATGGCAGGGGGCGCAAAGGCGCTTTTGGAATGGCCGCAGGATTTACTAACTGGCATTCGCAGCACGCCGCACACCACCTGCGGACATCACCACGAATCCTTGGCCAATAGAACCGGGCCATTATTCGGGCTAGTGTCTTATCCTGCCCCAAGTGTCCAGCCATGGGTTTAAAGTGAGCCGCCTGGAATACAAATTCCCGGCGGCTCTTTGGGATCAAAAGCTGTGTTATTGGCTCCTTAGTCTGAGTGTCCTGTGTCACTCGGTATAATCTATCCTTAATAATGGAAAAATAAGGGAAGGACAGGGTGGCGTTTGGCTGGAGCGTTTTGACCATTGATTACTCTCACTTGGTCAAACGCATGCCGCAGAGTCTCGTCTCGCAACTGCTCTAACAGGAAATCCGCGAGGGATTCCCCGAGAGAGGGAGGAGGAGCCTGCTGCTCCTCACTCTGACGTGGTGATGACGTAGATGGCTTTGTGACAGCTGCTTCCGCCAATGCCACACCGGGACCTCCCCCTGCTGAACTATGGCAGGCTCCACTCTTCACTAAATGAGTCATTAATTCCCGAAATCCCGGCCAATCAGTCCCCAAAATTATCGAGTGGGTCAGGCAAGGATTAACCACCACCTTTACTCTAAACTTCTCCCCTCAAAATAGAATGTGGACCGACACTAAAGGGTATTTGTGAACATCCCCGTGCACACACAACACCTTCACCAACTGTGCTCTCCCCAATGCCTCATCTTGCACTAGGCTTTGGTGGATTGAGGTCTGATTACAGCCGGAGTCCACCAAAGCCTGATATATATCCCCTTGGATACTCACCGGTATGCGATACGCTCCGGCCCAATCGGGGGCGGTCCCTGGCGCGTCGGGGATCCGGACCACCGCGCCCACCTCCATCGCCGAGCACTGATGCTGGAGGTGCCCCGGTTCCCTGCAGCGCCAGCATACCGGCCCAGGCTCTCTCTCTGCACCGGTGTTCCGGAGCTCACTCACCTGAGGTGGGGGAGAAACAGACACGGAAGTGGGAAACGGTAGGGCACCGCGGGTGTGGCGGGCCGGCTGGGGTGGAGCCGGCCCCCACCTCTGCAGGGGGGGAATGGGGCGAGGACAAGGAACAGAAGGGGAGGGAGAGAGAGGAGAGGGAAGAGGAGACATGCTGTCCTGCCGTCGGAACAGCCACCAAATGGTCCTCCGCCACCTCGATGGCCTGATCCAGCAATGCCGGGCGATGGCACTGGACCCACTCCACTGTTCCTTCCGGAAGTCAGGCGATGAATTGTTCCAGTGCCACCAGATCGACGATTCCCTCAGCCACCGCCGGCAGGCGTCCTGGAGTTGCTGGCCAAACACGAACGGCCGGCCGACCTCCTCTAGGCGCAGCACGCGGAAGCGCTGCCGTTGTTGCTCCGGGGTGTGCCCCACACGCCGGAGGACGGCCCTGCGGAGGTTGGCATAGACCAGCCGGCTGTCGGCGGGGAGCTGTAGCGCGGCCAGCTGCTCCTCGTCCGTTAGCAGGGGGAGGAGGCGCGCTGCTCCACCGGCCAGCCCCATGCCTCTGCTGCCTGCTCAAAGAGAGCAAGGAAGGCCTCGGGGTTGTCGTGCGGGCCCATCTTCATTAGGGTGAGGTGGGGAGGGTCGGTGGAGGTGGTGGACCCCGCCGACGCGAGTAGGTGCCGGAATGCCTGGCGATCTTCCTGCTGCGCCAGCACCAGGGCCTCGAACCTTTGCTCCTGCTCCTTCTGGAGGGCGACTAGCGCCTGGTGCTGGCTCTGTTGGGCCGTAGCGAGGGCATGGATCAGGTCCTTGAAGGGGGAGGAGTCCATGGGGCTGTTCTCCTCTGTGCTCCGTTCCCGGGTTTCGGCACCACTGTAGGAATGCTCTGTGGTGGGTGGAGCACAGAAGCACGGCAGGCCAGAACTGAGTTCTCTAAACTCCTTTATTTAAGATTTACAGCTTTTGATATTCAGGACACTCTCCCAGTCATACATGCTCGCGCGCGCACACACACACAAGTGTTCTGGTTGGGGAGAGAGCTCCCTTCCTCTGCTCTCCCTCTCCTCTTATAGGGCGTGGTCACTGGGGAAGACACACAAACACAGGTTAATTCCCGTCAGGTGCAGTGATTCTGCCACTTACCTTCCCTGACTCCGCCCTCCATTCACAGACCGATGCTCGACCACACCCCCGCTGCCACACACTGATTTCTAAATTTACTTTGACTTGTATTTCAAGTTCAAAGTGTTTGTCATATGCACAGTTAGGATATGTCCACTTACACATTGAAATTCTTAGTTTGCTGTCCACCATGAATGCCAGTTACAAATAAATAAATAGGCGGAAGAAGAAAAGGCAATCATTGCAGACCCAAGATATTTCATGTTTTTTTTTTCTGGTAAATTTCGTTGTTTGTTAGTATACATCCATTCCTGTGTTTCAGGCCTGCAAATCATTCTAAAAAAAAGTTGGGAGAGGGGCAAACAATTAAATAATTCTGTGATTTGAAACAGGTGACGTCAACAGGTGATTGTAATCACGATTTGGTACAAAATCATTATCCAGGAAAGGCCTAGTCTTTGAGGAGCAAAGATGGGCTGAGGATTTTCACTTTGTCAACAGATGTATGAGAAAATTATTGAAATGTTTAAAAGTACTGTTCCTCAAAGAAAAATACAAAGGGATTTGGATATTTTACCCACTATGGTACATATCATTAAATAATTCAAGGAATTTTGGTGTATAAAGGGCAAGGGCACAAGTCTAAGCTGAACACTTGTGATCTTTGATCCCTCAGACAGCACTGCATCAAGAACCATCATTCCTCGATAGCTGATATAACCACGTGGGCTTGGGATTACTTTGGCAAACCTTTGGCAAGCACTACAATAGGGATTTACATCCACAAATGCCACGTAAAAAATTTTCTGTGCAAAAAGGAAGCCTGATATGAACTGTGTCCAGAAGCACCATTAACTTCTCTGGGCTCGGTGGCATCTGGGATGGGCCATCACACAGTGGAAATGTGTATTATGGTCAGACAAATCAGTATTCAAGGTCTTTTTTGTAAAAAAAATAAAATAAAAAATGGACGTGTGCTCTGTACCAAAGAAGAAAAGGACCATCCAGACTGTTACCAGCAGCAAATCCTGTAATGGAAATTTCTAATAAACACTTCAGAACGCTTAGCAGTTGTCTTTTCAGTTATTTATTATGGTAAATCATATAAAAGAAATATAAGAAAGGAAAGGAAGAAAATTAAAACAGAACGTCACCTCTAGTGATGTGAGAGTACGCGCGTGCTCTGAGTTGTGTTTTAGTGGCTGTTATCTATATACTCTAAAGGCATTTGCTTTACTGCCCGTGTCTTCACGTGATTGGCTCAAGATTTTCTATGAAGCTTTGTGTGGCAGTGGGGGCGTGGTCAAGCGTCGGTCTGTGACCGGAGGGCAGAGTCAGGGAAGGTAAGTGGCAGAATCACTACACCTGATGTGAATTAACCTGTGTTTGTGTCTTCCCAACAACCACACCCTATATCAGGAGAAAGAGAGCAGAGGAAGGGGGCTCTCTCCCGCACCAGAAGACTTGTGTGTGTGTGTGCGCGCGCTACTGGGAGAGTGTGAAGTTAAAGCTGAAAAGCTAAAATAAGAGTTTTGGAACTCAGTTCTGGCCTGCCGTACTTCTGTGCTCCACCCACCCACTCTGACTTCTACAGTGGTGCCGAAACCCGGGACCGAGCACAGAAGAGAACAGCCCCATGGAGTCCTTCCCCTTCGCAGACCTGATCCACACCCTCACCATGGCCCAACAGAGCTAGCGCCAGGCGCTGGTCGCCCTCCAAAAGGAGCAAGAACAACGGTTCGAGGCCCTGGTGCTGGCGCAACAGAAAGATTGTCAGGCGTTCCGGCACCTCCTCGCGTCAGTGGGGGCCACCATCTCCACCTCTGCGGGTCCACTCCACCTCACCCCGATGAAGACGGGCCCGCACAACGACCCTGAGGCCTTCCTCACGCTATTTGAACAAGCAGCAGAAGCCTCGGGGTGGCCGGTGGAACAGCGCGCGGCGCGCCTCCTCCCCCTGCTAATGGATGAGGCGCAGCTGGCCACACTACAGCTCCCCGCCGACAGCCGGCTGGTCTACGCGGACCTGCGCCGGGCCATCCTCCAGCATGTGGGGCGCACCCCCGAATAACATCGTCAGCGCTTCCGCGCTCTGTGCCTAGAGGAAGTCGGCCGCCCGTTCGCGTTTAGCCAGCAACTCCGGGACGCCTGCAGGTGGTGGCTGAGGGCTGACAACCGCGACGCCGAGGGAGTCGTCGACCTGGTGGCACTGGAGCAGTTAATCGCACAACTTCACAAAGGAATGGCAGAGTGGGTCCAGTGCCATCGCCCGGCGTCGCTGGATCAGGCCATTGAATTGGCGGAGGATCATTTGGCAGCTGTTCCTGCGGCAGGATCACAGATCCCCTCTTCGCTTCTTTCCTCTGTCTCTCTCTCCCTCTCCCCTTCTGTGTCTCGTCCTCGCCCCGTTCCCCCACCGCGGAGGCGGGGGCCGGCTCCCTCACAGCCGGTCCGCCGCACCCGCGGTGTCCTCCCGTTTACCACTTTCGTGTCTGTCTCTCCCCCCCCTCAGGTGAGTGAGCTCCAGAGTACCGGTGCAGAGAGAAAGCCCGGGCCGGTTTGCTGGCGCTGTGGGGAGCCGGGCCACCTCCAACAGCAGTGCTTGGTGATGGAAGTGGGTGCGGTGGTTCGGATCCCCGACGCGCCAGGAGCCGCCCTCGATCAGGCCGGAGCGTATCGCATACCGGTGAGTATCCAAGGGGATACATATCAGGCTTTGGTGGACTCTGGCTGCAATCAGACCTCAATTCAAGAAAAGCCTGGTGCAAGACGAGGCATTGGGGGGAGCACAGGGGGTGAAGGTGTTGTGTGTGCACGGGGATGTTCACAACTACCCTTTAGTGTCGGTCCACATTCTATTTCGAGGGGAGAAATTTAGAGTAAATGCGGTGGTTAATCCTCGCCTGACCCACTCGATAATTTTGGGGACTGATTGGCCGGGATTCGGGGCATTAATGAGTCATTTAGTAAAGAGTGGGTCCTGCCGTAGTTCAGCAAGGGGAGGTCCTGGTGTGGCTTTGGCGGGAGCAGCTGTCACAGAGCCATCTACGTCATCTTCGCGTCAGAGTGAGGAGCTGCCGGCTCCTCCTCCCTCTCTCGGGGAATCCCTCGCGGATTTCCCGTTAGAGCAGTTGCGAGACGAGACTCTGCGGCATGTGTTTGACCAAGTGAGAGTAATCGATGGTCAAACACTCCAGCCAAACGCCACCCCGTCATTCCCTTATTTTTCTATTATGAAGGATAGATTATACCGAGTGACACAGGACACTCAGAATAAAGAACAAATCACGCAGCTCTTGATTCCAGAAAGCCGCCGGGAATTGGTATTCCAGGCAGCTCACTTTAATCCCATGGGTGGACACTTAGGGCAGAATAAAACACTAGCCCAAATAATGGCCCGGTTCTATTGGACAGAAATTCGCGGCAATGTCCGTAGGTGGTGTACGGCGTGCCGCGAATGCCAGTTAGTAAATCCAGCGGCCATTCCAAAAGCGCCTTTGCGCCCTCTACCATTAATCGAGACCCCGTTCGAAAGAATTGGGATAGATCACGTCGGGCCATTAGATCGGTCAGCACGAGGGTACCGCTTCATATTAGTTCTGGTGGACTATGCAACACGATACCCGGAAGCAGTGCCTCTTCGCAATATCTCAGCACGCAGTATTGCGGAAGCACTCTTCCGCGTTATCTCCCGAGTTGGAATCCCGAAAGAGATTGTGACTGATCAGTGCACCTCATTTATGTCACGAACACTGAACGAACTGTATGGGTTATTAGGTATTAAGCCGATCCGCACCAGCGTGTATCACCCACAAACGGAGGGTTTAGTTGAATGATTCAATCGCACCCTCAAAAATATAATTAAGAAATTCGTAAGCGAGGATGCACGGAATTGGGATAAATGGCTCGGACCCTTGTTGTTTGCAGTGCGAGAGGTCCCACAAGCCTCCACGGGGTTCTCCCTGTTCGAATTGTTATATGGGCGTAAGTCGCACGGCATTTTAGACGTATTGCGAGAAAATTGGGAGGAGGGACCTTCACCAGGTAAAAATGAAATTCAATACGTTATTGATCTGCGCGCAAAACTCCACACACTCACGCACCTAACCCAGGAGAATTTGCGGCAGGCCCAAGAATGGCAAATCCGCCTGTATGACAAGGGTACGCACCTTAGGGAGTTCGCACTGGGAGATAAAGTACTCGTACTGTTGCCCACATCAAGCTCCAAATTAATCGCCAAGTGGCAAGGACCCTTTGAGGTCACACGGCGAGTCGGGGACGTCGACTACGAGGTGAGGTGAACGGACACGGGTGGGGCGCTACAGATTTACCACCTCAATCTACTCAAACTCTGGAACGAGGAGCTCCCCATGGCGTTGGTGTCGGTGGTTCCGGAGAAGGCAGAGCTGGGGCCGGAGGTTCAAAAGGGAGTATTGGCATTGCGTACCTCTCCGGTCCCCTGTGGAGACCACCTCTCCCCGACACAACTCGCGGAGGTTGCCCAGTTGCAGACCGAATTTTTGGACATGTTCTCGCCCCTGCCCGGCCGCACCGACCTCATGGAGCACCACATTGAGACGCCCTCGGGGGTGGTAGTGCGTAGCCGCCCTTACAGGCTACCCGAACACAAGAAAAAGGTGGTTTGGGAAGAACTCGAGGCCATGCTCAAAATGGGCATTGTCGAGGAGTCCCACAGCGACTGGAGCAGCCTGGTGGTCTTGGTACCCAAGGCCGACGGGTCGGTCTGGTTCTGTGTAGACGATAGAAAAGTCAACACGGTGTCTAAATTCGACGCGTACCCAATGCCTCATATTGATGAGTTGCTCGATCGAGTAGGCACGGCTCGCTTTTACTTGACACTGGATTTGACAAAGGGTTATTGGTAGAACCCCTTGACTCCATTATCCCGAGAAAAAACGGCCTTTTCCACACCGTTCGGCTTACACCAGTTTGTCACACTTCCTTTTGGGCTGTTTGGGGCGCCCGCTATGTTTCAGCGGCTGATGGATAGGGTCCTCCGCCCCCACGCCACCTATGCTGCCGCGTACCTTGACGACATCATTATTTATAGTAATGACTGGCCGCGGCACCTACAACACCTGAGGGCCGTCCTTAGGTCACTGAGGCGGGCGGGTCTCATAGCCAACCCGAAGAAGTGTGCGATTGGGCGGGTGGAAGTACAGTATCTGGGCTTCCACTTGGGCAATGGGCAGGTGCATCCCCAAATTAACAAGACTGCAGCGATTGCGGCTTGCTCGAGACCCAAGACCAAAAATGGGGTGAGACAGTTCCTGGGGCTGGCTGGCTATTATCATAGGTTTATACCTAATTATTCGGACGTCACCAGCCCGCTGACTGATCTCACTAAAAAGGGGGCACCAGATCCGGTCCAGTGGACGAAGCAATGCCAGCGGGCTTTTTCTGAGGTAAAGGCTGCACTGTGTGGGGGGCCACTGTTACACTCCCCTGACTTTTCTCTCCCTTTTATATTGCAGACGGACGCATCGGACAGAGGGCTGGGGGCTGTTTTGTCCCAGGAGGTGGAGGGGGAGGATTGCCCAGTGCTGTACATTAGTCGGAAGCTGTCAGTGCGTGAGGGGCGCTACAGCACCATAGAGAAGGAGTGCGTGGCCATCAAGTGGGCGGTCCTCGCCCTCCGTTACAACCTGCTGGGACGCCCTTTCACCCTCTGTTCGGACCACGCGCCCCTCCAGTGGCTCCACTGCATGAAGGATGCCAACGCGCGGATCACCCATTGGTATCTGGCACTCCAACCCTTTAACTTCAAGGTGGTCCACAGGCCGGGGACGCAGATGGTTGTGGCGGACTTTCTCTCCCGTCAAGGGGGGGGGGGGGGGAGTCGGCTGCGGGCCGGACGGCTGCCCGGCCTGAGTCGGGCGGTGGGGGTATGTGGCAGTGGGGGCGTGGTCAAGCGTCGATCTGTGACCGGAGGGCGGAGTCAGGGAAGGTAAGTGGCAGAATCACTACACCTGATGTGAATTAACCTCTGTTTGTGTGTCTTCCCAGCAACCACACCCTATATAAGGAGAGAGAGGGCAGAGGAAGGGGGCTCTCTCCCACACCAGAAGACTTGTGTGTGTGTGTGTGTGTGTGTGTGTGTGTGTGTGTGCGCGTGCGTGCATGCGTGACTGGGAGAGTGTGAAGTTAAAGCTAAAATAAAAGAGTTTTGGAACTCAGTTCTGGCCTGCCGTACTTCTGTGCTCCACCCACCCACTCTGACTTCTACACTTTGCTAATGAGTGCACCTGGCATGCTTTGGTATGTGCAGGCAGATGCAAGCAGGGAGAACTCAAGCTCTCTGCTTATCACCACCAAGGTTAGGAAAGGTGGTTACATCATGAGAAGATGCGGAGTTAGGACGAACTCAAGCACCCTGCTCATTACCACCAAGGCCACAGAAAGGCGATTACAGCATGTGGAAAACATCTCTTCTCAGTACACTAAGCTACTTTAACTCAACATACAGAAACACAGAGAATAATAATGTTTGTCCATTCAATTTCCCTCACATTTCCCCCTTTTTTATCCTACAGGATAATAATTGCTAAAAGAAAAGAAATGTACACAATTTCAGTGATGAGTTCCCAGAGAGATTCAACTTAACACGTCATTGAGTGTACAGGCATAATGCTAAGGCTGTTTTTATAAGACATAGACATCTTAAGTTAACGCTAGCAAGCTATATACATAGATCAGGAAACAATAGAACAGGAAACAACCACAAATGAAAATCTTTTAAGTTAGGGCTAATTTCATGTCAACTGTGCTGATGTCATTGAACGGTGGGTTGTGGTCTTCGTGTGGGTTTTGGAGGCCAGTCAGGCAAGTCGTCTGGGTCTATTTTCACCATCTGGTAACCAATAATTGTCAGCTGCCTCTGAAACACAGACATACAACATTGACAGAAAACAGGGAGCAAACATAGCATCACAATCACTAAGCCCAGGACCGGTATGGTGGATAGAATTAGAGTCTTCCATCCACTAAACCAACGCCACCAGCTGTCTTTGTCTCCTCCATGTTCGTCTTCTCGTAATTGTTCAGCCACCTTGCGCATCTTGTTCAGTGCCTCAGTGATGTTACCATGATTCCCGTTGTTTTCAGGAATGTATGTACAACAGTGTTCTCCTATCATGACACACACTTCACCTTCCTTTGCCAAAAGGATGTCGAGGGCCATGCAATTCTGTGTCGTCATTAATCTGAGTGCGGTCAATTCAGTTCTCACGCCCTCCATGGCCTCTATGGTTGAATTCACGAACTGTGCCAGTCTATAATGCACCACCTCAAGTTCATTCCAGAGTTGTGTTGTCCCGTACTGTGGAAACAGTGCCTGGAAGAATTTCTTCACCTTGGGCTGCAGCTGATGTTCTGGAGGAAGAAAATCATCGTTGACACTTCTGTGCTGTCTGCCACTCATCTCAGGGGTTGCTATTATTAGGTGGGCATGTAATTGGATCAGGGCACACGTGCCTTTCCAATCTACTGGAAAAAAGTTATACACATGGTGACCACACTTCCACTGCCAGCCTGGGTAATAGAAGGTTGGACCCGCTAACTGAGTTAGATTCCCTCCTGGTCCTAAGTCACCTCCTGTTGTCACTTTTCTGCCTTGCAGAGTGCCACTTCGTCCCATGCAGGTCACATTGGATTTGGGACTGAACCTTGCACTGTGCGAACGGTTGAACACCTACTTTCCTTGACCTTCCCTACGGGGGTAGATTTTGGATCACCCCTTCGCCCTGCGTATAGGTATAATTTATCCCCTTTCCTGGTTCATTTACACTAATTTCTACCCTCAGGTCGTCTCCCCCACCTTGATACGTGACATTACAGCCTTTTTCTACATCGTTACAGACAGCTTCCATCACGGCTCGCCATGCTTGCGCAGTATCTTCATCCGTTGTGTTGGCGATCTCGAACACGAATGGTTGTGTAACGGTGTGTGGTAGGGTGGAGCAAACTAGACAAATTGACCTGTTAGCTTGTTTAGCTGTAAAATTAGCATACTGCCAATACAAATTATGAGTTGGATGTCTCCCTTGTCTCGATTCTGTGTCAGTCTGGGTTCCCTGTGTCGACCACCACACGAATCCTCCCGTGAGCCCCAGCAGGATCAAGATGCTCAGGCCCACAACTGGACCTAGTTTATAATGATTTACCCAATTCATTTTATGTTAACTAGGTCTCCGAGTTAACCCTTGCCCTTCTTGACATTTATTGGTGCTCAGAGGGCAGGCATGCCCTATCAGCCCTCGTCCCACCTCACCGGAGCTTGGAGAAACTCGGAACTTCTGAAACCAGTTTTACTGACTAGATACTAAAATACTCTTCTCTATTGAGGGTGCAACAGCGTAACTGTGCTGCCACGCTCAGTTCCGCGGAACTTGCTCGCCACGTGGTTTGGATCAAGGTGGGAAAGCGGTCATGTGAGGCACCTTCTAAATGATAATTGCTTACCTCTTCTCCTGAGTCTCGGGTTACCACTTGTCTCACCTTATGGTCGTTCTAAGATGTACTCAGTTAACACTTCTTTCTCCTCGTTGGTGTCATTCAGATTTGTCCGCTAGGATTGTCCTCCTGGAGCTGTCACCCTGACCTCTTCGTCCGTGATAAGGAGCCACAGCCCGTCTCCTAATGGGTTACACTCTCCAGTGTCCACTAATTCTTGGGTGCATGCGTGATTGATGCGATACTCGCACTGTTCCATGTAGTGTTTTTTTTTCTTTCTTCCTCACGAGCTTTAGTCAGCGTCTGTGTCACTTAGGCCTTCTTTTCCCTCCTGCTCAGCCAGTTCAGGAACCCTCCTGCAGTGGCTAGCGTGGATCCACGTCACTCTGCCCGTGACCTTCACTGCCGTTGGGGTTGCAAGCAGGACCTGGACTGGGCCATTCCACCATGGCCTGTTCCACTTGGTTCGTTGGAAATCCTTCATCACTATCCAATCCCCTGGATGTAGATCGTGCAGAGGTCCCTCAGCGGGTTTGGGAAGTGCTTCTTTTACCTGTTTGTGGATAGATTTCAAAGCAGAGGACAATGTTGCACAGTAATTCAACATTGCATCATCACACAGTGTAGTGTCCGGCAGTGTTCCTTGAGCTGGCCCTATCCCTGTGTTGGGTACTCGTCCAAACAGAATTTCGAATGGGCTTAACCCATGCTTAGGTCTAATTTGCATCCTCATTTGTGTGAGCACTACAGGGAGGACCTTTGTCCATCCTAGCCCTGTTTCTGCACAAGCTTTGCTTAGTTTATTTTTAAGTGACCCATTTTCCCTCTCTACTGCTCCCGCACTGGCAGGATGGTAGGCACAATGTTGTTTCAGGTCTATCCCTAGGAATGCTCCTATTTTCTTCAGGGCTGCATTAACAAAGGGTGCTCCATTGTCACTTGAGATTTTGCTAGGTATACCCCACCTAGGAATTATATCTCTCAGGAGTGCTTTGACTACTGCCTCTGAGTCTTGTTTAGCTGTGGGGAATACTTCAACCCATTTTGAAAACATGTCAACTACTATCAGGCAATACCTTTTCCCTTCACTACGTGTCGGTTCAATAAAGTCCATTTGGAGGTGATCAAATGGTTTGTCTGGTATTGGGTGTGCTGCTTGAGTTAGTCTGATACCTTGACCTGCATTATGTTGTGCACATATCAAGCATTGCTTGCAAAATTTCGCAGCATAATTTGAAAACCCCTTTGTGAACCATCTCTTTGTTACTTCTGCTACCATCCCCCCTTTTGACACATGGGTGAGCCCATGTGCCAATTTTGCATAGAAAGGGAACATGTATTTTGGTAGACAGGGACGGCCCGAGGGACAAACCCAGACCAAGTTTGCAAAGATACAGCCTGCCTGTTTCCAGACTTGTCTCTCGTCCTGAGTGGCAGTGCTCTGAAGGTTCGCTAGCTGTAAACAGGGGATAGAAACCTGAGGAAAGCAAGGTTAGAGGGTGAACTGGAAGCTGAGGCTGCACACTTAGCTGCCGCGTCCACCCTGGCATTCCCTTGAGACACAAGATCAGCATTGTTAGTATGGGCAGCACACTTACACACAGCAATGGCTCTAGGGAGTAGAATAGCATCCAACAACTCAGAGACCAGTTTATAATGTGCAATGGGAGATCCTGTGCCAGTGAGAAAATTTCTGTGTTTCCAAATGGTGTCAAAATCGTGCACAATGCCAAATGCATACCTACTGTCTGTAAAAATATTGACAGATTGCCCTGCCGCCAATTTGCATGCCTCAATGAGGGCACAGAGCTCTGCGGCCTGCGCCGACAGGTTTGAAGGCAGACACGACGCCTTGAGGACCTCGTGATCTGAGACTACGGCAAAACCTACTTTGTTCTTTCCCGTCTCTGGGTCTCTGGAGGCTGAACCATCCACATAGAGGACCATGTCTGGATTTTCCAAAGGGTCGCTCTTTAAGTCTGCCCTGGGGGAACAAAAATCATTAGTGAGAGCAACACAGTCATGTGGCTCTCCATCATCCTCTGTAGGGAGAAGAGAGGCAGGATTCAGAACAGTACAACGTTTCACAATGATGTTAGGCATATCAAGTATGACAGTGTTATACGTCAACCATCTCTGTGCTGACAAATGTGACGTCTTTTTCTCCAACAGAAGCAGGGAGACCGCATGTGGGACCAAAAGGGTGAGGTTAGAATACCCCACAATATTTTTGGAGGCAGTTACCGCCTTTTCAGCTGCAGCAACTGCACGCAGGCAAACAGGAAGTCCAGCTGCCACTAGATCCAGCCTGCTGGAGAAGTAAGCTACAGGTCTCAATCTATCCCTGTGTTTCTGCAAAAGAACAGAGGTCATAAAACCCTTCTTTTCATCTACAGTTTGAACAAATGGTTTATTGGGGTCAGGCAGTCCCAGAGTGGGTGTGGTCTGCAGAGTGCTCTTTAGGGACGTCAGGCACGCGCGGGACAGCTGCAGCATTGACTGCTTGCAGATCTTGGACAAACCTCCACTCATTCAGCTGGGACGGTTTTCTTGCCTTCTTAACTGGAAAAAATAGGAGTGCGCACTGGAGAGTCCGGGCAAGGGACAATTACACCTGCCTTCAGCAACGAATCAAAGACCGTTTTTATACCTGCGATTGCTTCTGGTTTGAGTGGGTACTGGGTCTGTCTAGGCCTGAAATCTGATTTGGGGGTGATCACCACTGGTTCAGCATTCTTTATTAGGCCTACATCATGTTTACCCTTCGCCCAAACGGAATTTGGAACTCCCGCCAATTTGGGGTGCACCTCTGCTGGAGTTATGCCTGTGAAAACAGAGACAAACAGGCCACTATGGCCGGGGTCCCCAGGACCCTGGTCATCAGTGGCTAATATTACACTTTGCTTAACATGCACACACACAGCCTGACTTTGCTTGTAGACCCCAAGCCTTTGGCAAAACAACACACTAGGGTCCTCTATTCGGGACCATTCATTGTCATTGGCTGCACACTTCCTGACCCACTTCCCCACATCTTTCCAATGGGCGGCTCGTGGCTTTACTAATGAGACATGGGGTATAGAATTAACGATGTCAACGAAATCATGCTGGCAGCAGCCGACCTCAGAGTCCTCTGACACAAGGCCGCGTATAACATGTTTGAGAACACTGCGACGAACATTGATGCAGTTGTTCGGACAACGAGTAAAATGGACCTGCACAGCGCAATAATGTTTAGACCAATATGTAGTTTTGAGGGTCAGTCTTTCACGCGCATGGGGGTCTGCAAACCAAGTCTTTTCAAACTCCACATCTTGCCCTTGGTGAACATGTGCTGTACGTACAATGCAAATCTTCCTCTTTCATATAATCTGTGTCAACTGATGGTGTTCAAGTGTGCGAGCTGTACAAGGTGTTTGGGAGTTTGTGCGAGTTGATCTGAGCAGAGCCGCCAGACATATACATACAGGGGGCTTCCAAACCCATACTGCACACCGCACATTTCACTTACTTCAATAGTTAGTCCATCTGGAGTGGATGTGAGATTTACTCCTAATTTGCACATTAAATCGCGTGCTAACAAATTTATTGGACATGTATGTGAGATGAGGAATGAGTGGGACATAACTATTCCTCCCTTGCTTTTACACGGGAGGTTGACTGAGAAAGTTTCAGCTACAGGTCGTCCTGAGATGCCCATCGTCTGAATAGAATTTGAGCTGAGCGGTGGGTCTACTGGAAGTACCCCATGTTGTATCACTGAGTGTCCTGCTCCAGAAGCTATGAAAAAGGTTAACACATGCCCACATACAGTGAGGGGCATACAAGGGAGTTTAGAGAAGGGAGTAGTTGTGTATTTTAACAAACTTAATGCAACTTCAGGTGTGTCTATCTGGACTGGTGTATCGGGCGTTTCTGTGTAGTCTTGCTGTTGCATGCAGGTGCTGCTACTAATGTGTTTAACGTTATGTGAATGCTCCTGTCTATGTGTATCTGTATCATCAGGTGTGTGTGTGTGTGTGTGTGTGTGTGTGTGTATTACCTCCCCTTTTCTCTGTGTGGAGCCTGTTCCCGGAGTCCGCCCATCAGTCTGCTTTGCTGTACTCCTCACAGGGCCTCTGGCTGCTACTGTGGAGACAATTTCGAGCAATGTGTCCCTTCTGATTGCAGTTGTAGCAGGTTGCACCTTTTATCCAGGACGAGTCACTCCAGGTCGTCCTGTCTCGGCCCCTACCTTGACTTCTTCCTCTTCTTCTTCCTCTTTGTCCAGGCTGAACAGTCTGGAGAAGAGTGAGAGTGGTGGCGTGTAGGTCTTGGTCTCTTTGTGTTGACTTTGTCTTCTCCTTTTCTTTCATCAGCCTTTCTGCATGCACAGTGTACTGCTCGATCTTGGTGAGGCTCAGGAGTGCCCTCCACTGCAGCCAGAGTCACAGGCCTGGTCAGGCCACTGTGTTTCTCGTGCGTGGCAGTGAGACGGCCGAGAAACGCTGACACCACTTCACTATCTTCTTGCTTACACATACTGATGTATGACTTAGTAATGTCTATGTTCAAGGGAAAAGTACTGTCCAGACAAGCACAGAGAGCAGTGATGGTATCTCTGTACTCACCATTGCCAGCCGTGCTCCAGTCTGGTGTAGTCGCTTGCTGGTCAGCTTCCGGCCACTCTTTGGAAACTTTGTTCCAATCTATACCCATCTTGATCATGAGTAGGCAGCGAAGTTTATGGGTGGTTGGTCGGAATTCTCTGCAAAATATCAACAGCTCATTACCAAATCTCTTTCCTCCTACCTCTCTCACATTGGGAAGAGAAGCCATGCTTTCCTTCATGTCAGCTGTCGTCCAGGGTCTGTGGACTAGAAGCATGCTGTCAGCTCCAGCCACTTCCACCACTGGAAGATGAAGAACTTCAGACTTTAGGTTACAGCCTTGTGGACCCACTGGTGAGCATGTGGTCAGGTCCAGGAGGGTGTCTCTTCCGTCGCCATATGCAAGACTGGATCTCATGTGTGACGGAGAAGTGCTGAGAGGCGCTGATGCTGGAGGCGGCTGGTAGGCTGGGAGAGATTCCAGAGGCTCAGTTTTTTTTTCTTTGTCTCGACTTCTCCCCCTTTCTGTGGGTGAAGTGCTTGTGGGAGTGATACACCGCCTTGCTGAGGAGGCAGTGTGTGTCAGGGTGGTGGGGCAGACTCCAGGTCAGGGTCCATCTGAAATTTCAAGCACTGAGAAGAGGGTGAGAGTCCTGCCTGTCGTTTCTCTCTTTTGTACTCTCTCTTAAGTGTTTCTTCTTTCCATGCAGAAAACTCCCTCCAGTCCCCTAAGACCTTAACATTATCTGCAGACTCTTCTTTTTCCTTCTGTTCCAACTTTTCTTCTAACTGTCCTATCTGCCTGGGACTAAAACTGCCCTTTTCAGGGAATCCTAAGTCCTTTACCCATATGTCAAACTGTGCCAAACAATCCTTGCCATACGAGGTTTTCATAAACTGGATGTTTGGGTTGTCATAGGAACACCCACTTCTTATTATAGCACATGTAGCCTCTGGCTTACTTGCTTCTTCCTTTCCTTTCTCTAACTTGCTGCTTCTGTTCCCCATTGTACACTGTTATATTAATAGGCTGTGACAACAGCGGCTGAGTTTCATTATCAGGATCACAAGAAGAACAGGTTGGACTATGTCCAAAAATGCGACACAATAATTCTTTAACGCTTTTGGATCATTAATCCCTTTTGACTGAGAATGACCCGCATGCATGGTTTGGCTTCTGGCACATCCATACAGTTTTAAATACAATACCTACAATTAAAGTTTGTTTTTATTGCATTTATTTCATTCCTGGGCTCCCATCTGTAACAGCGAGTAGTGCTGCATTCCATTAATAAATTTTACAATAGATTATTACATTATAATAGAATAGATGAGCCAAAATAATTGGGGATCTTTTTTTAATGGGCCCCAACTTGTGACAAGTATGAATAGGTGGGCCTTAAAGTAGAAAACACTGAGAACCCCTGGAATAGAAAAAAAACAGAGAAGTGTGTAAGATTTTTTGCAGACACATTGATTATAGTTTATTTATTTATTTATTTATTTATTTAAATTAAGGTTTCCCTGCTTGAAGAAAAACTAAGAGAAAAGGAAAGTCAGTTTACAGAAACTTTACTCAAACTCCAAGAGACTCAGGAAAACTTCAGGCAACTTCAGGAATCTGCAAGTATGTTTGCACAAAATTTAAACTTGCTTAATTTTCTGGGAGTTTAAAATGTGATTCTTTAAACAAGTTGTGACTCGTTTATTTAGAGCAGCATCTCGAATTACTTCACAACTGTAAACAAGAACAGGATGAACTTAAGGAAAAATTGGAAAGAGAACAACAACTCAGGCGTGAGAGTGAGGTTTGTGCTCATAGTATTTTCATGTGATTCATAGAATCTGTTTGGTTGTAGATGCTTGATTTTCCTCTCCTCAATCATGTGTATTATATTATGTGTTATGTTATTAATAGTACATTTATTTGATTTCTCCAGGAAAACCAGAAATCATTAGTTAACATGCTTGAACAAACCAAAGAAATGTATGTCAATAAACTTCTGGAGAAAGATACCAAACTTAAAGAAATAAATAATATCAAAGAACAATTGGCACACCAAATTGAAGAGATACAAGAAGCAGCAGATTCCTTACAGTCGTCTTTAAAATCTGAGAAAAAGAGGTAAGTTGGCAGAGAACTGATATGCTCCATATGAGTAATACTAAGAACAGTTTGAGCTGCAGAAAACAGGTTAGTCTGTTCTTACTCTCTTTTATGGATTCCTTTATTTTCATAGGGTTCAAGAACTTGTATCAGAGCTTAGCACAGTATCTCAGGAGCTCTGCAGCAAAAACACTGAACTAGGTAGGTATATATTGCATAGATAACAAGCTAAAAGCTTTCTTGCCATCTTCCCTGCTAAATCAAGTATCACCACAGGAATAATAAGAGAAGTGAAAGTGGAGTGTGACAGCCAAATACAAGCTCTGAAATTTGAAATGGTATGTAGTGTTCTCACCAAAGCATTATGTTTTCAGTAATAATTCACTAAATTGATAATGTATGCCCTTACTGTTACATTAAAGGAAACAAAGGAAAATACCCTTAAGTCTTTTGAGGAAAAGATAAAAGCAGATGAAGAACAGATTCTTCAGCTGACTTCAGGACATCAGGAAAAACAAGCAGAAATAAACAATTTGAAGGTAAAATCTGAAGCTAGTCTAAGTATCTGTATCATGATAAATGCAGACATACCAACTTATATGGTCTGAGCAGGGCACCGCTAGAAATTTTGGGCCCTATAAAAGAATATAATATGCCCCCCCACCAAAAAAAACAAACGACCCTTAGTTTATCCAGAGGTAGTGTAACTTTCTAACAAAAAAAAAAAAACACACATGAATTCAAAAGTCTGAGTTTGTCAAACACTAGTAATGACCCACTGGATCTGAACATCTCTACTTAATTCATCACAGAAGACACAGACCTTGTTTATACTCTGATATTACTTTTCATTAATATTGATATTTATAATAACTAATATTACTCTGTTAATGTGGGGCCCTTAGAATTGCCCCTCGGGTCTGGATGGATCAGAGTCTGAGAAATTTACAGCTAAATTATATACAAACAAACAGTCAGATAATAGTGCTGGACATTTCATGCATAATGATTTGACTTATGTTTTAGTTCAAAAATATGTATATACTTTGTAGCATCTCTTTTCTTTTCTTTTTTTCTTCTTTGTATTTAATCAATAGTTTTGGGATCACATTCCACAATGTATAAGTGCCTGCATGCTGGCATAATGTCAGCATGCAGGCACTTATGGATGTATGTGCAGGGGAGCACGGAGATCGCAAACTGGCAAACGCATCCAAAATGCTAGACAAAATCAAAGTTGAGGGACAGGCAGGGGTCGATCAGTCAGCAAACAGAGTAATAAGGGCTAGACTAAAAGGTAACGAGAACGAGACAATAACAAGGGTCGAGAACATGATAAGGCAGGCAGAATAACAAGGCTTGGTATGACAGGTTAGACACTGAACGATACTTTGCATCAACTGAGTGTGGGAGAGGTGTTTATATAGCATGGGCTGATTAACCAGGAAATGAGTGACAGATGCTACGGGTAAACCACTCTTCCATGGCCTGTACCCGTGCTGGAAGGATGCAAGTTGTGTGGCTGAGTGTTTGAGAGAGTTTTGCGCATATTCGACCCATGGGATGAATCGGGCCCAGTCCCCTTAGCTTCGCATGCAGAGGATTCTGAGGAAACATCCTATTTCTTGGTTGGCTCTCTCTACCTGGCCATTTGACTGGGGATGATATCCCAAAGTGAGGCTCACCGAGACCCTTAGCTGCTCCATGAAGCTGGCCCACAGATGAGAGATGAATTGAGGGCCACGGTCACTGACTATGTCTTCTGGGATGCCGAAGTATCGGAACATGTGTTGGAACAATAATTCGGTGGTCTGAAATGCTGTGAGTAAGCCAGATAATGGGATGAGTCTCAGCACTTTGGAGAAGCGGTCAATATTGACCAAAACTGTGGAGTTGCCTTGGGATGGTGGCAGGTCTGTGATGAAGTTAATTGCCAGGTGGGACCATGGTCTCTGAGGCACAGGAAGAGGGCATAGTTTGCCAGCCAGAGAAGTTTGAGGGACCTTAGTTTGAGCGCACTCAGTGCATGAAGAGATTAAACGAATGATCTCAGTCAGCATATTCTCCCACCAGTACTTGTTTTGCAGCAGTTGGTGGGTGTGATGGCTGCTGGGATGACCAGTGGCAGGAGAAGTGTGAGCCCATGTGATGAGTCTGCTCCTGAGATGATTAGGGATGTACAGGCAGCCCGGTGGGCAGTTGGCTGGAGGATTCTGTGGTTGTGAGTCCCTTGTCGAGGTCCCAGGTGAACGCCTGGAAGAAGCATTCAGGTGTCCGGATGAGATGAGGATCCTGGTTGTGAAGAGATGGGCTGAAGATGCATGACAGGGCATCAGCCTTGGTGTTTTTGGTGCCAGGACAATAAAATATTGTGAAGTTGAAATGGGTGAAGAATAGTACCCATTGGGCTTGGCATGGGTTCAGTCCCTTTGCCTTCTTGAGATACTCGAGGTTTTTATGATCAATAAAAATGACAAAGGGGTGTGTGCCCCCCTCCAACGAGTGCCTCCATTCCTCTAAGGCGAGCTTGATAGCTAGTAGCTCTCGGTTCCCGACGTCATAGTTTCTGTCTGCTGGAGTGAGCTTTTTGGAGAAGAATGCTACTGGGTAGAACTTGGGCCTTTTGCCGAAGCAATAGGAGAGAACCCTTCTTACACCAATCTCAGAGCCGTCCACTTCGACCATGAAATGTTGGATCAGGTCCAGATGCTGAAGGATAGGGTCTGTGGTGAAAGCTGTTTTGAGCCTGTCGAAGGCCTCTTCGGCTGTGGGGTTCCAATGGAGGTGTTTGGGTCCCTTCTTCAGGAGGGAGGTCAGGGGCGTGATGAGGGTGCTGAACCCGCTAATGAAATGACGATAAAAGTTTGTGAAGCCTAGGAAACATTGGAGGTCCTTCACTGAGGTGGGTACAGGCCAGGACATGACTGCAATTACCTTGGAGGGGTCCATGCTGACCCCCTCAGCACTGATGATGTACCCCAGGAAGGAGATCTTACGCATGTGAAATTCACACTTCTCAGCCTTGACATAGAGATGGTTCTTAGACAGGCACTTGAGTACTGATCAAACATGGTTAAGATGACTCTCGTCATCAGGGGAGTAGATCAGGATATCATTGATGTAAGCTATGACATACCTCCCCAACATGTCTTGCAGCACATCGTTAATGAGGCACTGGAACATGCTTGGTACCAAAGAGAGGCCATAAGGCATGACCCGGTACTCAAAATAGCCAGTGCTGGTACTGAAGGTGGTCTTCCACTCGTCACCCTCGCGGATGCAGACCAGGTTGTAAGCACTATGTAGGTTAAGCTTGGAGAAGATCATGGCGCTGCAGAGCTGTTCCAATGCAGAGGGCACCGGATGCTGAGTGGGCTGTGCAATGAGTTTGTGGACAGATTGAACCTCTGGATGACTGAGCTGGCCATGAACTTTCCCTCTGCCCCGAAGTTGATAAACGCAGAGAGCACATGGGTAGAGGAAGACCGTTTCAGTAATACTGGAAGCTTGTAAGATCGAATTCTTAGTGATCTCATGGTACTCACTGAATCAGCCTTGGTCTCCTCAGAGCTAGTGCATGGCAGGTGGACTGGACACTGGATGATAAGTTGACTGGAGCTCCCGCAATAGAAGCACAAGTCCTCCTTCTTTCTCCGATCTCATTTGGAGCGTTTCAAGCAAGCACAAGAAACTTCCATGGGAGAGAGAGAATCAGCGGCCATGGCAGGCTTGGCTTCCTCCCGGAGGGATGGGCAGCTGGATAGCAGATGGTCTAGCCAAATGGCGAGCTCAATGAGAGCGTCCAGAGTGAGATGTTCATTGCGGCATGCTAGTTCACTCAATACTTAGGGGTGAAGTCCTTGGCGAAACCCCGCCTTTAACACTGGCTCATTCCATCCGCTGGCAGCTGCAAGAGTCTGAAAATCTAGGGCATAATCGGCGACTCTCCTTGAACCTTGCATGATGGTGAGTAGGCTCTCGCCGACTTCAATTCCCTCCAGTTCGTGATCGAACACATGCTTGAATAACTCCAGAAAGCTGTGGTAGGAGGTGATGTGTTCACCTCCGCTCCTCCACACTGCGCTGACCCATTGTAGCGCTTTGCCAGTTAAAAGTGAAGGAAATCCGGCGATCATCTGAGATGTGTGAGAGCAAGGAGAAGTACATGGAGCACTGAAGCAGAAACTTCTTGCAGCTGAGCACATCCCTGGCGTACTTCTTCGGGCGTGGAAGTGGGAGCGCGGGACTCAGAGGAGCTTCGGGGCGCATTAGGAGGGCCTGCAGCATCATAGCAGTGAGCTGATGTTGAGGTCAGCGAGCATCTGCTGATGTTCTCCGAAGAGGCGCCCCTGAGCGATCAAAGCAGTCTGCCACACCTCCTCTGCTGCATCCATATGCGGCGAAGTATCCTGTCAGGATGCAGGCACTTACGGATGTATGTGCAGACGAGAGTGGGGATCACAGACTGGCAAACATATCTAAAACACTAGATGAAATCAAAATCAAGGGACAGGCAGGGGTCGATCAATCAGCAGACAGAGTAATAATGGCTAGACTAAAGGGGAACAAGAACGAGACAGTAACGAGGGTCAAGAACACGATAAGGCAGGCAGAATAACAAGGCTTGGTATGACAGGTTAGACATTGAATGATACTTTGCATCAAGTGAGTGTGGGAGAGGTGTTTTATATAGCATGGGCTGATTAACCAGGAAATGTAATTAATAGGCAGGCGATAGAGGGCGCTGTGGTTCTTGGGTGTGGTAGTTCAGATTGGCCATGTTTGTAGTCTGACTGGAAGTAGCGCTTTCTGTAGCGTTACTGACACATCATTTTACAACCCTGTAGCGGGTACAATGTGTGGGTGGAGCACAGAAGACGGCAGGACAGAGATCAGGATGCCAACAATCGGCTTTTATTGCCAAACTTTTCAGCTTAACATATAATTCAATAGCTCAGAGAGTGACTCGCGCGCGCACACACACAGACTGTCGTCTCCTCTGGATAATCACTGACTCCCCTCCGCTCTCACTCTCCCTCTTTAAGTAGGGCGCGGTTTACTGGGGAGAACACACACAAAACATAGGTTAATCACAGTCAGGTGAAGCGATTCTGCCACTTACCTTCCCCAACTCCGCACTCCTGTCACAGACCGGCGCTTGACCACGCCCCCGCTGCCACATACCCCCACCGCCCGACTCAGGCCGGGCGCCCGTCCGGCCCGCAGCCGACTCCCCCCCCCTTGACGGGAGAGGAAGTCCGCCACGACCATCTGCGCCCCCGGCCTGTGGACCACCTTGAAGTTGAAAGGTTGGAGCGCTAGATACCAACGGGTGATCCGCGCATTGGCATCCTTCATGCGGTGGAGCCACTGGAGGGGCGCGTGGTCCGAACAGAGGGTGAAAGAGCGCCCCAGCAGGTAGTAACGGAGGGCGAGGACCGCCCACTTGATCGCCAGGCACTCCTTCTCGATGGTGCTGTAGCGCCCCTCACGCACTGACAGCTTTCGGCTGATGTATAATACTGGGCGATCCTCTCCCCCCTCCTGCTGGGACAAAACGGCCCCCGGCCCTCTGTCCGACACATCCGTCTGTAACAAAAAAGGGAGAGAGAAGTCAGGGGAGTGCAAAAGTGGCCCCCCACACAGTGCAGCCTTTACCTCAGAGAAAGCCCGCTGGCACTGCTCCGTCCACTGGACCGGATCTGGCGCCCCCTTTTTAGTGAGGTCAGTCAGCGGGCTGGTGACGTCCGAATAATTAGGTATAAACCTACGATAATAGCCAGCCAGCCCCAGGAATTGTCTCACCCCCTTTTTGGTCTTGGGCCTCGGGCAGGCCGCAATCGCTGCTGTCTTATTAATTTGGGGACGCACCTGCCCGTTACCCAAGTGGAAGCCCAGATACTGTACTTCCACCCGCCCAATCGCACACTTCTTCGGGTTGGCAGTGAGCCCCGCCCGCCCCAGCGACCTAAGGACGGCCCTCAGGTGTTGCAGGTGCCGCTGCCAGTCATTACTATAAATGATGTCGTCTAAGTAAGCGGCCGCATAGGTGGCGTGGGGCCGGAGGACCCGGTCCATCAGCCGCTGAAACGTAGCGGGCGCCCCAAACAGCCCAAAAGGAAGTGTGACGAACTGGTGTAAGCCGAACGGTGTGGAAAAGGCCGTTTTTTCCCGGGATAATGGAGTCAAGGGGATCTGCCAATATCCCTTCGTCAAATCCAGTGCCGAGTAAAAGCGAGCCGTGCCTAGTCGATCGAGCAGCTCATCAATACGAGGCATTGGGTACGCGTCAAATTTAGACACCGCGTTGACTTTCCTATAGTCCACACAGAACCGGACCGACCCGTCGGCCTTGGGAACCAAGACCACCGGGCTGCTCCAGTCACTGTGGGACTCCTCGACGATGCCCATTTCGAGCATGGCCTGAAGTTCTTCCCGAACCACCTTTTTTTTGTGTTCGGGTAATCTATAAGGACGGCTACGCACTATCACCCCCGGGGGCGTCTCTATGTGGTGTTCTATGAGATTGGTGCGACCGGGCAGGGGCGAGAACACATCCGAAAACTTGGCCTGCAACTGGGCGACCTCCCTGAGTTGGGTCGGGGAGAGGTGGTCTCCACAGGGGACCGGAGAGGTGCGAGATGCCAATGACCCTTTTTGGACCTCCGGCCCCAGCTCCGCCTTCTCCGGAACTACCGACACCAACGCCACGGGGACCTCCTCGTTCCAGAGCTTCAGCAGATTGAGGTGGTAGATCTGTAGCGCCCCCTCCCTGTCCGTTCGCCTAACCTCATAGTCGACGTCCCCGACTCGCCGTGTGACCTCAAAGGGCCCTTGCCACTTGGCGATTAATTTGGAGCTCGACGTGGGCAACAGGACGAGTACCTTATATCCCGGAGTGAACTCTCTAAGGCGCATGCCCTTGTTGTACAGGCGGGTTTGCCGTTCCTGGGCCTGCCGCAAATTCTCCTGAGTTAAGTGGGTGAGCGTGTGGAGTTTTGCGCGCAGATCCATAACGTATTGAATTTTATTTTTGCTCTGTGAAGGTCCCTCCTCCCAATTTTCCCACAGTACATCTAAGATGCCGCGCGGCTTATGCCCATACAATAATTCAAACGGGGAGAACCCCGTGGAGGCTTGGGGGACCTCTCGCACTGCAAACAACAAGGGTTCAAGCCACTTATCCCAGTTACGTGCGTCCTCACTTACGAATTTTTTGATAATATTCTTGAGGGTGCGATTGAACCGTTCGACTAAACCGTCCATCTGTGGGTGATACACGCTGGTGCGGATCGGCTTAATACCCAGTAGCCCATACAGTTCGGCCAGTGTTCGTGACATAAACGAGGTGCCTTGATCAGTCAGAATCTCTTTCGGGATTCCGACCCGGGAGATGACGTGGAAGAGGGCCTCTGCAATACTACGTGCGGAGATATTGCGAAGAGGCACCGCTTCCGGGTATCGCGTTGCATAGTCCACCAGAACCAATATAAAGCGGTACCCTCGTGTTGACCGATCTAATGGCCCAACGAGATCCATCCCAATTTTTTCAAACGGGGTCTCGATTAATGGTAGGGGGCGCAATGGCGCTTTTGGAATGGCCACTGGATTTACTAACTGGCATTCGCGGCACGCCGTACACCACTTACGGACGTCGCCGCGAATCCCCGGCCAATAGAATCGGGCCATTATCTGGGTGAGTGTTTTATCCTGCCTGAGGTGTCCAGCCATGGGATTAAAGTGAGCCGCCTGGAATACCAATTCCCGGCGGCTCTTTGGAATTAACAACTGGGTGACACGCTCCTTCGTCTGAGTGTCCTGCGTCACTCGGTATAACCTATCCTTTAAAATGGAAAAATAGGGGAAGGTCGGGGTGGCGTTCGGCTGGAGCGTTTGACCATCGATTACTCTCACTTGGTCAAACGCGTGTCGCAGAGTTTCGTCTCGCGATTGTTCCAGTGGGAAATCCGCGAGGGATTCCCCAGTAGAAAGAGGAGGGGCTGGGGGCTCCTCACTCTGTCGCGGAGATGACGTAGACGGCTCTGCAACCGCAGCTCCAGCCAAAACGACACCGGGACCCTCCCCTGCTAACCGGCAGGACCCACTCTTTACTAGGTGTGCCATCAACCCCCGAAATCCCGGCCAATCAGTCCCCAAGATCAAAGAGTGGGTAAGGCGAGGATTAACCGCCGCCTTTACTATGGATTTGTCCCCTCTGAAATGTATGTGGACCGACACCAACGGGTAGCAGTGAACATCCCCGTGCACACACAACACCTTCACCCCTTGTGCTCCCCCCAATGCCTCGTCTTGCACCAGGCTTTGGCGGATCGAGGTCTGGTTGCAACCTGAATCCACCAACGCCTGATATGTCGCCCCTTGTACACTTACCGGTATGCGATACGCTCCGGCCTGATCGAGGGCAGCCTCTGGCGCGTCGGGGATCCGCACCACCGCCCCCACCTCCATCGCGGCACACTGTTGCTGTAGGTGGCCCGGTTCCCCGCAGCGCCAGCAAACCGGCCCAGGCCTCCCCTCTGCAGCTGTGGTTTGAGGGTCACTCACCTGAGGGGGGGGAGAGACAGACACAGAAGGGAGAAACGGGAGGGCACCACGGGTGCGGTGGGCCGGCTGAGGTGGAGCCGGCCCCCGCCTCCGTGGTGGGGGAATGGGGTGAGGACGGGACATGGGAGGAGGGGGAAGAGAGAGAGAGAGAGAAGAGGAGAGAGAAGATGATGTCATCCGTTGTCCTGCCACCGGGACAGCCACCAGATGATCCTCCGCCAGTCCTACGGCCTGATCCAGCGACGCCGGGCGGTGGCACTGGACCCACTCCGCGGTTCCGGCGGGTAGGCGGGCGATGAACTGTTCCAGCGCCACCTGGTCGATGATCCCCACGGCGTCGCGATCTTCGGCCCTCAGCCACCGCCAGCAGGCGTCCCGGAGCTGCTGGCCGAACGCGAACGGGCTGCCGACTTCCTCCATTCGCAGCGCGCAGAAGCGCTGGTGCTGCTGCTCCAGCGTGCGCCCCACGCGCTGGAGGACAGCCCGGCGAAGGTCGGCGTAGGCCAGCCGGTGGTCGGTGGGGAGCTGTAGTGCGGCTAACTACGCCTCTCCCGTCAGGAGGGGGAGGAGGCGCGCCGCGAGCTGCTCCATCGGCCACCCCGAGGCTTCGGCGACCTGCTCGAACAACGCGATGAACGCCTCGGGGTCGTCCTGCGGGCCCATCTTAGTCAAGGTGATGGGAGATGGGCCCGCGGCCGGGGCGCCGGTGGACCCCGCCGATGCGAGGAGGCGCCGGAACGCCTCTCGGTCTTCCTGCTGAGCCAGCACCAGGGCTTCGAAGTGGCGCTCCTGCTCCTTCCGGAGCGTGACGAGTGCCTGGTGCTGGCTCTGCTGAGCCGTGGCGAGGGCGTGGACCAAGTCCGCGAACGGGGAGGATTCCATGCGGCTGCAGGACAGGTGCTCCACCTTCCCAGGTTTCGGCACCACTGTAGCGGGTACAATGTGTGGGTGGAGCACATAAGACGGCAGGACAGAGATCAGGATGCCAACAATCGGCTTTTATTGCCAAACTTTTCAGCTTAACATATAATTCAATAGCTCAGAGAGTGACTCGCGCGCGCACACACACAGACTGTCGTCTCCTCTGGATAATCACTGACTCCCCTCCGCTCTCACTCTCCCTCTTTAAGTAGGGCGCTGTTTACTGGGGAGAACACACACAAAACATAGGTTAATCACACTCAGGTGAAGCGATTCTGCCACTTACCTTCCCCAACTCCGCCCTCCTGTCACAGACCGGCGCTTGACCACGACCCCGCTGCCACAAACCCCAAATCAGAAAAAGTTGGGCTGGTATTGAAAATGCAAATGAAATAAAAAAAGAAAACAGTGATTTCTAAATTTTCTTTGACTTGTATTTCATTGCAGACCCAATATATTTTATATTTTGTCTGATCAACTTCATTTTAGTTGTTAATATACATCCATTCCTGCATTTTAGGCCTGTAGCACACTCCCAGAAAAGCTGGGATGGGGGCAGGTTGGGGTTAGTAATGAGGTAAAACAATTAAATAATGATGTGATTTGAAACAGGTGATTGTAATCATGATTTGGTACAAAATCGGTATCCAGGAAAGGCCTAGCAAACATGGGTAGAGGATCTTCAGTTTGTCAATAAACGTGTGAGAAACTTGAAATGTGTTTAAACAATGTTCCTCAAAGAAAGATATGAAGGGATTTGGATATTTCACCCTCTATGGTGCATAATATTGTTAAAAGATTCAAGGAGGAATTTCAGTGCATCAAGGGCACAAGTCTAAGCTGAACACCCGTGATCTCCGATCCCTCAGACGGCACTGCAACAGTAATCATCAGTCATCTATAGCTGATATAACCACATGGGTTTGGGATTACTTTGGAAAGCCTTTGTCGTGCACTATAGTACAGAGTTACATCCTCAAATGCCAGTTAAAACTTTACTGTGCAAAAAGGAAGCCTTATGTTAACTGTGTCCAGAAGCGCCATTGACTTCTCTGGGCTCAGAGAAATCTGAGATGGATCATCACACAGTGGAAATGTGTATTGTGACCAGACAAATCAGTATTCCAGGTCGTTTTTGTAAGAAATGGATGCCGTGTGCTTTGGACCAAAGACAAAAAGGACCATCCAGACTGTTACTAGCAACAAGTCCAAAAGCCAGGGTCTGTCATGATATGGGCTTGTGTCAGTGCCCTTGGCAAAGGTAACTTACACTTCTGTGATGGCAGCATTAATGCAGAATAGTACATTGAAATTTTGGAGCAACATATGCTGCCTTCATGACAACATCTTTTTCAACAAGACAATGCAAAACCACATTCTGCACACATTACAAAGGCATGGCTGTGGAAGAAGAGGGTGCCTGTCCCGAACAGAGTATGTGTGGCAAATTTTGAGATGAAAAATATGACAATGACAACCCCATATTGTTGCATACCTAAGGCCCCGGTCACACCGCCCAAACTTTGCTGGAGCGTTCCTGGAGCGGTGAAAAAAATTCATCACCGCTCGTAACCGTTCACCACCGTTTAACAAAAGTTGGCCCCCGTTAAAGCAACGCCGTATACGCTCGGCCACCGCTGATGTTTCTCGAGGGGCCCTCCTACCGCTCCGAAAGTTTTGAGCTGCACAAAATATTGCGAGCGGTGATGAGGGGGCAATTTTCCGCCCCGGCAAAGTTCACCCCTGCTCCACCAACGCCCAGTCAAAGTTTGGCACTGCTAGACGCAAGTTCGTGGACGCTTGGGTCCGCTAGGCCAACGCAGAAATCTTGAACGCTGGACCACCGCTGCTTCGCCAGCATTGCCCGGGCGGCGATTAAACGTTGCACAAACTTCGGTGGAGCGGTTGTAAGCGTTTTACGAGCGGACACGGGGTTACTGGAACGGTGTCGGGCGTTGAAGCAGCTATCCATGCCGGCGATGAACTTTGGTTTGGCGTTGGTATAGAGGTGTCGGAGCGGGACCAGAATTTGGCTATAAATACGGGGAGAAATGGACCAGGAGCTCATTTGGAATTGAGCTGCCGTTGAGTTCAGACCTCATCTATATCGAATTTGCTCAAAGTTACAGTAAAACTGTATCATCATGGATGCTGAGAGACTTGCTATGATTGGTGCACTAGTCCAACAGCAGAATCAGAACCTCCTCAGATTGCAACAAGCTGTTGACAGATTTTTTTATTTGATTTTATTCGATCATAATGTAAAATGAAGTACAAAATACATTAAAATCAGGATTACACAAGAAAGCGCAAGCACTTATTTCCATTGTGGTCCCATTAAAACACGTAAAACAGCAATGGCAACGTTATGATTTGACTTAATATTGACTCACTGTACTATGTAAATGGTGAAAATAATAATAATAATAACAACAACCACAATAATAAAATAATAATAATAATAAATTGACTTAAATTGACTAGACTAGTAGACAATGAAAATGCATTGTATAGACTAGACTGGAATTTGATTATAAAATTTGATTTCAAAAAGTATGACTAGTACCTATGGATAACAATTATAAAGTAAAATGTTGTATATATTAATAGTAAATATCAAATGATGATTAAATAATGATAAAGATAATATAATAGCAAATAATAATAACATTAAGGAAAAGACAGCAAAAACATAATGAAAATAGAAATAATCTGACTGACAGCAAACAATAAACAAAAAATAAAGTAATATGAATGATAATAAAAAGTATAAAGTAATATAAATAATATTAATAACAAACGTTTTTATAGATAAAAATATGATAAGATCAACTAAACAACAGTGAAAAAAGGGGAAAAGCTATACAGACAACAGAACAGTAATAAGAATTTTAACTAGAAAAAAAAAGGAGAAGAGAGAGAAGAAGGAGAGACAGAGTTGTGTGGGTCAGACAGTGGATACTGAGAAGGCCTGAACATGGACTGTATGACAAGCTGATGGTGGAGCTTCTATCAAAAATCTATCAGAACTTGTATCAAAACGATCCGTTCAGCTCCGTAGTCACAAGCGGTATGCCGCTAAACCAACTTTATACCCCCGCCGAGCCAAAGCCCGCATGCGCAGAACGCCGCTATACCAACGTTCGCGTCACCGCTAAACCAACGCTCGCTACCGCCAAACCAACGCTAAAGCAACACCGGCTTCAGCGGTGCACTGCTAAGCCAACGCCCGTGTTTTCGATTTTTTTCCCATTTTGTGCGCGGTGACGAGCGTTGTCGAAATTCGGCCCCCCCTCCCTACCGTTCAAGGAACGCTCCAGCAAAGTTCGGGCGGTGTGACCGGGGCCTTAAGACCTATTTGCAGGAAGACTGGGACAAAAATAACATCTGAAACACTTCATCACTTCATGGATGCAAACGACACGCCTTTTGGTGGATGTTGCCTTTTTCACAGCTGTCTGGGGGACTTGTGTGAATCGTGCAGATCCGATGAGTTTTTTTTTTTTTTTTTGGGGGGGGGGGGGGGGGGGGCGTTGGAGTGTCTGATTATAATTTTATCAAAGTAAATTCTGTATTAAAATTACTAAATAAGCAAATGCCGTTACAGTCCATGAAACAGGAAGTATAAATATGAGAAGAAAACAGTAAATCAGAAAGCTGCGCACGTAAAGCCAATTACGTAACTTAGGTTGGACTGATGGAAATCCTTGCGGATGCAGTGAAGTGCAGCCAGCAGCAGATAATGGCGCGCAGCCAATTGGCTTTACGTGCGCAGCTTTCTGATTTACTGCCCAGTAAAACACTTGTGGCCATATAATATGATTTTTACATGTAGTTTAGACATTTGAAAATAAAATGTCAAATGAACACTGCATTTTCATTTTAATTCTAAAAGCCATTGTGCATTGCAGTGCACAAAAATGCTAATACATGGTTTGTACATTGTTAGTTTTTTATTTTTTATCAGACATCTAATTTTTTAGGTTTGTTTACCTGACATGTTTCGACATACGACTGTCGTCTTCCTCAGAGTGTCACCGGATGTTATTGGTGACGCATCTTTTATCAGCTGATGTTTCCGAAGGCGTGGCCTTCCTGTCTGGATTGACAGGTCGGTCACGCCTTCTACTGTCAGTTCGTCCCCTGCAAGATGGCACTCCAAGTATGGGAGAGCATGTATGCTCCCTCATCTCGGTTGATGGTCCTCGGACTTCGCTTACGGATCTCTATGGCCTCCCTGATCCAGCGCTGATGTTTATTATCTTCTGTGCGGATGACTCTGGCATTCCCCCAGTCCATAATATGATTTTCCCTTTTGCAATGATCTGTTATGGCTGACTTATAATTTTCCTGTTGTGCCTTTTCTTTTATTGTTCGGGTTTGTCTTGTAGCTGTCTCCTTTTTGCACTCTTTCTTATGTTCATTTTTTCTTGTGTTGAAACTCCTTCCTGTCTCCCCAATGTAAGTTTTATTGCATAATTGGCATGGAATCTCATATATGGTGTTGCATCTGTTGTCCGGATGTATTCTGTCTTTGGGATGAACCAGGATCTGACGGAGTGTTGTGTGTGGTTTGACAGGTGTGTTAATGTTGTATTTGCTCTTTGAATGCGTTCCGTTATTCCTCTGATGTATGGTAATGTCACTACTCCCCTGTGTTCTTGTTTGTTGGTTTGTTTTTTCTCTTTCTTCTGTGTTTTATTGTTTTTGACCTGTTCTGCCCCTTTGGATATTGCCCATTGTGGATATTGACATGCCTTCAGTGCGTGTTGTATATGTTGTTCTTCCTGTTCTTTGTCCTGTGCATCTGTAATTATTGCTGCGCGTTCATGCAATGTTCTAACTACAGATATTTTGTGCATTATGGGTGTTCGGAAGTCCAGTTTAAATATTGGTCAGTGTGTGTGGGTTTCCTGTGTACTTTTATTTTGATGTCCCCCTCTTCTGTGTGATGTATTTTTAAGTCCAAAAATGCTATTGACTGCTCCGTTTCCTCTTCATGTGTGAATTTTATATTGCCGGTATTGAGATGGTCGGTAAGTTGTTGAGTGTATCCCCTCTTTACTTTTTCCAATATGTCGTCCACATACCGTTTCCAGAGTGTTGGTCTGTATTCCGCTGGTATTGTAGTGAGTGCTTTCTGCTCCAGGTCTTCCATGAAAAAGCCGCACATGATGGCTGATAGTGGGTCTCCCATGGCAAAACCTTCCTTTTGTCTGTAAATTGTGTTCCTGAACTGAAAGTATGTGGATGTGGCAATGAATTGAAGGAGTTGCATAATGTCTTGTACAGTGAGGTTTGTGCGTTTCTTGAGCGTCCTATCTGTTTTTAATTTGTCTTGTACTACCTGTATGGTGGCTTCCGTGGGTGTTCTGGTGAAAAGAGATATGACATCGTGTGAAATGAAAACTTCGTCTTGTTGCATTTTTATGTTTTTTAGTTCTTCTGCAAGTTGTTTTGAGTTTTTGCAGTGTTGGTCTGTGAGTCCTAGTAATGGTTTAATTATTTCGGTAAGTGCTTTTGATAAGTCGTATGTCACTGAACCAAATCTACTATGGGGCGTAATGGTGTTCCTGGTTTGTGTATTTTTGGTGTACCGTAAATCCTGGGGATGACATTGACTGTGGGTACTAAATGATTATATGCCTGTTTATCTATTTTATTTTCATTGAGTAGCAGTTTGAGTAATGCTTTAAGTTTATTTTTCTTGTCTTCTGTTGGGTCTTTTCTTAATATCTCGAAGGCATTGTCACTGAGTAATTCCATCATTTTGTGTTCATATCCATCGGTGTCCATGATAACTACTGTTCTGCCTTTATCTGCTGGGAGGATTGTGATGTCTTTATTTTTTGCTAATGTTCTCATGGCTTTGGCTTCCTGTTTGGTGATGTTGCTAGGTGGTGGTTTGGCCGTTTTCAATATACCAGCTATTGCGTTTCTTAGTGCTGCTTTTTGTGCCTGATCCTGTATTTTCTCACATGCTAATTCAGTTGCCAGAATGAATTCATCGTGTGGTATATTGTGCGGTGTGACAGCGTAGTTGAGTCCTTTTCCTAGTATACTGCGTTCTGCTTGTGAGAGTTTGTACCTTGATATGTTGTGGATCCATTTTTCGTTGATGTGTGCGTGCTCCGGTTCTGCCTTCTTTTTCTGTGCGATGAGTTTGTCCAGTTTTCGGATTTGTCGGGTTTTTGTCTTGGTGAATTCCTGCTCATGTATGTCTGCCAAGTGTCCATGTATTGCTAATTCCATTTCCTTGTTCTGGGGAAACCGGCGTTTGAAAGTTTCCATCTCCCTATGTAGTTCGCTGTTGATATTATTGAGTTTGTCAGTTGTGCACCGTATCCATTCTTTTACCAGAGTCATCCGCACTTTCCTGATCATCTTCTCCGCGTTTCTGGTTGGAATCGGGTTCTTGATGTTCAGGCTGGCCGGTACGACGACTTCATCCCGGCAGCGCAGATTGAATCTCAGGTGATTCCTGTAGCATGCCCGTTTTCGCGTCAATCTTTCAAGGCGGCGAAAGTCCTTGATGCTTTTATCTCTATAACTTATTCTTAATCTTTCGATTACGTTCATTATGTCTTATATTGAATATTGTTAGTTTTTTCTTTTTTATCAGACATCTCATTTTTTAGGTTTGTTTACCTGACATGTTTCGACGTACGACTGTCGTCTTCCTCAGAGTGTCACCGGGTGTTATTGGTGACGCATCTTTTATCAGCTGATGTTTCCGAAGGCATGGCCTTCCTGTCTGGATTGACAGGTCGGTCACGCCTTCTACTGTCAGTTCGTCCCCTGCAAGATGGCACTCCAGGTATGGGAGAGCATGTATGCTCCCTCATCTCGGTTGATGGTCCTCGGATTTCGCTTACGGATCTCTATGGCCTCCCTGATCCAGCGCTGATGTTTATTATCTTCTGCGCGGATGATTATCTTCTGTGCGGTACTGAAGTTAAAGTCACGTGCATTCCCACTGTTGTATGTTATTGCAACCTTTGCTGTCTAAACAATGCAGTTACAGTTAGGAAAAAGAGATTTAAGAGGTTATGCAGACTAATAATTGCAGTTCTTTTTTTATTTCATTAATTTGAATCGTCGTAAATTTGTACCGCAATTTATCATCATATGATATATCATTACATGCCGAATGTGAACATGATTTAGACCACAGATGCTGTGAGCTTTGTATTTCACCTGCTTCAACAGGACAAACTGGAGACTGCTGCAGTTGAAAACAAAAAAATGGTAGCTACCCTGGAAGAGGCCGTAAATGAGCAAGCGCTATTGAAGGAGAGTTGTTTTTTGAAAGAGGTAAAAATGTTTATACCCTCATCTAGAATAGATTATAGACCTATCAAGCATCACCATCATCTTTGTGTGGGTCTCATTTCATATTGACTCTATTGAGATTAACTGAATTGTGAGTGTCATATCAACTGTCATGTCAATGCTGGATTAGCAAAAACTCTCAGACGACACTGCCGGCTACAAACATGACTGTAAAGGACTACAGCAACCAAACATCACAAATTCTTTCACGTTCACCAGGTTACTGATCACCAGAGGTGGACAAAGTACCCAAGTTCATTACTTAAGTCAAAGTACAGATTCCACTGGTCAAATGTTACTCCGATACAAGTGAAAGTTGTCCAGTCAAATTTTTACTTAAGTTAAAGTACTGAAGTACTTGCTTTTAAAAATACTTAAGTATTAAAAGTAAATTTTCTGTCAACGCATCATTGTATTATTGCCGTAACGCTTACAAAACGCAATGCCGTTACCAAAAACAGAAATGTGACTTCACAAAATGGACACATGCTGTGCCATCATGGTGGTTTAACATTAAGCTAGCTAGTCAGTGAAGCTCCTAAAATGCAAGCAAACTCTTTTCAAGCTCAATCATACTGGGTAGCTAATGCTACTAGAAAAGAAAGATTTCTACATTCTCTTTATGTGGCAAGATTATGCTAAAACATATTTCTTTAAGGACTTCAGATACAGTGGTGCTTGAAAGTTTGTGAACCCTTTAGAATTTTCTATATTTCTGCATAAATATGACGTAAAACATCATCAGATTTTCACACAAATCTTAAAATTAGATAAAGAGAACCCAGTTAAACAAATGAGACAAAAATATTATACTTGGTCATTTATTTATTGAGGAAAATGATCCAATATTACATATCTGTGAGTGGCAAAAGTATGTGAACCTTTGCTTTCAGTATCTGGTGTGACCCCCTTGTGCAGCAATAACTGCAACTAAACATTTCCAGTAACTGTTGATCAGTCCTGCACATTGGCTTGGAGGAATTTTAGCCCATTCCTCCATACAGAACAGCTTCAACGCTGGGATGTTGGTGGGTTTCCTCACATGAACTGCTCGCTTCAGGTCCTTCCACAACATTTTGATTAGATTAAGGTCAGGACTTTGACTTGGCCATTCCAAAACATTAACTTTATTCTTCTTTAACCATTCTTTGGTAGAACGACTTGTGTGCTTAGGGTCATTGTCTTGCTGCATGACCCACCTTCTCTTGAGATTCAGTTCATGGACATATGTCCTGACATTTTCCTTTAGAATTTGCTGGTATAATTCAGAATTCATTGTTCCATCAATGATGGCAAGCCATCCTGGCCCAGATGCAGCAAAACAGGCCCAAACCACGATACTACCACCACCATGTTTCACAGATGGGATAAGGTTCTTATACTGGAATGCAGTGTCTTCCTTTCTCCAAACATAACACTTCTCATTTAAACCAAAAATTTCTATTTTGGTCTCATCCGTCCACAAAACATTTTTCCAATAGCCTTCTGGCTTGTCCATGTGATCTTTAGCAAACTGGAGACGAGCAGCAATGTTACAGCATAATCTAGCACCCCCTTATCTCACTCATCTCCTCTCCCCATACCAGCCCACACGCACCCTACGCTCCACTGACAAACACCTCCTTGTCACCCCCTCTACTCGTCTTCATTCCATGGGTGACAGGGCTTTCAGTGTAGCTGGGCCTAAACTTTGGAATTCTCTCCCCCTCTCATTGCGGCAGTGTACCTCTCTCTCTTCTTTTAAGGCACAATTAAAAACCCACCTTTTTACTCTTGCTTTTTCCTTTTAATAGATACTTTTTTTTAATTGGTTTTATTATTTTAGTGTCAGAATGGTCCAGCTATTTTATTGTTTTATGTTTTTTATTGATAGTTTACTTGTTATATATTCCTGTCTTGCTTCATTTTATTCATCTTATTTTTCATTATTTCTAATTGTTTATAATTGCTTGATTTTATTTTTACACTTTTATTGTTAAGTGTCCTTGAGTACCCTGAAAGGTGCTTTAAATAAAATTTATTATTATTATTATTATTATTATTTTTGGAGAGCAGTGGCTTTCTCCTTGCAACCCTGCCATGCACACCATTGTTGTTCAGTGTTCTCCTGATGGTGGACTCATGAACATTAACATTAGCCAATGTGAGAGAAGCCTTCAGTTGCTTAGAAGTTACCCTGGGGTCCTTTGTGACCTCGCCGGCTATTACACGCCTTGCTCTTGGAGTGATCTTTGTTGGTCGACCACTCCTGGGGAGGGTAACAATGGTCTTGAATTTCCTCCATTTGTACACAATCTGTCTGATTGTGCATTGGTGGAGTCCAAACTCTTTAGAGACGGTTTTGTAACCTTTTCCAGCCTGATGAGCATCAACAACACTTTTTCTGAGTTCCTCAGAAATCTCCTTTGTTCGTGCCATGATACACTTCCACAAACATGTGTTGTGAAGCTCAGACTTTGATAGATCCCTGTTCTTTAAATAAAACAGGGTGCCCACTCACACCTGATTGTCATCCCACTGATTGAAAACACCCGAGTCTAATTTCACCTTTAAATTAACTGTTAATCCTAGAGGTTCACATACTTTTGCCACTCACAGATATGTAATATTGGATCATTTTCCTCAATAAATAAATGACCAAGTATAATATTTTTGTCTCATTTGTTTAACTGGGCTCTCTTTATCTAATTTTAAGATTTGTGTGAAAATCTGATGATGTTTTACGTCATATTTATGCAGAAATATAGAAAATTCTAAAGGGTTCACAAACTTTCAAGCACCACTGTAAGTTAACATTATTCATGTTAGTGTAACTCTGTGTTTACATGCTAACTAACAGTGTCCAAGTTAACTAGCTATGTGTAAACGTTAGCCATGATCAAGGCGATGGCAACTTCGTGGGCAAATCCATAGAAAGTCATTTGACTAACCAGACTGCATAGCTATTACAACATTATCGCTAGTTCTCAAAGCACAAACAACTTTGTTGCAAACTTTCTCTTGGAATAAAACCTTTATTTAGGCCACACCAATTTAATTAGTTGGTTCTCGGATTTTTTCAGGAAAAATATGAAGCAAGCGGGCGAAATAAAAATAAAAAAAAATGCTCTGATGGTAAAATTAGCTGTGGAAATAGACCAAACAATACAGGCAAACCAGTAAACAGATAGGCTAAGTAAACGATTGAATTACAGTCAATTGAACATCTACAATGCACAGAAAAAAAAATTTGACCAGGAGTAGGCTACTTCACAAGTCTTTAACGAAAGTGAAAGGGGTGATTTGATTGGTTTTCGACATCACGTGATCTCACATCATGTGACCTTTTCTGTTGGCGGGAGTTTGATTTCGATTTTTTTTTTTCATTTTGCATTTTTTTCAAGCAGCGATTCCGAGAACCAACTAATCGAATTGGTGTGGCCTTAACTCAATATGCTTCCGCAGGTCGGATGTCAAGTTTTTGAAGGCCGTGATGCGGTTCGTTTTTGGCAAACATTTAAAACTAAATGAATCTTTAATCCTTTCAGAAAACTGAAACATGGGTTCTAGGTAAAGCCATGGGGGCGTGCATTCCCCAGAAGAACTGCCTCCTTCCATTCTGCCATGAATTGATTATGTTCAAATAATGCTGCTGAGAAATAATTGAACTTGAGTTTATCCAGTCTATGGACGTGACGTGACCCTAGTGATTACTGATTGGCTGTCTCAGTGTCACCTGTGAAAAAAACAATCACATTTTAGAAAAGAAAAGGAAAAACATCCACCTTCAAAGCTGCTTCATAGTAACGAGTGACGAGGACCTTGATAGAAATGTAGTGGAGTGAAAAGTACGGTATTTTTGTCTTTCAAATGTAGTGAAGTTAAAGTCATAAGTTTCAAAAAAAAAATACTCAAGTAAAGTACAGATACTCAAAAAGTGTACTTAAGTACAGTACTCAATTAAATGTACTTCGTTACTGTCCACCTCTGCTGATCACACACCAGGACTCAATTTCCTTCACAGCCACACTCAGTGTACAACTATGAAAAAAATTAAGAGACCACTTTTATGGGTGACCACCATTTTTCCCTAGCTATATAAGGATTCTCAGTTCAAACATTCATTGTGAAGTATATGCTCAGTGTTTTACATACCTGCCTATACCAAGCGTTTGTATGTTGCTACGTTCTCATTCTGGTTTTGATCCCTGTTATGGTTTCCTGGTTCTGATTCTTGCCTTGCCTCATGTATGTTGTATGTTTTATGTTTTTCCCTCTGTATTGGATTTGTTTGCGAGTTTCAATAAAACCCTGTTACACCTGCATCTGTATCTGCCACCCTGACACACTAAGACTTTTGCTAAAAATGGTAGCACACTGTACTAACTGAATTTAGTTGCACAAATTACAGACACAAAAAAGGAATCAGTTTTTCCAGGTAAAAGATTTTTCACACTGTCAGGCCTTATCCAAGCATATGATCATTTGTGTAACCATTCATTTAGTATACATTATTATAGCACTAATTATGCTTCATTAAAATTGTTGACAGGGCTATACGCAGAAATCTAAGATGTCTGAAACAAAGTTAAGACAAAGTTAATTCCAAAGTTGACTGTACGCTGATGTCCCTTGCCCAGGTCAAACTGCAAGAGGTTGAAGGGCAGTTATTAGAAGCACTGAAGAAAGAGAGCGAATCCTCTAATAATACTGAAAAATTGCAAAAGGATATCGATCAGTACAAGTAAGTCGGCTAAAAGATTGTTCTTTTTTGTACCATTTTGATCTAGAACCATACTTGTCAGTTATGGGATGCATATAAGACTTTATAGGCAACAGATAAACATGGCTACAAGATTATTGATGGTTGATAATAAAAACATGAAATATCCCAGTTTACTATTCATCCACAAGTGGTTATGAGCTTGGTGTCTTTAAGGCATTAATTCTGTTAGAAATGTATTGTACACAATGATCCATTAAAAAAAAATAACACAAAGAAAAGGTATCAGCATAGGGAATTAATAACAGTGATGCACAGGATGGAGTGTGGTGCACAGGGTCAGATCTAGCTGTTTGGATGCCATAAGAAAGCTCTGAAATTTGAGTCTTCTCAACCATAATTGTATTTTTTTTTTCCTGCAGCATAATTAATAGCTGAATTTGTCTGTGGTATGTATGCTTAATGAAAAGTGCCCATACATTCACGAATACTTCACATAAACCCCTCCTGTACATCACATGTGTATACTGAATAAGTATTTGACTGATATGAATGCAAATAGTTGCATCCCTTTTGATGGCTGGGTGAAAAAAGGACATTGATTTTACAGCAAGAGACAATCATTTTTGAAGGCAAAATCGACATTAAAATATCTTGAAATGCTTATCTTTCTTCAGTTGTCAGTAAATTTGTCATCTAAGCAATTGTACCATTTAGCTGCCTAACTGCACCCAATACTTTAAAATACTTGCCTCTGAAATGTATGAATTTTAAGTTCCATTTAGCATTACAGCAAAAGTATAGTTGCAAAAAATATGAACATTTGTCAACACTTTAGCTGAAGGCTAATCAGATATCATCACTTTATGCCTTGTTTGAGAGGATAAAATGTTTAAATTGTCAAAGCCGGCTAGCTAGCTTCTTTTAATCCAACTTAATTTGTTTTTATATTAAAGAAGACGGGGTGGCACGGTGGTGTAGTGGTTAGCGCTGTCGCCTCACAGCAAGAAGGTCCGGGTTCGAGCCCCGTGGCCGGTGAGGGCCTTTCTGTGCGGAGTTTGTATGTTCTCCCCGTGCCCGCGTGGGTTTCCTCCGGGTGCTCCGGTTTCCCCCACAGTCCAAAGACATGCAGGTTAGGTTAACTGGTGACTCTGAATTGACCGTAGGTGTGAATGTGAGTGTGAATGGTTGTCTGTGTCTATGTGTCAGCCCTGTGATGACCTGGCGACTTGTCCAGGGTGTACCCCACCTTTCACCCGTAGTCAGCTGGGATAGGCTCCAGCTTGCCTGCGACCTTGTAGAACAGGATAAAGCGGCTAGAAATAATGAGATGAGATGAGATTAAAGAAGACATGAAACAGCCTAATTTTGATGATTTTGTACAGAATTAATTGTATTGAAATTAAATTTGAGAATTTTAGATATAAAATGATTACACATTAAATTATAATAGATTTATGTTTGATACTCACTTATTCTTTTGCTCTGGCTCACGCTATATTGCCGTTGCGCCATTGACTATGTCATGGGCTTGATTAGTTGTGAAGTTGTCCCAGAAAGAAGGTAGTTGTGGTATGCTGAATTTTGAAAGAAACATTTTGCTTGTTACTTTAATCAAAGCATCACAGAAGATGAAGCTGAAACATATTTTGAGGAGAGTCTCAGAACCCCAATACCTTACGTATTCGAGTCAGTGAGGAGGATAGAAAAAGTACAAACTCGGAGCGTACCACGCAGCCTACAAGTATGGCACCTCAAAATACCATTCCCACACATCCTTCTTTATTGACTCTTAACCACACACTTGCACTCTGGAAACGTATTAGTGAAGCCCCATAGGCATAGAGTGTGGATGCATAAAGAAACCCATCGAGATGGTTTCGGTCCTGTGCATGCGTCCCTCCCACCATAGGAAACCCAACAGCTGAATAGTGAGTAACCCATCGAGTTGTTTTTTGATGGTTTCAGTCCTGTGCATGTGTGCCTGCCACCACAGGAAACCCACCAACTAGTGAACTGAGTAGTGAAGTGTGAAGTAGAGTAGTAGTCGGAACAGTATAGTAGTGAGTAACTTGTCGCTGTTGTCGCCCGACGTTTTGTACAACATAAGGAAACAGTATAGTAACTATAATGGTAAAGAAATAAAACAAAAGAGGCTGGCTATGATATAAGAAAATTCTACAACCCAGAAACAGATGGGAGCGCCGCTTTTAGGCAGTGCCTAAATCTATATATTACTTGCCTTATTTCATCCCGGGTTTCTGTTAGTTTCTTTGTCTTTATTTTCCATTCCGATTCTCATTGTGCTTTCATGCCTGGTGTTTTTTGTTGCTTTGATTATCCTGTGTAAATAAAAGGTTTCCACACTTGCATCCCTCTTCACACCCCAACCATGATAAAAATATTAAGCAGAAATGTTATTCAAGTGGAATCCCATTCATTCAAGAGAGATGGACCATATTAATATAACTTTTTTATTACAGTATATTGTTATTAATTACTGTTGTTGATTTCATATTATCTGTAATTTATAGATGAAACTATCATAGGTATTGGTATCATAGGTGCACTCTAATATTTGGTTGAAATGCCTTTAGCTTTGATTAAAGCATGCATTCACCATGGCATTGTTTTGAAAAACTTATGCAGTGTCACAACATTTATTTCAGTCCAGAGTTGTATTAATTTTTCACCGAGATCTTGTGTTGAGGATGGGAGAGTTGAACCACTGTGTAAAGTCTTCTCCAGCACAGCCCAAAGATTCTCAATGGGGTTAAGGTTGGGGCTTTGTTTTGGCCAATTCATGTGTGAAAATGATTCCTCATGCTTCCCAAACTCCTCTTTCACAATCTGAGACCTAATTTTATGCCCGTTCCGTCAGGGAAGAAAAAATCCATTGATGTAATAACCGGGTCATTCAGTATGTTCAAGTCATCAGCCGACTTCATTTTATTGCCCCATAACGTTGCTGAGCCTTGGCCTAACCAACAGAAACAAACCCAGATCATAACACTGCCTCCAGAGGCTTGTACAGTGGCCACTATACATGATGGATGCATTGTTTCATGCTCTTCCCTTCTTACCCTGACGCTCCCATTACTCAGGAATAGGGTAAATCTGGTCTTATCAAACCACATGAACTTTTTCCATTACCCCAGAGTGCAATGTTTATGCTCCCAAGCAAATTGAAGCCTTTTCTCCTGATTAGTCTGACTAACAAGTGGTTTTCTTATGGCCACACAGCTGTTTAATATCAATCCTGTGAGTTCTCATTACACTGAGAGTGTATAAATGCTCTTAATCTCACTATTAATCATAGATGTGGACAGTTCTTAACCCAATTCCAGTCATTTCAGCAATCTCCTTAGTTCTTTTCTTTGCTTGATACAAGCCAATAATTTGACCCTTCTGAAATACAGTAACATCTTTTCCATGAGCATAGGATACATCTTCCGACATGTTTGTTAAAGAAATGAGAAGCTACTCATTGCATCAGTTAGGGTTAAAAGAATTGTTGCCAGATGAAATACATTAATCACTGCATTAATTATCCAATCAAAGGCTCTTAAGTATTTGCCTATTTAAATCCAAATGGCAACTTTTTTTGGCCAGGCAATGTATATACTTTATATATATCGTTTGCTACTATCGGTTGGCTTGCTATGGTTTAGGCTATCCACATTAGGTTTTGGAACATATCCCCTGCAGATACAATGGTCCCACTGTATTATGTATATTATATTAATAAGACCTTAATATCCTCAAAGATGGTGCTGATTTGATACATAGGTACCATACTTCTTTGCTAATAGACTTGGTTGTACGGTCTGTACACCAACCTTATAAGAGGAAAAGTCAGACACGGGGAGCAGCCTCAGACTTCAGCTTGTTGCTCCAGCGAACCACCAGTACACCTGACTCAAAAACCTTCTCCTACACATTCTCATTTACAAAGTACTTACTACAAACCCTAGCATCATGGCTAACTGGAGGATTCTCTCATTTCAGTGCAGCTAGCCAACAAAGAAGAACCACTTGCCGCTTAAGAGGAAAAGTATGAAAGTGGACAATCTTTCTTTGTTTTTGACTCTGTAAATTTCATTGCTGTATCTAGGGCACAGGCGATTGCTCTAAGACAACAAGGGAGGCTCAGCCTCCTCTAAAAATGACGAACATTGTGTAGGATGAATTGCGCTAGGCTTATGTTATAGCCGACCTTATAACATTGCTATTTCAGATCCAGAATCATAGAAATATATGTGCTCAACCCAACTACAGTGAGAAATCATTCCGTTATAACTTTCCCCAGTTCGCCTAATGTGTGTGTGAGTTTTTCCCCCTCATGACAGCGCGATGCATCCCAGCCTCAGTGGACTTCAATGGCATTTGGGAGCTATGCGCTTTTCAATCTCAAAAAGCAAGACGATTATTGGACAAATACTGCGAAAACGCCCGCCCACGGAGTCCCACGGACTCCCAGCCTCAGTGGACTTCAATGGCATTTGGGAGCTACGGTATGTGCTTTTCAATATCAAAATGCAAGACGGTTATTGGACAAATACTGCGAAAACGCCCGCCCCATGGACTCCCAGCCTCAGTGGACTTCAATGGCATTTGGGAACTATGCGCTTTTCAATATCAAAATGCAAGACGGTTATTGGACAAATACTGCGAAAACGCCTGCCCACAGACTCCCAGCCTCACAGTGGGAGGGACATGGCAAAGCTTTCCACGAGGAGACTGGTGATTGGTGAAAACGGCCGGATATTTTCTTTGATTGACAGCTCGTTTCAAATATAGACAGGCAGCGGTGAATTTCAGTTCAGTCCCATGCGGATTCGCAAGTGCTGTGGTGTATTGTAAGAGATCAGCTTACATTTCGATTTCATTCATTACATACCGTTTCTACCAGCTTTTTTAGTTTGTATATATTTTCATTGTAAATAAAGTGTAAATATAGTGTTGTCAAGTTTGCTATCTTAGTTCCAGAAATTTTGTTTATTTGAGTGACTGAACTTGAACTTGAGGGGGCTAGTTAGCTAGCAAGAAAGCTGCGCACAGATGCCAAGCATTGCTGATTTAATTTTGGCGAAGCCATTTGCCAGTCTTCCTTTCGAGGAAAAAATTAAAATTAAAGAGCAGGGTAGACCAACGCCTCAAATTGACTTGGTGAAAAAGGTAGGGAATAATACTCGTTCCTTTCAGCTCTCCTGGTACAAGAAAGTGAATTGGCTAACAGCAAGTGACCCACATCAACAACAGTAAATAGGCTACTTTAGTAATATGTCATGGATGGACCAAAAATATAGAATCTATTTAAAATGTTTATGCTGAGTATATTATATTGGAATATATATTTTTCTGGATATGAATTAAACACAGCTACAATTTGGAAAACATTTTTAAACAAAAACACAGCCGAGAACATTTCACCCTACAGACCTGGAATAAAAGTGAAGGGTTATCAAAATTGTCAATAAAACATTTCTCAGTCAAAATAAGTAAAATATGGGGAAAGTGTCATTGAATGAAATGTGTGGCACCCAGCTCTATGTTTGGCTCCCCAAGGTCAGTGCTTGTGCCTATTCCAGAACACTCTGCTGTTACTGCTGAGGTTCCTGACAAAGAGCTGCTTTCAGTAATGATCAATTTTTAAACAACATGCCACAATTTTAAAATATAAAATGTTAAAATATACCCCCCCAACACCACCATCATGTATATTGGACAGTAGGCTAATGGGCCAAAAGAACCTGTTATTTCACAGTTTGTGACCCTGCCAACAATCAGCCAGATCAGAGGCAAGAGTATGGGCAAAATTTATGTTTTTTTCTTTTTTCTTTTAAAATCTGGAAATATCGTAACCGACCAGCCTCCCGTGTTTGAAAGACTACCAGCCGCCACTGATCTAGGGGTAATACAAAAGTGACCCTCCTTGCATTGCTTTTAGTTTGGCTTTTCTTATCTTCCACTGAGTAAGTGATTTGTTAGTGCTTTGACTAGTTACAGCTAATGTGAACTAATGTAGGACTTCCAAGCCATCTAACCTCATGATGTCACATTCAAGAACAAGATGGAGCTACACTTGTTTGAAATATGTAACATAGATTACTTATTATTTTTAATCAAGATTCACTGACAGTGCAGGGCTCGAAATTCGCGGTGGTCCGGTCGCCCGAGGTGACTTAATTTGTCATTTGGCGGGTAATTCCTGTCACTAGCCAGCCCGACTGGCTAGTTGAAAATAAAAAATATATATGAAGCGAAGATTCAGACACACCATCAACTAAAGCCGCCACATATTAAGCGTGCGCCGTGTCTATGTTAATCGATGTGTTTATCGGCAGGACGGAAAATACCGAAGAATTCTGAATCATATCGTGTACGAGTCAGGCTGTCGGTTTTTTCACGACTGCACATGCATATAACGCATCTCGTTGAATATCGCAGTAATCACGTGTAGTATTGGACCAGGTGGGTGGAGCACAGAAGCACGGCAGGCCAGAACCGAGTTCTCAATGAACTATTTATTGCTAGCTTTTCACACACACACACACACACACACACACACACGTGTTCTGGTTGGGGAGAGAGAGCACCCTTTCTCTGCTCTCCTCTCCTTTTAAAGGGTGCAGTCACTGGGGAAGATACACAAACACAGGTTAATCCCCATCAGGTGCAATGATTCCACCACTTACCTTCCCTGACTCCGCCCTCCATTCACAGACCGATGCTTGGCCACGCCCCCACTGTCACATCACGTTATCAAATTCAATAGATGCGGCCACATTATCGCCCATTTAAACACGTGTTTTTGTTGTTGTTTACATCTACATCTGTCAAAGCTACGTTGTGATGTGGAATTTTCTGAAAGGTGTACAGAAACCACCAGAGACGGGGACAAAGCGACCTCGGTCTGAAGAGGAGAAACGACAAAGGACTTATAAGCAAATGCGGGAGCAGGATAGGCCTTGGCTGCAATACGATTTTTATGGAATAATTAATTTTTTTCAAGTTGATTCCTAGTCAATATGAAGCTCCTAATGCTTTCTCTCTCATAAATGGTTAAATACAGAAAGCATATTGGACATATTTTGGGTGCTATAGTCATGATAGTAAGTATATTTGCTTTCAATACTCATACACCAAGTTGCCAAGTTTTCCAATATATTATTATTTGTTGATATTATATTATGGTGCTCTGTGTTGTTCTCATTTATGTGTTTAACAACAGTATTGTTAGGGTTTTGCTGGGATTCGAACCTGGTTCGTTGGTGTGATAATCCAGCAAACCCCCACTAGGCCACCAGGGGGATGACTCAAATGCAGAGGCGTGAGGCGGAAGTAGAAAAAGAATCAAAAGGTTTATTTAAACTATATACACTATATACAGGGCAAAACAAAAGACAAAAAAAAACCAAAGAGTATAATCCAAAAGAAAAGCAAAGTGCAAAAATACAAAAGCTAAGAAGATCAAAAAACACAGTACAAAGGAAACTGGAGATAAACATAACAGCACAAAGACTCCGTGACAAGAGGACTGAACTCAGGGGTATAAATAGACAAACTAATTAAGGACACAGGTGAAGATAATTAGGCAATTAACACAAACACAAAAACACAGGAACAGTGGCGGCCTCTAGAGGCCAAAATAAACATGACATGAAAAGGAAATAACAGCGGCCTCTAGAGGCCAAAACAGTCCTAGTCCTAACAGGACCCCCCCCCTAGGAGCGTCTCCTGACGTTCCCAGGGCGATCCGGATGGGCCGAATGGAAGTCCCGACATAGTTCTTTATCAAGGACATCCCGAGCAGGAACCCAGCAGCGCTCCTCAGGACCATAGCCCTCCCAGTCCACCAGATATTGCAACCCGCCGCGGACCCGGCGGGAGTCAAGCAGGCAATTCACAGTGAACACAGTCTGCCCCTGGAAGATGCGGGGGGGTGGGGGGTTCCTAGGGGCAGGGGCATACGTAGACGTCAGTACGGGCCGTAACAGGGAAACATGGAAAGTGGGGTTGATCCTCAGAGTCCGGGGCAACTGGAGCCGGTAGGAGACAGGGTTCACCCTGCGCACCACCTTGAAGGGGCCAATGTAGCGAGGAGCAAGCTTGCGGTTCTCCACCCGCAGTGGAAGGTCCTTAGTGGACAGCCAAACACGCTGCCCAGGGCGGAAAGCGTGTGCAGGTCTTCTATGGCGGTTGGCCTGAGTCTGGTTGGTTCTGGAGGTCTGTATGAGGGTCTTCCTGACCTTGCTCCAGGTCTTGCGACACCGTCTCACATATTGGTTGACCGAGGGCACCCCCGCGTCCTCCTCCTGGTCCGGGAACAGAGGTGGCTGGAACCCGAATTGGCACTGGAATGGCGACAGCTTGGTGGCCGATGACTGCAGGGTGTTGTGGGCGTACTCCGCCCATGGCAGCCAGGTGCTCCACGATGTCGGGTTATCCATAGCCAGGCCTCGCAGGGTGGTTTCCAGGTCCTGGTTGAGCCTCTCCGTCTGACCATTGGACTGTGGGTGAAACCCAGAGGAGAGGCTGGCAGTGGCTCCGATGACCTTGCAGAACCCGTGCCACACTCGGGAGGAGAACTGGGGCCCTCGGTCTGAGACGATGTCCTGTGGAAGACCAAAGACTCGGAAGACATGATTAAACAAAAGTTTTGCAGTTTCAAGAGCAGAGGGGAGTTTGCACAGTGGTATGAAGCGGCAGGCCTTGGAGAATCTGTCAACTAAGACCAAAATGACCGTGTTACCTTGTGACTCAGGGAGACCCGTGATAAAGTCGACTGCCACGTGGGACCAGGGACGCCGGGGAATGGTCAGAGGATGCAGGAGACCCTGGGGACGCTGTCGTGGGTTCTTGGTTCTGGTGCAAACCTCACAGGACAGGACAAATGACCTTACTTCCTTCTCCATGTTAGGCCACCAGAAGCGTCTTTTCAGGAAGTCCAGGGTCCTCCGAGCTCCCGGGTGGGCGGTGAGAGGGGAAGAGTGACCCCACTGGAGAACCTTGGCCCGGGCTTGATGTGGGACGTACAAGAGGCCTGGTGGCCCCGTCCCAGGACCGGGGTCCTGGCGTTGGGCTCGTCGGACAGCCTCCTCAATACCCCAGCGGACAGGGGCCACAATCCGGGACACAGGGATAATAGGCCCGACTTCATTCTCCCTGTTAGTGGCAGAGAACAGTCTGGACAGTGCGTCAGGTTTGGTGTTCTTGGAGCCGGGGCGGTATGAGAGGGTGAAGTCAAACCGACTGAAAAACAGGGCCCACCTAGCCTGTCGAGGGTTCAGTCTCTTGGCTTGCTGGAGGTACTCCAGGTTCTTGTGGTCAGTCCAAACCAGGAATGGATGTTGTGCTCCCTCCAGCCAGTGCCTCCACTCCTCAAGGGCCAGTTTGACCGCTAGCAGTTCTCGATCCCCCACATCGTACCGGGACTCAGCAGGACTCAGGCGGTGGGAGAAGTAAGCGCAGGGGTGCAGCTTTCCTTCCGAACGTTGAGAGAGCACCGCGCCGACACCACTGTCCGAGGCGTCCACCTCCACGATGAATGGTTGGGAGGTGTCCGGGAGAACCAGAATGGGTGCCGTGCAGAAGCGGTCCTTGAGGTCTTTGAACGCCTTTTCTGCCTGAGGAGACCAGCCATAAGATCCACCTGTCCCTTTGGTGAGGTCAGACATGGGTGCTGCCACAGAACTGAAGTTCCTGATGAACTTGCGGTAGAAGTTAGCGAATCCTAAGAACCGCTGAACCTCCTTAACGGACTTGGGAGTAGGCCAATCCCGGACGGCCAGGGTCTTGGCAGGGTCCATTTGGAGTTGGCCTGTCCGTACAATAAATCCCAGAAAGGAGACCTCGGGAACATGAAATTCGCATTTCTGGGCCTTGGCGAACAGATTGTTCTGTAGCAGCCTCTGGAGAACCTGGCGGACATGGTGGCGGTGCTCCTGCACAGTCTTGGAAAAGATAAGGATGTCGTCGAGGTAGACAAAAACGTATAGGTTAATCATGTCCCTTAAGACGTCGTTGATTAGGGCCTGAAAAACAGCTGGTGCGTTGGTGAGTCCGAAGGGCATCACCTGGTATTCGTAGTGCCCAGACGGGGTGTTAAAGGCAGTCTTCCACTCGTCTCCCTGTCGGATACGGATGAGGTGGTATGCGTTCCGTAGGTCCAACTTGGTGAAGACGGTGGCGCCTTGGAGCAGGTCGAAAGCTGTGGACATCAGCGGAAGGGGATATCGGTTGCGCACAGTGATCTTATTCAGGCCCCTGTAATCAATACATGGTCGGAGCCCCCCATCCTTCTTGCCGACAAAGAAGAAGCCGGCTCCAGCAGGTGAAGTGGAGGGTCGAATAAACCCAGAGACCAGGGCATCTTTGAGGTATTCCTCCATGGCCTTGCGTTCTGGCTGAGAGAGTGAAAACAGTCTGCCACGAGGAGGGGTAGTCCCAGGGAGCAAGTCGATGGCACAGTCGTAGGCCTGGTGCGGAGGAAGAACGGCGGCCCTGCTCTTGCTGAATACCTCCTTGAGATCCCAGTACTCTGTGGGAACTTGAGATAACTCGGTGAGATCAGGGGGCTCGGCAGGAGACACAGGAGAGCTAGAGAGCAGACAAGAGGCATGGCATGCAGGGCCCCATTCCACAACCTGGCTTGTTACCCAGTCTATGCGAGGGTTGTGGCGAGTAAGCCAAGGAAGGCCTAGAATAACTGGGAACTCAGGTGAAGGAATCAGGTGCAGGGATATTTCTTCCTTGTGACCTTGAGACTGGAGGAAAACTGGAGAAGTAACTTGGGTGACTCTTCCATCACCTAACGCTTGGCCATCGAGGGCAGACACAGACAGTGGGACTTCAAGAGGTGCAGTCGGAATATTGATGCTTTGGGCGAAGTGAATATCCATAAAGTTCCCAGCCGCCCCTGAGTCTATCAAAGCTTGACAAGAGTGGACAGACTCACCCCAGGAGATGGAGACCGGGATGTAGATTCCTTGGCCAGGGAGTCCGGGAGAGAGGGTAGGCCCCGTCACAACCCTCCCTCGGCTGGACGGGGCGGTCCTTTTCCCAAGAGTTCGGGACATGATGCTCGGAAGTGACCAGGCTTGCCACAGTAGATGCAGCACTTGTCCCTCCTTCTGCGCTCCCTCTCAGATGCGGAGAGGCGAGTACGACCCACTTGCATGGGTTCTGGACAGTCACTGAAGGAGGTAGACGGTCTCCAGGTAGAGGTAGGGAGGCTGGGGGGGCTCAAGGCTTGGTGGCGTTCTCTCATCCTGTTGTCCAGACGAATAGCATGTGAGATGAGGGTTTCGAGGTCACTTGGGCATCCAATAGAGGCCAGACCGTCCTTGATGGGGTCAGACAGACCATGGTGGAAGGCTGACACCAGGGCAGTCTCGTTCCATCCACTTACTGCTGCGAGTGTTCGGAACGAGATGGCGTAATCTGCGACGCTTCCTCCTTGCCGGATGGACATGAGCTTTCGGGCTGCGTCGGTACTGATGTCTGCCTGATCGAAGACCCGAAGCATCTCTTCAGAAAACAGCTGGAAATCAAAGCACTCAGGTCCCTGTCTTTGCCAGATAGCAGTAGCCCAGGCTCGCGCCTTACCAGCTAATAAGGTGATCACAAAGGCAATCTTGCGGCGATCCGTAGTGTAGGTGGTAGGCTGAAGCTCAAAGGTGAGTTGACACTGGGTAAGGAACTCTCGGCACTCACTGTGCTTGCCGTCATACCTCTGTGGTGCAGGAAGGCTGGGTTCGCGAGGTGAAGAAGGCAGCATTGCAGGAGGCACTGGAGCAGGAGTGGGAGCTGGATCAGGAGCAGGAACTGGATCAGGAGCAGGAGATGCAGGCAGAGATGTCAGCTGTGCCAGGGTTTTCCCAATTTGCTGAAGCAGTTCCTCGTGGCGAGCGAGGGCCTCACGTTGGCTGGTGAGCGTACGTCCATGAGCGTCCATGGTCGCTCCGAAGCGTGTCAAAGCTGCCATAATTCCCTGAAGGTTGGCCGGGTAGACAGTTGAAGCAGCCTCTGCTGAGTCGGTCATGACGGAGTCTTTCTGTTAGGGTTTTGCTGGGATTCGAACCTGGTTCGTTGGTGTGATAATCCAGCAAACCCCCACTAGGCCACCAGGGGGATGACTCAAATGCAGAGGCGTGAGGCGGAAGTAGAAAAAGAATCAAAAGGTTTATTTAAACTATATACACTATATACAGGGCAAAACAAAAGACAAAAAAAAACCAAAGAGTATAATCCAAAAGAAAAGCAAAGTGCAAAAATACAAAAGCTAAGAAGATCAAAAAACACAGTACAAAGGAAACTGGAGATAAACATAACAGCACAAAGACTCCGTGACAAGAGGACTGAACTCAGGGGTATAAATAGACAAACTAATTAAGGACACAGGTGAAGATAATTAGGCAATTAACACAAACACAAAAACACAGGAACAGTGGCGGCCTCTAGAGGCCAAAATAAACATGACATGAAAAGGAAATAACAGCGGCCTCTAGAGGCCAAAACAGTCCTAGTCCTAACAAGTATCAAAATACTCGGGTCTTGAAATAAATGTACATTAGTCATGAGCAATGGTAACTACTCTCTTTTGCGTTATTTTTGACAGAAGTAAAATTTATACATGAACAAATTTTGGCTAGTTGATTTTCTGTTTGGCTAGTTACTTTGGAAGCTAACTAGTCCGGCTGGCTGGTGAAAAAAAAATTAATTTTGAGCCCTGCAGTGTTACACCTATAGAGGATTTCGACGTGACGTCACAGGTGACGTGACACCCCGGTGTCCGCCATTTTGAAGGTCAAGCTAGCTAATGTCAACAACAGTAGCTAGTATGTTACTGTAGCAATGTTTACGTTCAGTCATTTGGATGACTGTTAAAACCTTTCAGTCTCAAGTTTTTCCTTTACTGTATTTACTAGTTTACTGAGCTAGCGCGCTCGCTCCCAGCCTGCCCGAGCTAGCGCGCTCGCTCCCAGCCTGCCCGAGCCAGCGCGCTCGCTCCCAGCCTGCCCGAGCCAGCGCGCTCGCTCCCAGCCTGCCCGAGCTAGCGCGCTCGCTCCCAGCCTGCCCGAGCTAGCGTGCTCGCTCCCAGCCTGCCCGAGCGCGCTAGCTCAGTAAACTAGTAAATACAGTAAAGGAAAAACTTATAACGGGCCATGTCTCAACAGACTAAGAAGTTATTTCAATGACATTTAATAACATTTTGTTTATCCTGAGGACCGAAAGTAAATGAAAATGTGAACAAACCTTAGCTGTCAGTGAACAATCCTGGTGGAAGCAGGTAAACGTCGTTCTCTAAGCCTGCTAACCTCAATTTTTGCAAATACCTCTCCCTCTGCTCGCCCTGTAAATGCCCTACGTCGCTGGATAGTGAAGGTGTTTTCTGCATCTCGCTCCTTTTTCTTTTATGTTTTTTCCCTGGTATTTCCCACACGCCTGACTGCAGGTGAGGAAGATCACCCGCGCTGCAAAGCCAGAAAAAGATAGCCTGGTAACGTGTACGGATCACGTACACCAGCATCATTGATTTTCTGGTGATATCGCTTCTTACTTGCGTCATCTAGGCCGGATAAAATACTCGACAATGAGACTTCGTCATGATCAACAGTGTATCGCTACCGGTAGTCGCCATATTTGTGACCGTCAAAATGGCGCCGGCTACTTGTTGACATGGCAACGGTCACGTGGGTCGAAAACCTCTATAAGGATTTTTAGCTCATCCAGCAGCTGTAGGCCAGGCCGGATGAGCTTATGCGATCATGCATCATCCATCCGTTGTCATCGTTGTTCATCCACAATTTACAAAAATCGCTACTCCTCCTACAGGATTGATCGGATTTTGATCAAACTCGCATACAATGTTCCCCAGGTGGGTGTGCATAAAAGTTGTCAAGATGATGGTGCCACCTGTCATATTTACGATTTTATGGGCGTCTTGGCCAGTATGAGTTACAGCCTCATTGAGGCTATTTTTAGAGTGGGACTCTGTCTTGTAAATTATGCCAAATGCATCTCGTGGTTCAGGCTCACTTTAATCTGCATGAGCTTAAAAACAAACACTCAGCAACAGAGCTGTTAAACAAGCTGGTAATTCACATCAATAACAATCCTGGTGTGGGGTATCTATCCAATAGCATGCTCCTTTACTCCAACTTGTTAAAAAAAATCCTCCAATACCAGCATTTGATAATACCATGTCACTTGTGTAAGTCTAGTGTATGTGCTGCATGAGTACCAAGAAACATGTTCTCATACTCAGTCTGACAAAAATTGGTATTAATGCATTCCTAGCTGTCTGAAGCACCAATAGGTAATATTTGCTTGGGATTTGTTATGTTCTCTAAGTGGAATGCTGCCAAGTTAATTACATTAACCAAAAGCCTGTGGCAGCTGGTGTGTGTGTGTTTTTTTTTTTTTTCGGGGGGTACACAGTACACAGAAAAGTTTTAACCCTTTTGTTCAAACAAAAAAAAGTTATGATTTTGTCATCTATCCTTTTGTGTAATTTGTACTTTTATTAGACAGTGTGTGCTCCGTCACTTTCAGTTTCTCCTCCAAAAATGTTTTAGGGGAAGAATAAATAATCCACTTTGTTCACTTTCATTACACCTGCGACTGAGTCTGTAACATGCCTACTGGTGACATATTATGAAAATGTCACCAAAATAGGTTAGAATATATTCACCCATTGGAGCTCAAAACTAGGCAGATGTGTCACTCTTTGTAATCATATGACACAACTGTCACTAATTGGCTGCTTGAACCTACAGCAGCGGCACGGTGGTGTAGTGGTTAGCGCTGTCGCCTCACAGCAAGAAGGTCCGGGTTCGAGCCCGTGGCCGGTGAGGGCCTTTCTGTGTGGAGTTTGCATGTTCTCCCCGTGTCCGCGTGGGTTTCCTCCGGGTGCTCCGGTTTCCCCCACAGTCCAAAGACATGCAGGTTAGGTTAACTGGTGACTCTGAATTGACCGTAGGTGTGAATGTGAGTGTGAATGGTTGTCTGTGTCTATGTGTCAGCCCTGTGATGACCTGGCGACTTGTCCAGGGTGTACCCCGCCTTTCGCCCGTAGTCAGCTGGGATAGGCTCCAGCTTGCCTGCGACCCTGTAGAAGGATAAATCGGCTAGAGATAATGAGATGAGATGAGAACCTACAGCAGAGAGTATCTCAGCCTACAGCACTGGGATCATTAGTTAGCCTGCAGCCTCACACTTCATATCATTCTGTTTGTTTGTTTGTTTGTTTGTTTGTTTGTTTTGGGGTTTTTTTTGGGGGGGAGTTGTTGTTGGGGTGTTTTTTGTTTGTTTATTTTTGTTTTTTTTGTATGACTGCTCATGGTGCTGTTCCACTTAATTTAAAGAATTACAAATAATCCTCTTTAAAACATTTGTTATCCACAGAGGTGATGTGGATGCCCAAAATATGAAACCTTATGTACTACTAATTTTTATTTTTCCTTTGAAAGACAGGGGGGACTTAACCCTGCTAGCCCACTGATACAAGCTGCTCTGCCCCTACGGTACCAATAGCAATATCTATTAAAAGAAAAGGTGAATTAAAATATTGTTATTGATAGCACCAAAATGTAATATTTTCACTGTTCCTCCTCATCTCTTTTCCCTTTCTTGCACCAGAAGCTATGCTCCAAACCACTGAATATTAGGTGCAGGGTGGCCGCGGGTCCTTAAAAAGTCTTAAATTTAATTTTCCTAAAATAAGGCCATTAAAAAGTCTTAAATTGTCTTAAATTTCAAACCTCGTGGTCTTAAATTTTCAATCTTAAATTTATGGAGATTTTACTCAGTCATATCGTTAAAATGTGGTAAACTTTGGATGGGGAAAAAGTTTAATCTTTTTTGATGCTCACAATTATACCGCGCAGGCTCCGAATCCACCGGTTGCTAGACACACGCGTGCTTGACAACCACTCAGTGCCTGATCTGTTTGAGAGAGAGAGCAGCCCCGCCCCTCTCTGCTCCCTGAGTGGAGCCCCTCCCCTCTTTGCTCCCTGAGTGGAGCTCGTCGCCTTGGTAACGGTGCTTGGTGCAGGGAAAAGACATAATGACAAGCAAAGAGCGCTTTTTCTCAGAGTTCCTTCTCCTCGAACAACGCTGATTTACACGGAAACGAAAGGAGATATTCACAAAATTATTTCACATTGAGTGCTACAAGGCTCCCATGAGCACATTGATGTAAGTTTTTTGTCCCTAGTATAAAAAATGTGGACACTAGAGCGAGTTAAAAACAAGTGACATTTCTGATTTTGCAGTAAAAGCGCTGCCAGGTTTATAATGGGAGTCTATGAGGCAGATCGGCTGTCCTCTCGTTACTTTCAGGCTTCTCATTCAAAAACTGTAAATCCTATCGCTCAGGTAGACACATTGTGTGAATCAAGACAAGTGTGACTACAACTTTTGAGAAAATTGTGTGTGTAGAGTGAAAACTGTGGCTGAAAACACAGTTTAAATGAGAAAGTTTGAGCTTTTTTTTTTTTTCAAGCTGCCTACACTCTAAACTCCTGAGCCCCACTGGTGTGTAACGCAATAGACACCCATTATAAAGTCTGAATTTCTCCAGATTTGATCATGGTGTTTGAGCTGTGACTGATCAAAAAGTATAGAACCTAGCAAAAAAGTTGAATGCCAGATCCACACAGGAGAAGTTTGTCTCCGTTTTAAAGTTTGAATCATGTCTCTAGGTGAAAGCATGCCAGAGCAGCGGATGTTTGAAAAACATTGAAAATGTGCGATTTTTTTCAATTAATTCCATAGAAAATGAATGGGAAATTGTGTGATTTTTTTCATGACTACATCACAAAAAAAATCGTAGAATGCTGAACAAAGTAATAGCATAGTGAGTCCGATCGAGCCGCACGTTCTGATGTATTGTTTGTCTGTGTGCGATGTACGGTTATTGGGTTATTCGAAATCGAAATTTGTATAGAAGATGAAAAACGGAAGAACAATAGTTTGCTGTGCTTTGCTCCCTATATGGGAGTCAGTAGTTTGCAATGCATAGCACTGCATCACTAATAATAAACTCCTGTGCACGCAGTTCCCAGGATTAAATGTATTTTCCACAGACCATTTATTTATTCACTTTACTCAAATACAAAGTAAAATGGCAGTAAATCATCTTTCTTTTCTTGCGTATTGCATCATGAGGCGTTCCTGGCTTGTAAATCTCTTATTTTTGGTGCATGACACATTCACGCAGCTGAGCATGCTATGAATGAACAACGACAACGGTCTGCAGTGGTGGCTACACAATTAAACACTCAGCGAACATTTCTTCATTTGTGTATGTAAATACACTCCAACAACTCAGTTTGGTTTCATTTACAATCAACGGTGTCTTTTGATGCCAGCACGTAATTGAACGAGAGAAGACTGGTTTACCAGAGACAAAATAAGCGTTATCTCTGCTTCTGTTCCCTCCGATGTCGCCTCCGACAGCCCCGACACACTACTGCCTCCGCAGAGTGCGCGCGCGCACACACCGCATGTCGGGGCCGCGGAGGAGTTACTCTCCCTTGATCAACGAAGTCGGCGGGGAATTTGTGGTTATTATCGGTACAAACAGCGCGAATCACAACTTAAATGAGTGCAGTTCAGTTTGACATTATTGTCAGTCCGTTAGATAAACATTTAATTTTATTAAAATCGAAAATTAATATTTAGAGCCTGTGGGCTACAAAAATAATAGTCATTAAAGTAGCCGGCTGGACTTAATTGTGTAGTCGGCTGTATGGCCGGCAGCTGGCGCTTGTGGAAAGCCCTGTCGAATCAGCTCTGCGCATGCGCCATGCGGCACAAAAAAATGGCAGCCACCATGAAGGAAGGAGATCCGGAGTTTTCAAACATTTGCTTAAGTGTGAAATCGCAAAATGGTATTCTAGCGAACAACAAAATAGTAAAGATTCAGAAAAACAAATCATTCAGTGATCATTTTAATAGTGTAATTTCATCCGAACTAGGCCTAACGGCCGATTTAGAACTACAAAAAGTCCGTGTGTCGGACATTTTAAGTACCTTTGTAAAAGTTTTGCAAATGTTGCAGTCAGCATTTAAAGTGCTAACTTAAAGTTTTTGTACAAGTTTCAGTTGATTAAACTGTCATTTTATTAAATGTGTCTGCTTTTGTAATAAAAAAGTACTGAAAGAAAAAGCAAACACAGCATTGCGATTTTCTTATCCATCCATTAAAAAAAAATCCCCCCCTCCCTACTGAAAATTTTTTTGCTCACCCGGTGGACAGGAAACGGATTTTTTTTTAAGGATGGCCTTGGATTCAAACATTGTGACTGCATTCTGATTGTCACATAGTTACAAGTTTATCCTATCCTCCTTATATTGTGTTCTGAGTGTGTGAATGCCTGTCAAGGAAAAGAAATGAAGTACTTCTACTAGAATAGTGTTTTTTCTGGTGAATGTTTACAAGAACAATAAGTTACATTAAATTATATAGTTTTTTTTTTCAAAAGAGTACGTTTTTGCGTGACTTTAGATTTGGTCTTAATTTTTTTTTGGAACATGGTCTTAAAAAGTCTTAAAAAGTCTTAAATTTAACTTGGACAAA